>NC_092011.1:19008403-19318590 GCF_044704955.1 Pristiophorus japonicus | reverse complement strand
CTGTCTCCGGGCACTGGGTCACTAAGGGTCAGACTCTCTCCGGACATGGGGTCACTCAGGGTCAGACTCTCTCCAGACACGGGGTCACTCAGGGTCAGTCTCCCTCCGGACACGGTGTCGTTTAGGGTCAGATTCTCTCCGGACACGGGGTCACTCAGGGTCAGACTGTCTCCGGACACTGGGTCAGTAAGGGTCAGACTCTCTCCGGACACAGGGTCACTCAGGGACAGACTGTCTCCAGACATGCGGTCACTCAGGGTCAGACTATCTCCAGACACGGGGTCACTCAGTGTCAGACTGTCTCTGGACACACGGTCACTCAGGGTCAGACTCTCTCCGGACATGGGGTCACTCAGGGTCGGAATCTCTCCGGACACGGGTTCACTCAGGGTCAGACTGTCTCCAGACACGGGGTCACTCAGGGTCAGAATCTCTCCGGACATGGGTTCACTCAGGGTCAGACTGTCTCCGGACATGGGGTCACTCAGCGTCAGACTCTCTACGGACATGGGGTCACTCAGGATCAGACTCTCTCCAGACACGGGGTCACTCAGGGTCAGACTCTCTCCGGACACGGTGTCGTTCAGGGTCAGATTCTCTCCGGACACGGGTTCACTCAGGGTCAGACTGTCTCCGGAAACTGGGTCAGTAAGGGTCAGACTCACTCCGGACACAGGGTCACTGAGGGAAAGAATGTCTCCAGATATGCGGTCACTCAGGGTCAGACTCTCTCCAGACACGGGGTCACTCAGGGTCAGACTGTCTCTGGACACGAGGTCACTCAGGGTCAGACTCTCTCCGGACATGGGGTCACTCAGGTTCAGAATCTCTCCGGACACGGGTTCACTCAGGGTCAGACTCTCTCCGGACATGGGGTCACTCAGGGTCAGAATCTCTATGGACACGGGGTCACTCAGGGTCAGACTGTCTCCGGACACGGGGTCACTCAGGGTCAGACTCTCTCCGGAATTGGTGTCACTCAGGATCAGACTCTCTCCAGATACGTGGTCACTCAGGGTCAGACTACCTCCAGACACGGGGTCACTAAGGGTCAGACTCTCCACACACAGGGTTACTCAGGGTCAGACTGTCTCCGGACACGGGATCATTCAGGGTCAGACTCTCTCTGGACATTGGGTCACTCAGGGTCAGACTGTCTCTGGACACAGGGTCACTCAGGGTCGGATACTCAGGACACGGGGTCACTCAGGGTCAGACTGTCTCCAGACACTGGGTCACTAAGGGTCAGACTCTCTCCGGACACGGGGTCACTCAGGGACAGACTTTCTCGGGATATGCAGTCACTCAGGGTCAGACTCTGTCCGGACATGGGGTCACTCAAGGTCAGACTATCTCCAGACACGGGGTCACTCAGGGTCAGGCTCACGGGACACGGGGTCACTCAGGATCAGACCGTCTCCGGACACGGGGTCACTCAGGGTCAGACTGTCTCCGGACACGGGGTCATTCAGGGTCAGACTCTCTCCGGACATTGGGTCACTCAGGGTCAGACTGTCTCCGGACACAGGGTCACTCAGGGTCGGACTCTCCGGACACGGGGTCACTCAGGGTCAGACTGTCTCGGGACATGCGGTCACTCAGGGTCAGGCTTACCAGACACGGTGTCACTAAGGGTCAGACTCTCCGGACACGGCGTCACGCAGGGTTAGACTGTCTCCGGACACGGGGTCACTCAGGGTCAGACTGTCTCCGGACACGGGGTCATTCAGGGTCAGACTCTCTCCGGATACAGGGTCACTCAGGGTCGGACTCTCCGGACACGGGGTCACTCAGGGTCAGACTGTCTCTGGACACTGGGTCACTAAGGGTCAGGCTCTCTGGACAAGGGTTCACTCAGGGTCAGACTCTCTCCGGACACGTGGTCACTCAGGGTCAGACTCTCTCCAGACACGTTGTCACTCAGGGTCAGACTCTCTCCGGACACGGTGTCATTCAGGGACAGACTCTCTCCGGACACGGGGTCATTCAGGGTCAGACTCTCCGGACACAGGGTCACTCAGGGTCAGGCTCACCGGACACGGGGTCACTCAGGGTCAGACAGTCTCCGGACATGGAGTGACTCAGGGTCAGACTGTCTCCGGACAAGGGGTCACTCAGGGTCAGACTGTCTCCGGACACGTGATCATTCAGGGTCAGAATCTCTCCGGATACAGGGTCACTCAGGGTCGGACTCTCCGGACACAAGATCACTCAGGGTCAGACTGTCTCCGGGCACTGGGTCACTAAGGGTCAGACTCTCTCCGGACATGGGGTCACTCAGGGTCAGACTCTCTCCAGACACGGGGTCACTCAGGGTCAGTCTCTCTCCGGACACGGTGTCGTTTAGGGTCAGATTCTCTCCGGACACGGGGTCACTCAGGGTCAGACTGTCTCCGGACACTGGGTCAGTAAGGGTCAGACTCTCTCCGGACACAGGGTCACTCAGGGACAGACTGTCTCCAGACATGCGGTCACTCAGGGTCAGACTATCTCCGGAAACGGGGTCACTCAGGGTCAGACTCTCTCCGGACATGGGGTCACTCAGGGTCAGACACTCTCAGGACACGGTGTCACTCAGGGTCAGACTCTCTCCAGACACGAAGTCACTCAGGGACAGACTCTCTCCGGAAACGGGGTAACTCAGGGTCAGACTCTCTCCGGACATGGGGTCACTCAGGGTCAGACTGTCTCCGGACACTGGGTCACTCAGGGTCAGACTCTCTCTGGATACGGGGTCACTCAGGGTCAGACTCTCTCCGGACACGGGGTCACTCAGGGTCAGGCTCTCCGGACAAGGGTTCACTCAGGGTCAGACTCTCTTCAGACACGTGGTCACTCAGGGTCAGACTCTCTCCGGACACGAAATCACTCAGGCTCAGGCTCTCTCCGGAAACGGGGTCACTCAGGGTCAGACTCTCTCCGGACACGGGGTCACTCAGGGTCAGACTCTCTCTCGACACAGGGTCACTCCTGGTCAAACTCTCTCCGGACACGTGGTCACTCAGGGTCAGACTCTCTCTGGACACAAAGTCACTCAGGGTCAGACTCTCTCTGGACACTGGGTCACTAAGGGTCAGACTCTCTCCGGATATGGGGTCACTCAGGGTCAGACTCTCTCCAGACACGGGGTCACTCAGGGTCAGACTCTCTCCGGACACATTGTCACTCAGGGTCAGACTCACTCCGGACACGGTGTCATTCAGGGACAGACTCTCTCCGGACACGGGGTCACTCAGGGTCAGACTCTCCGGACACAGGGTCACTCAGGGTCAGGCACACCGGACACGGGGTCAGTTAGGGTCAGACTCCTTCCAGATACAGGGTCACTCAGGGTCGGACTATCTCCGGACACGTGGTCATTCAGGGTCAGACTCTCTCCGGATACAGGGTCACTCAGGGTCGGACTCTCCGGACACGAGGTCACTCAGGGTCAGACTGTCTCCGGGCACTGGGTCACTAAGGGTCAGACTCTCGCCGGACATGGGGTCACTCAGGGTCAGACTCTCTCCAGACACGGGGTCACTCAGGGTCAGACTCTCTCTGGACACGGTGCCACTCAGGGTCAGACTCTCTCCGGACACGGTGTCGTTCAGGATCAGATTCTCTCCGGACACGGGGTCACTCAGGGTCAGACTGTCTCCAGACACTGCGTCAGAAAGGGTCAGACTCTCTCCGGACACAGGGTCACTCAGGGACAGACTGTCTCCAGACATGCGGTCACTCAGGGTCAGACTGTCTCCGGACACGGGGTCACTCAGGGTCAGACTGTCTCTGGACACGGGGTCACTCAGGGTCAGACTCTCTCCGGACATTGCGTCACTCAGGGTCAGACTGTCTCTGGACACGAGGTCACTCAGGGTCAGACTCTTTCTGGAAACGGGGTCACTCAGGGTCAGACTATCTCCGGGCATGGGGTCACTCAGGGTCAGACTCTCTCCGGACACGGGGTCACTCAGGGTCAGAATCTCTATGGACACGAGGTCACTCAGGGTCAGACTGTCTCCGGACACGGGGTCACTCAGGGTCAGACTCTCTCCAGACATGGGGTCACTCAGGGTCAGACTCTCTCCAGATACGTGGTCACTCAGGGTCAGACTACCTCCGGACACGGGGTCACTAAGGGTCAGACTCTCCACACACAGGGTTACTCAGGGTCAGACTGTCTCCGGACACGGGATCATTCAGGGTCAGACTCTCTCCGGACATTGGGTCGCTCATGGTCAGACTGTCTCCGGACACTGGGTCACTCAGGGTCGGATACTCCGGACACGGGGTCACTCAGGGTCAGACTGTCTCCAGACACTGGGTCACTAAGGGTCAGACTCTCTCCGGACACGGGGTCACTCAGGGACAGACTGTCTCGGGATATGCAGTCACTCAGGGTCAGATTCTGTCCGGACATGGGGTCACTCAAGGTCAAACTATCTCCAGACACGGGGTCACTCAGGGTCAGGCTCACCGGACATGGGGTCACTCAGGATCAGACCGTCTCCGGACACGGGGTCACTCAGGGTCAGACTGTCTCCGGACACGGGGTCATTCAGGGTCAGACTCTCTCCGGACATTGGGTCACTCAGGGTCAGACTGTCTCCAGACACAGGATCACTCAGGGACAGACCGTCTCCGGACATGGGGTCACTCAGGGTCAGAGTGTCTCCGGACAAGTGGTCATTCAAGGTCAGACTGTCTCCGGACACGGGGTCACTCAGGGACAACTGTCCCGGGACATGCGGTCACTCAGGGTCAGACTCTCCCTGAACACGGGGTCACTAAGAGTCAGATTCTCCGGACACGGGGTCACTCAGGGTCAGACTGTCTCCGGACACGGGGTCAGTTAGGGTCAGACTCCTTCCGGACACAGGGTCACTCAGGGTCAGACTGTCCTGGACACGGGGTCATTCAGGGTCAGACTCTCTCCGGATACAAGGTCACTCAGGGTCGGACTCTCCGGACACGGGGTCACTCAGGGTCAGACTGTCTCCGGACACTGGGTCACTAAGGGTCAGACTCTCTCCGGACATGGGGTCACTTTGGGTCAGACTCTCTCCAGACACGGTGTCACTCAGGGTCAGACTCTCTCCGGACACAGTGTCACTCAGGGTCAGACTCTCTCCGGACACGGTGTCATTCAGGGACAGACTCTCTCCGGACACGGGCTTACTCAGGGTCAGACTCTCCGGACACAGGGTCACTCAGGGTCAGGCTCACCGGACACGGGGTCACTCAGGGTCAGACTCGCTCCGGATACAAGGTCACTCAGGGTCGGACTCTCCGGACACGGGGTCACTCAGGGTCAGACTCTCTCTGGACATGGTGTCACTCAGGGTCAGACTCTCTCCGGACACGGTGTCGTTCAGGGTCAGACTGTCTCTGGACACGGGGTCACTCAGGGTCAGACTCTCTCCGGACATGTGGTCACTCAGGGTCAGACTCTCTCCGGACATGTGGTCACTCAGGGTCAGACTCTCTCTGGACACGGGGTCACTAAGGGTCAGACTCTCCGGACACGGGGTCACTCAGGGACAGACTGTCTCCAGACACGGGGTCAGTTAGGGTAAGACTCCTTCCGGACACAGGGTCACTCAGGGTCAGACTGCCTCCGGACACGGGGTCATTCAGGGTCAGACTCGCTCCGGATACAAGGTCACTCAGGGTCGGACTCTCCGGACACGGGGTCACTCAGGGTCAGACTCTCTCTGGACATGGTGTCACTCAGGGTCAGACTCTCTCCGGACACGGTGTCGTTCAGGGTCAGACTGTCTCTGGACACGGGGTCACTCAGGGTCAGACTCTCTCCGGACATGTGGTCACTCAGGGTCAGACTCTCTCCGGACATGTGGTCACTCAGGGTCAGACTCTCTCTGGACACGGGGTCACTAAGGGTCAGACTCTCCGGACACGGGGTCACTCAGGGACAGACTGTCTCCAGACACGGGGTCAGTTAGGGTAAGACTCCTTCCGGACACAGGGTCACTCAGGGTCAGACTGCCTCCGGACACGGGGTCATTCAGGGTCAGACTCTCTCCGGATACAGGGTCACTCATGGTCGGACTCTCCGGACACGGGGTCACTCAGGGTCAGATTGTCTCCGGGCACTGGTTCACTCAGGGTCAGACTCTCTCCGGACACGGTGTCACTCAGAGTCAGACTCTCTCCGGACACAGTGTCATTCAGGGTCAGACTCTCTCCGGACCCGGGGTCACTCAGGGTCAGACTCTCCGGACAAGGTGTCACTCAGGTTCAGACTCTCTTTGCACACGGCATCACTCAGGGTCAGACTCTCTCCGGACACGGGGTCACTCAGGGTCAGGCTCTTCGGACACGGGGTCACTCACGGTCACACTCTGGACACGGGATCTCTCAGGGTCAGACAATCTGCGGATACGGGTTCACTGAGGGTCAGACTGTTTCCAGACACGGCGTCACTCAGGGTCAGACACTCTAAGGACATGGGGTCACTCAGGGTCAGACTCTCTCCAGACACGAAGTCACTCAGGGACAGACTCTCTCCGGAAACGGGGTCACTCAAGGTCAGACTCTCTCCGGACATGGGGTCACTCAGGGTCAGACTGTCTCCGGACACTGGGTCACTCAGGGTCAGACTCTCTCTGGACACGGGGTCACTCAGGGTCAGACTCTCTCCGGACACGGGGTCACTCAGGGTCAGGCTCTCTGGACAAGGGTTCACTCAGGGTCAGACTCTCTCCGGACACGTGATCACTCAGGGTCAGACTCTCTCCGGACACGAAATCACTCAGGGTCAGACTCTTTGCGGACATGTGGTCACACAGGGTCAGACACTCTCAGGACATGGGGTCACTCAGGGTCAGACTCTCTCCAGACACGTGGTCACTCAGGGTCAGACTCTCTCCGGACACGAAGTCACTCAGGGTCAGGCTCTCTACGGAAACGGGGTCACTCAGGGTCAGACTCTCTCCGGACACGGGGTCACTCAGGGTCAGACTCTCTCTGGACACAAAGTCACTCAGGGTCAGACTCTCTCTGGACACTGGGTCACTAAGGGTCAGACTCTCTCCGGATATGGGGTCACTCAGGGTCAGACGCTCTCCAGACACGGGGTCACTCAGGGTCAGACTCTCTCCAGACACGTTGTCACTCAGGGTCAGACTCTCTCCGGACACGGTGCATTCAGGGACACACTCTCTCCGGACACGGGGTCACTCAGGGTCAGACTCTCCGGACACAGGTTCACTCAGGGTCAGGCTCACCGGACACGGGGTCACTCACGGTCAGACAGTCTCCGGACATGGGGTCACTCAGGGTCAGACTGTCTCCGGACACGGGGTCAGTTAGGGTCAGACTCCTTCCGGACACAGGGTCACTCAGGGTCAGACTGTCTCCGGACATGTGGTCATTCAGGGTCAGACTCTCTCCGGATACAGGGTCACTCAGGGTCGGACTCTCCGGACACGAGGTCACTCAGGGTCAGACTCTCTCCAGACACGGGGTCACTCAGGGTCAGACTCTCTCTGGACACGGTGTCACTCCGGGTCAGACTCTCTCCAGACATGGTGTCATTCAGGGTCAGATTCTCTCCGGACACGGGGTCACTCAGGGTCAGACTGTCTCCGGACACTGGGTCAGTCAGGGTCAGACTCTCTCCGTACACAGGGTCACTCAGGGACAGACTGTCTCCACACATGCGGTCACTCAGGGTCAGACTCTCTCCGGACATGGGGTCACTCAGGATCAGATTGTCTCTGGACACGGTGTCACTCAGGGTCAGACTCTCTCTGGAAACTGGATCACTCAGGGTCAGACTCTCTCCGGACATGGGGTCACTCAGGGTCAGACTCTCTCCGGACACGGGGTCACTCAGGGTCAGACTCTCTCCAGACACGTGGTCACTCAGGGTCAGACTCTCTCCGGACACGAAGTCACTCAGGGTCAGGCTCTCTACGGAAACGGGGTCACTCAGGGTCAGACTCTCTCCGGACACGGGGTCACTCAGGGTCAGACTCTCTCTCGACACAGGGTCACTCCTGGTCAGACTCTCTCCGGACACATGGTCACTCAGGTTCAGACTCTCTCTGGACACAAAGTCACTCAGGGTCAGACCCTCTCTGGACACTGGGTCACTAAGGGTCAGACTCTCTCCGGATATGGGGTCACTCAGGGTCAGACTCTCTCCAGACACGGTGTCACTCAGGGTCAGACTCTCTCCAGACACGTTGTCACTCAGGGTCAGACTCTCTCCGGACACGGTGTCATTCAGGGACAGACTCTCTCCGGACACGGGGTCACTCAGGGTCAGACTCTCCGGACACAGGGTCACTCAGGGTCAGGCTCACCGGACACGGGGTCACTCAGGGTCAGACAGTCTCCGGACATGGGGTGACTCAGGGTCAGACTGTCTCCGGACATGGGGTCACTCAGGGTCAGACTGTCTCCGGACACGTGATCATTCAGGGTTAGACTCTCTCCGGATACAGGGTCACTCAGGGTCGGACTCTCCGGACACGAGGTCACTCAGGGTCAGACTGTCTCCGGGCACTGGGTCACTAAGGGTCAGACTCTCTCCGGACATGGGGTCACTCAGGGTCAGACTCTCTCCAGACACGGGGTCACTCAGGGTCAGTCTCTCTCCGGACACGGTGTCGTTTAGGGTCAGATTCTCTCCGGACACGGGGTCACTCAGGGTCAGACTGTCTCCGGACACTGGGTCAGTAAGGGTCAGACTCTCTCCGGACACAGGGTCACTCAGGGACAGACTGTCTCCAGACATGCGGTCACTCAGGGTCAGACTATCTCTAGACACGGGGTCACTCAGTGTCAGACTGTCTCTGGACACACGGTCACTCAGGGTCAGACTCTCTCCGGACATGGGGTCACTCAGGGTCGGAATCTCTCCGGACACGGGTTCACTCAGGGTCAGACTGTCTCCAGACACGGGGTCACTCAGGGTCAGAATCTCTCCGGACATGGGTTCACTCAGGGTCAGACTGTCTCCGGACATGGGGTCACTCAGCGTCAGACTCTCTCCGGACATGGGGTCACTCAGGATCAGACTCTCTCCAGACACGGGGTCACTCAGGGTCAGACTCTCTCCGGACACGGTGTCGTTCAGGGTCAGATTCTCTGCGGACACGGGGTCAGTCAGGGTCAGACTGTCTCCGGAAACTGGGTCAGTAAGGGTCAGACTCACTCCGGACACAGGGTCACTGAGGGAAAGAATGTCTCCAGATATGCGGTCACTCAGGGTCAGACTCTCTCCAGACACGGGGTCACTCAGGGTCAGACTGTCTCTGGACACGAGGTCACTCAGGGTCAGACTCTCTCCGGACATGGGGTCACTCAGGTTCAGAATCTCTCCGGACACGGGTTCACTCAGGGTCAGACTCTCTCCGGACATGGGGTCACTCAGGGTCAGAATCTCTATGGACACGGGGTCACTCAGGGTCAGACTGTCTCCGGACACGGGGTCACTCAGGGTCAGACTCTCTCCGGAATTGGTGTCACTCAGGATCAGACTCTCTCCAGATACGTGGTCACTCAGGGTCAGACTACCTCCAGACACGGGGTCACTAAGGGTCAGACTCTCCACACACAGGGTTACTCAGGGTCAGACTGTCTCCGGACACGGGATCATTCAGGGTCAGACTCTCTCTGGACATTGGGTCACTCAGGGTCAGACTGTCTCTGGACACAGGGTCACTCAGGGTCGGATACTCCGGACACGGGGTCACTCAGGGTCAGACTGTCTCCAGACACTGGGTCACTAAGGGTCAGACTCTCTCCGGACACGGGGTCACTCAGGGACAGACTGTCTCGGGATATGCAGTCACTCAGGGTCAGACTTTGTCCGGACATGGGGTCACTCAAGGTCAGACTATCTCCAGACACGGGGTCACTCAGGGTCAGGCTCACGGGACACGGGGTCACTCAGGATCAGACCGTCTACGGACACGGGGTCACTCAGGGTCAGACTGTCTCCGGACACGGGGTCATTCAGGGTCAGACTCTCTCCGGACATTGGGTCACTCAGGGTCAGACTGTCTCCGGACACAGGGTCACTCAGGGTCGGACTCTCCGGACACGGGGTCACTCAGGGTCAGACTGTCTCGGGACATGCGGTCACTCAGGGTCAGGCTCACCAGACACGGTGTCACTAAGGGTCAGACTCTCCGGACACGGCGTCACGCAGGGTTAGACTGTCTCCGGACACGGGGTCACTCAGGGTCAGACTGTCTCCGGACACGGGGTCATTCAGGGTCAGACTCTCTCCGGATACAGGGTCACTCAGGGTCGGACTCTCCGGACACGGGGTCACTCAGGGTCAGACTGTCTCTGGACACTGGGTCACTAAGGGTCAGGCTCTCTGGACAAGGGTTCACTCAGGGTCAGACTCTCTCCGGACACGTGGTCACTCAGGGTCAGACTCTCTCCAGACACGTTGTCACTCAGGGTCAGACTCTCTCCGGACACGGTGTCATTCAGGGACAGACTCTCTCCGGACACGGGGTCATTCAGGGTCAGACTCTCCGGACACAGGGTCACTCAGGGTCAGGCTCACCGGACACGGGGTCACTCAGGGTCAGACAGTCTCCGGACATGGAGTGACTCAGGGTCAGACTGTCTCCGGACAAGGGGTCACTCAGGGTCAGACTGTCTCCGGACACGTGATCATTCAGGGTCAGAATCTCTCCGGATACAGGGTCACTCAGGGTCGGACTCTCCGGACACGAGGTCACTCAGGGTCAGACTGTCTCCGGGCACTGGGTCACTAAGGGTCAGACTCTCTCCGGACATGGGGTCACTCAGGGTCAGACTCTCTCCAGACACGGGGTCACTCAGGGTCAGTCTCTCTCCGGACACGGTGTCGTTTAGGGTCAGATTCTCTCCGGACACGGGGTCACTCAGGGTCAGACTGTCTCCGGACACTGGGTCAGTAAGGGTCAGACTCTCTCCGGACACAGGGTCACTCAGGGACAGACTGTCTCCAGACATGCGGTCACTCAGGGTCAGACTATCTCCAGACACGGGGTCACTCAGGGTCAGACTGTCTCTGGACACAGGGTCACTCAGGGTCAGACTCTCTCCGGACATGGGGTCACTCAGGGTCGGAATCTCTCCGGTCACGGGTTCACCCAGGGTCAGACTGTCTCCGGACACGGGGTCACTCTGGGTCAGAATCTCTCCGGACACGGGTTCACTCAGGGTCAGACTGTCTCCGGACACGGGGTCACTCAGCGTCAGACTCTCTCCGGACATGGGGTCACTCAGGATCAGACTCTTTCCAGACACGGGGTCACTCAGGGTCAGACTCTCTCCGGACACGGTGTCGTTCAGGGTCAGATTCTCTCCGGACACGGGGTCACTCAGGGTCAGACTGTCTCCGGAAACTGGGTCAGTAAGGGTCAGACTCACTCCGGACACAGGGTCACTGAGGGAAAGAATGTCTCCAGACATGCGGTCACTCAGGGTCAGACTCTCTCCAGACACGGGGTCACTCAGGGTCAGACTGTCTCTGGACACGAGGTCACTCAGGGTCAGACTCTCTCCGGACATGGGGTCACTCAGGGTCAGAATCTCTCCGGACACGGGTTCACTCAGGGTCAGACTCTCTCCGGACATGGGGTCACTCAGGGTCAGAATCTCTATGGACACGGGGTCACTCAGGGTCAGACTGTCTCCGGACACGGGGTCACTCAGGGTCAGACTCTCTCCGGACATGGGGTCACTCAGGATCAGACTCTCTCCAGATACGTGGTCACTCAGGGTCAGACTACCTCCGGACACGGGGTCACTAAGGGTCAGACTCTCCACACACAGGGTTACTCAGGGTCAGACTGTCTCCGGACACGGGATCATTCAGGGTCAGACTCTCTCTGGACATTGGGTCACTCAGGGTCAGACTGTCTCTGGACACAGGGTCACTCTGGGTCGGATACTCCGGACACGGGGTCACTCAGGGTCAGACTGTCTCCAGACACTGGGTCTCTAAGGGTCAGACTCTCTCCGGACACGGGGTCACTCAGGGACAGACTGTCTCGGGATATGCAGTCACTCAGGGTCAGACTCTGTCCGGACATGGGGTCACTCAAGGTCAGACTATCTCCAGACACGGGGTCACTCAGGGTCAGGCTCACCGGACACGGGGTCACTCAGGATCAGACCGTCTCCGGACACGGGGTCACTCAGGGTCAGACTGTCTCCGGACACGGGGTCATTCAGGGTCAGACTCTCTCCGGACATTGGGTCACTCAGGGTCAGACTGTCTCCGGACACAGGGTCACTCAGGGTCGGACTCTCCGGACACGGGGTCACTCAGGGTCAGACTGTCTCGGGACATGCGGTCACTCAGGGTCAGACTATCTCCGGACACGGGGTCACTCAGGGTCAGGCTCACCAGACACGGTGTCACTAAGGGTCAGACTCTCCTGACACGGCGTCACGCAGGGTCAGACTGTCTCCGGACACGGGGTCACTCAGGGTCAGACTGTCTCCGGACACGGGGTCATTCAGGGTCAGACTCTCTCCGGATACAGGGTCACTCAGGGTCGGACTCTCCGGACACGGGGTCACTCAGGGTCAGACTGTCTCTGGACACTGGGTCACTAAGGGTCAGGCTCTCTGGACAAGGGTTCACTGAGGTTCAGACTCTCTCCGGACACGTGGTCACTCAGGGTCAGACTCTCTCCGGACACTAAATCACTCAGGGTCAGACTCTCTGCGGACATGGGTTCACACAGTGTCAGACACTCTCAGGACATGGGGTCACTCAGGGTCAGACTCTCTCCAGACACGTGGTCACTCAGGGTCAGACTCTCTCCGGACACGAAGTCACTCAGGGTCAGGCTCTCTACGGAAACGGGGTCACTCAGGGTCAGACTCTCTCTCGACACAGGTTCACTCCTGGTCAGACTCTCTCCGGACATTTGGTCACTCAGGGTCAGACTCTCTCTGGACACAAAGTCACTCAGGGTCAGACTCTCTCTGGACACTGGGTCACTAAGGGTCAGACTCTCTCCGGATATGGGGTCACTCAGGGTCAGACTCTCTCCAGACACGGGGTCACTCAGGGTCAGACTCTCTCCAGACACGTTGTCACTCAGGGTCAGACTCTCTCCGGACACGGTGTCATTCAGGGACAGACTCTCTCCGGACACGGGGTCACTCAGGGTGAGACTCTCCGGACACAGGTTCACTCAGGGTCAGGCTCACCGGACACGGGGTCACTCACGGTCAGACAGTCTCCGGACATGGGGTCACTCAGGGTCAGACTGTCTCCGGACATGGGGTCAGTTAGGGTCAGACTCCTTCCAGACACAGGGTCACTCAGGGTCAGACTGTCTCCGGACATGTGGCCATTCAGGGTCAGACTCTCTCCGGATACAGGGTCACTCGGGGTCGGACTCTCCGGACACGAGGTCACTCAGGGTCAGACTCTCTCCAGACACGGGGTCACTCAGGGTCAGACTCTCTCTGGACACTGTGTCACTCCGGGTCAGACTCTCTCCAGACATGGTGTCATTCAGGGTCAGATTCTCTCCGGACACGGGGTCACTCACGGTCAGACTGTCTCCGGACACTGGTTCAGTCAGGGTCAGACTCTCTCCGGACACAGGGTCACTCAGGGACAGACTGTCTCCACACATGCGGTCACTCAGGGTCAGACTCTCTCCGGACACGGGGTCACGCTGGGTCAGACTGTCTCTGGACATGGGGTCACTCAGGGTCAGACTCTCTCTGGAAACTGGATCACTCAGGGTCAGACTCTCTCCGGACATGGGGTCACTCAGGTCAGACTCTCTCCGGACACGGGGTCACTCAGGGTCAGAATCTCTCCGGACACGGGTTCACTCAGGGTCAGACTGTCTCCGGACACGGGGTCACTCAGAGTCAGACTCTCTCCGGACATGGGGTCACTCAGGGTCAGACTCTCTCCAGATACGTGGTCACTCAGGGTCAAACTACCTCCGGACACGGGGTCACTAAGGGTCAGACTCTCCAGACACGGGGTCACTCAGGGTCAGACTGTCTCCGGACACGGGGTCAGTTAGAGTCAGACTCTCTCCGAACACAGGGTCACTCAGGGTCAGACTGTCTCTGGACACAGGATCATTCAGGGTCAGACACTCTCCGGACATTGGGTCACTCAGAGTCAGACTGTCTCCGGACACAGGGTCACTCAGGGTCGTACACTCCGGACACGGGGTCACTCAGGGTCAGACTGTCTCCAGACACTGGGTCACTAAGGGTCAGACTCTCTCCGGACACGGGGTCACTCAGGGACAGACTGTCTCTGGATATGCAGTTACTCAGGATCAGACTCTCTCCGGACAAGGGGTCACTCAAGGTCAGACTATCTCCAGACATGGGGTCACTCAGGGTCAGGCTCACCGGACACAGGGTCACTCAGGGTCAGACCGTCTCCGGACACGGTTTCACTCAGAGTCAGACTGTCTCCGGACACGGGGTCATTCAGGGTCAGACTCTCTCCGGACATTGGGTCACTCAGGGTCAGACTGTCTCCGGACACAAGGTCACTAAGGGTCAGACCCTCTCCGGACACGGGCTCACTCAGGGACAGACTGTCTCCGGATACGGGGTCAGTTAGGGTCAGACTCCTTCCGGACACAGGGTCACTCAGGGTCAGACTGCCTCCGGACACGGGGTCATTCAGGGTTAGACTCTCTCCGGATACAGGGTCACTCAGGGTCGGACTCTCCGGACACGGTGTCACTCAGGGTCAGACTCTCTCCGGACACGGTGTCATTCAGGGTCAGACTCTCTCCGGACACGGGGTCACTCAGGGTCAGACTCTCCGGACACAGGGTCACTCAGGGTCAGGCTCACCGGACACGAGGTCCTCAGGGTCAGACCGTCTCCGGACATGGGGTCACTCAGGGTCAGACTGTCTCTGGACACGGGGTCACTCAGTGTCAGACTCTCTCCGGACATGGGGTCACTCAGGGTCAGAATCTCTCCGGACACGGGTTCACTCAGGGTCAGACTGTCTCCGGACACGGGGTCACTCAGGGTCAGAAACTCTCCGGACACGGGTTCACTCAGGGTCAGACTGTCTCCAGACACGGGGTCACTCAGGGTCAGACTCTCTCTGGACATGGGGTCACTCAGGATCAGACTCTCTCCAGATACGTGGTCACTCAGGGTCAGACTACCTCCGGACACGGGGTCACTAAGGGTCAGACTCTCCAGACACGGGGTCACTCAGGGTCAGACTGTCTCCGGACACGGGGTCAGTTAGGGTCAGACTCTCTCCGAACACAGGGTCACTCAGGGTCAGACTGTCTCCGGACACGGGATCATTCAGGGTCAGACTCTCTCCGGACACGGGGTCACTCAGGGTCAGATTGTCTCTGGACACGGGGTCACTCAGGGTCAGACTCTCTCTGGAAACGGGGTCACTCAGGGTCAGACTCACTCCGGACATGGGGTCACTCAGGGTCAGACTCTCTCCGGACACGGTGTCACTCAGGGTCAGAATCTCTATGGACGCGGGGTCACTCAGGGTCAGACTGACTCCGGACACGGGGTCACTCAGGGTCAGACTCTCTCCGGACATGGGGTCACTCAGGGTCAGACTCTCTCCAGATATGTGGTCACTCAGGGTCAGACTACCTCCGGACACGGGGTCACTAAGGGTCAGACTCTCCACACACAGGGTTACTCAGGGTCAGATTGTCTCCGGACACGGGATCTTTCAGGGTCAGACTGTCTCCGGACACAGGGTCACTCAGGGTCGGATACTCTGGACACGGGGTCACTCAGGGTCAGACTGTCTCCAGATACGTGGTCACTACGGGTCAGACTCTCTCCGGACACGGGGTCACTCAGGGACAGACTGTCTCGGGATATGCAGTCACTCAGGGTCAGACTCTCTCCGGACACGGGGTCACTCAGGGTCAGACTGTCTCGAGACATGCGGTCACTCAGGGTCAGACTATCTCCGGACACGGGGTCACTCAGGGTCAGGCTCACCAGACACGGTGTCACTAAGGGTCAGACTCTCCGGACACGGCGTCACGCAGGGTCAGACTGTCTCCGGACACGGGGTCACTCAGGGTCAGACTGTCTCCGGACACGGGGTCATTCAGGGTCAGACTCTCTCCAGATACAGGGTCACTCAGGTTCGGACTCTCCGGACACGGGGTCACTCAGGGTCAGACTGTCTCTGGACATGGGTCACCAAGGGTCAGACTCTCTCCGGATATGGGGTCACTCAGGGTCAGACTCTCTCCAGACAAGGGGTCACTCAGGGTCAGACTCTCTCCGGACACGGTGTCACTCAGGGTCAGACTCTCTCCGGACACGGGGTCACTCAGGGTCAGACTCTCCGGACACGGGGTCACTCAGGGTCAGGCTCACCGGACACGAGGTCACTCAGGGTCAGACCGTCTCCGGATATGGGGTCACTCAGGGTCAGACTCTCTCCGGACACGGGGTCACTCAAGGTCAGACTGTCTCTGGACACGGGGTCACTCAGGGTCAGACTCTCTCCGGACATGGGGTCACTCAGGGTCAGACTCTCTCCGGACATGTGGTCACTCAGGGTCAGACTCTCTCTGGACACGGGGTCACTAAGGGTCAGACTCTCCGGACACGGGGTCACTCAGGGACAGACTGTCTCCAGACACGGGGTCAGTTAGGGTAAGACTCCTTCCGGACACAGGGTCACTCAGGGTCAGACTGCCTCCGGACACGGGGTCATTCAGGGTCAGACTCTCTCCGGATACAGGGTCACTCATGGTCGGACTCTCCGGACACGGGGTCACTCAGGGTCAGATTGTCTCCGGGCACTGGTTCACTCAGGGTCAGACTCTCTCCGGACACGGTGTCACTCAGGGTCAGACTCTCTCCGGACACAGTGTCATTCAGGGTCAGACTCTCTCCGGACACGGGGTCACTCAGGGTCAGACTCTCCGGACAAGGTGTCACTCAGGTTCGGACTCTCTTTGCACACGGCATCACTCAGGGTCAGACTCTCTCCGGACATGGGGTCACTCAGGGTCACGCTCTTCGGACACGGGGTCACTCAGGGTCACACTCTGGACACGGGATCTCTCAGGGTCAGACAATCTGCGGATACGGGTTCACTGAGGGTCAGACTGTTTCCAGACACGGCGTCACTCAGGGTCAGACACTCTAAGGACATGGGGTCACTCAGGGTCAGACTCTCTCCAGACACGAAGTCACTCAGGGACAGACTCTCTCCGGAAACGGGGTCACTCAAGGTCAGACTCTCTCCGGACATGGGGTCACTCAGGGTCAGACTGTCTCCGGACACTGGGTCACTCAGGGTCAGACTCTCTCTGGACACGGGGTCACTCAGGGTCAGACTCTCTCCGGACATGGGGTCACTCAGGGTCAGGCTCTCTGGACAAGGGTTCACTCAGGGTCAGACTCTCTCCGGACACGTGGTCACTCAGGGTCAGACTCTCTCCGGACACGAAATCACTCAGGGTCAGACTCTCTGCGGACATGGGGTCACACAGGGTCAGACACTCTCAGGACATGGGGTCACTCAGGGTCAGACTCTCTCCAGACACGTGGTCACTCAGGGTCAGACTCTCTCCGGACACGAAGTCACTCAGGGTCAGGCTCTCTACGGAAACGGGGTCACTCAGGGTCAGACTCTCTCCGGACACGGGGTCACTCAGGCTCAGACTGTCTCCGGACACGGAGCCACTCAGGGTCTGACTCTCTCCGGACACTAAGTCACTCAGGGTCAGACACTCTCCGGGTCACGGGGTCACTCAGGGTCAGACTCTCTCCGGAAACGGGGTCACTCATGGTCAGACTCTCTCTGGACATGGTGTCACTCAGGGTCAGACTCTCTGGACACGGGATCACTCGGGTCAGACACTCTTCGGACATGGGGTCACACAGGGTCAGACCCTCTCCGGACACGTGGTGACACAGGGTCAGAATGTCTCCGGACACAGGGCCACAGGGTCAGGCTCTCTCCGGACACCGGGTCACTCAGGGTCAGAATGTCTCCGGACACAAGGTCACTCAGGGTCGGACTCTCCGGACACGGGGTCACTCAGGGTCAGACTGTCTCCGGACACTGGGTCACTAAGTGTCAGTCTCTCTCCGGACACGGGCTCACTCAGGGACAGACTGTCTCGGGACATGCGGTCACTCAGGGTCAGACTCTCTCCGGACACGGGGTCACTCAGGGTTAGGCTCACCGGACACGGGGTCACTAAGGGTCAGACTTTCTCTGGACACTGGGTCACTAAGGGTCAGATTCTCTCTGGACATGGGGTCAATCAGGGTCAGACTCTCTCAAGACACGGGGTCACTCAGGGTCAGACTCTCTCCGGACACGGTGTCACTCAGCGTCAGACTCTCTCCAGACACGGTGTCATTCAGGGTCAGACACTCTCCGGACACGGGGTCACTCAGGGTCAGACTCTCTGGACACGGGGTAACTCAGGGTCAGGCTCACCTGACACGAATTCACTCAGGGTCAGACCGTCTCCGGACATGGGGTCACTCAGGGTCAGACTGTCTCCGGACATGGGATCACTCAAGGTCAGACTGTCTCCGGACACGGGGTCACTCAGTGTCAGACTCTCTCTGGACATGGGGTCACTCAGGGTCAGACTCTCTCCGGACATGTGGTCACTCAGGGTCAGACTCTCTCTGGACACGGGGTCACTAAGGGTCAGACTCTCCGGACACGGGGTCACTCAGGGTCAGACTGTCTCCAGACACGGGGTCATTCAGGGTCAGACTCTCTCCGGATACAGGGTCACTCAGAGTCGGACTCTCCGGACACGGGGCCACTCAGGGTCAGACTGTCTCCGGGAACTGGTTCTCTAAGGGTCAGACTCTCTCCGGACATGGGGTCACACAGGGTCAGACTCTCTCCAGACACGGGGTCACTCAGGGTGAGACTCTCTCCGGACACGGTGTCACTCAGGGTCAGACTCTCTCCGGACACGGGGTCACTCAGGGTCAGGCTCTTCGGACACGGGCTTACTCACGGTCAGACTGACTCCGGACACGGGGTCACTCAGGGTCAGACTCTCTCCGGACATGGGGTCACTCAGGGTCAGACTCTCTCCAGATATGTGGTCACTCAGGGTCAGACTACCTCCGGACACGGGGTCACTAAGGGTCAGACTCTCCACACACAGGGTTACTCAGGGTCAGACTGTCTCCGGACACGGGATCTTTCAGGGTCAGACTGTCTCCGGACACAGGGTCACTCAGGGTCGGATACTCTGGACACGGGGTCACTCAGGGTCAGACTGTCTCCAGATACGTGGTCACTACGGGTCAGACTCTCTCCGGACACGGGGTCACTCAGGGACAGACTGTCTCGGGATATGCAGTCACTCAGGGTCAGACTCTCTCCGGACACGGGGTCACTCAGGGTCAGACTGTCTCGAGACATGCGGTCACTCAGGGTCAGACTATCTCCGGACACGGGGTCACTCAGGGTCAGGCTCACCAGACACGGTGTCACTAAGGGTCAGACTCTCCGGACACGGCGTCACGCAGGGTCAGACTGTCTCCGGACACGGGGTCACTCAGGGTCAGACTGTCTCCGGACACGGGGTCATTCAGGGTCAGACTCTCTCCAGATACAGGGTCACTCAGGTTCGGACTCTCCGGACACGGGGTCACTCAGGGTCAGACTGTCTCTGGACATGGGTCACTAAGGGTCAGACTCTCTCCGGATATGGGGTCACTCAGGGTCAGACTCTCTCCAGACAAGGGGTCACTCAGGGTCAGACTCTCTCCGGACACGGTGTCACTCAGGGTCAGACTCTCTCCGGACACGGGGTCACTCAGGGTCAGACTCTCCGGACACGGGGTCACTCAGGGTCAGGCTCATCGGACACGAGGTCACTCAGGGTCAGACCGTCTCCGGATATGGGGTCACTCAGGGTCAGACTCTCTCCGGACACGGGGTCACTCAAGGTCAGACTGTCTCTGGACACGGGGTCACTCAGGGTCAGACTCTCTCCGGACATGGGGTCACTCAGGGTCAGACTCTCTCCGGACATGTGGTCACTCAGGGTCAGACTCTCTCTGGACACGGGGTCACTAAGGGTCAGACTCTCCGGACACGGGGTCACTCAGGGACAGACTGTCTCCAGACACGGGGTCAGTTAGGGTAAGACTCCTTCCGGACACAGGGTCACTCAGGGTCAGACTGCCTCCGGACACGGGGTCATTCAGGGTCAGACTCTCTCCGGATACAGGGTCACTCATGGTCGGACTCTCCGGACACGGGGTCACTCAGGGTCAGATTGTCTCCGGGCACTGGTTCACTCAGGGTCAGACTCTCTCCGGACACGGTGTCACTCAGGGTCAGACTCTCTCCGGACACAGTGTCATTCAGGGTCAGACTCTCTCCGGACACGGGGTCACTCAGGGTCAGACTCTCCGGACAAGGTGTCACTCAGGTTCGGACTCTCTTTGCACACGGCATCACTCAGGGTCAGACTCTCTCCGGACATGGGGTCACTCAGGGTCACGCTCTTCGGACACGGGGTCACTCAGGGTCACACTCTGGACACGGGATCTCTCAGGGTCAGACAATCTGCGGATACGGGTTCACTGAGGGTCAGACTGTTTCCAGACACGGCGTCACTCAGGGTCAGACACTCTAAGGACATGGGGTCACTCAGGGTCAGACTCTCTCCAGACACGAAGTCACTCAGGGACAGACTCTCTCCGGAAACGGGGTCACTCAAGGTCAGACTCTCTCCGGACATGGGGTCACTCAGGGTCAGACTGTCTCCGGACACTGGGTCACTCAGGGTCAGACTCTCTCTGGACACGGGGTCACTCAGGGTCAGACTCTCTCCGGACATGGGGTCACTCAGGGTCAGGCTCTCTGGACAAGGGTTCACTCAGGGTCAGACTCTCTCCGGACACGTGGTCACTCAGGGTCAGACTCTCTCCGGACACGAAATCACTCAGGGTCAGACTCTCTGCGGACATGGGGTCACACAGGGTCAGACACTCTCAGGACATGGGGTCACTCAGGGTCAGACTCTCTCCAGACACGTGGTCACTCAGGGTCAGACTCTCTCCGGACACGAAGTCACTCAGGGTCAGGCTCTCTACGGAAACGGGGTCACTCAGGGTCAGACTCTCTCCGGACACGGGGTCACTCAGGCTCAGACTGTCTCCGGACACGGAGCCACTCAGGGTCTGACTCTCTCCGGACACTAAGTCACTCAGGGTCAGACACTCTCCGGGTCACGGGGTCACTCAGGGTCAGACTCTCTCCGGAAACGGGGTCACTCATGGTCAGACTCTCTCTGGACATGGTGTCACTCAGGGTCAGACTCTCTGGACACGGGATCACTCGGGTCAGACACTCTTCGGACATGGGGTCACACAGGGTCAGACCCTCTCCGGACACGTGGTGACACAGGGTCAGAATGTCTCCGGACACAGGGCCACAGGGTCAGGCTCTCTCCGGACACCGGGTCACTCAGGGTCAGAATGTCTCCGGACACAAGGTCACTCAGGGTCGGACTCTCCGGACACGGGGTCACTCAGGGTCAGACTGTCTCCGGACACTGGGTCACTAAGTGTCAGTCTCTCTCCGGACACGGGCTCACTCAGGGACAGACTGTCTCGGGACATGCGGTCACTCAGGGTCAGACTCTCTCCGGACACGGGGTCACTCAGGGTTAGGCTCACCGGACACGGGGTCACTAAGGGTCAGACTTTCTCTGGACACTGGGTCACTAAGGGTCAGATTCTCTCTGGACATGGGGTCAATCAGGGTCAGACTCTCTCAAGACACGGGGTCACTCAGGGTCAGACTCTCTCCGGACACGGTGTCACTCAGCGTCAGACTCTCTCCAGACACGGTGTCATTCAGGGTCAGACACTCTCCGGACACGGGGTCACTCAGGGTCAGACTCTCTGGACACGGGGTAACTCAGGGTCAGGCTCACCTGACACGAATTCACTCAGGGTCAGACCGTCTCCGGACATGGGGTCACTCAGGGTCAGACTGTCTCCGGACATGGGATCACTCAAGGTCAGACTGTCTCCGGACACGGGGTCACTCAGTGTCAGACTCTCTCTGGACATGGGGTCACTCAGGGTCAGACTCTCTCCGGACATGTGGTCACTCAGGGTCAGACTCTCTCTGGACACGGGGTCACTAAGGGTCAGACTCTCCGGACACGGGGTCACTCAGGGTCAGACTGTCTCCAGACACGGGGTCATTCAGGGTCAGACTCTCTCCGGATACAGGGTCACTCAGAGTCGGACTCTCCGGACACGGGGCCACTCAGGGTCAGACTGTCTCCGGGAACTGGTTCTCTAAGGGTCAGACTCTCTCCGGACATGGGGTCACACAGGGTCAGACTCTCTCCAGACACGGGGTCACTCAGGGTGAGACTCTCTCCGGACACGGTGTCACTCAGGGTCAGACTCTCTCCGGACACGGGGTCACTCAGGGTCAGGCTCTTCGGACACGGGCTTACTCACGGTCAAACTCTGGACACGGGGTCACTCAGGGTCAGACAATCTGCGGACACGGGTTCACTGAGGGTCAGACTGTTTCCAGACACGGGGTCACTCAGGGTCAGACACTCTAAGGAAATGGGGTCACTCAGGGTCAGACTCTCTCCAGACACGTGGTCACTCAGAGTCAGACTCTCTCCAGACACGAAGTCACTCAGGGTCAGACTCTCTCCGGAAACGGGGTCACTCAGGTTCAGACTCTCTCCGGACACGGGGTCACTCAGGGTCAGGCTCTCCGGACAAGGGTTCACTCAGGGTCTCACTCTCTCTGGACACGGCGTCATCATGGTCAGACAATCTGCGGACACGGGTTCACTGAGGGTCAGACTGTTTCCGGACACGGGGTCACTCAGGGTCAGACTCTCTGCGGACATGGCGTCACTCAGGGCCAGACTCTCTCCAGACACGTGGTCACTCAGGGTCAGACTCTCTCCGGACACGAAGTCACTCAGGGTCAGACTCTCTGTGGACACGAAGTCACTCAGGGTCAGACTCTCTCCGGACACATGGTCACTCAGGGTCAGACTCTCTCTGGACACGGGGTCACTCAGGGTCAGACTCTCTCTCGACACAGGGTCACTCCTGGTCAGACTCTCTCCGGACACGGGGTCACTCAGGGTCAGACTCTCTCTCGACACAGGGTCACTCCTGGTCAGACTCTCTCCGGACAAGTGGTCACTCAGGGTCAGATTCTCTCTAGACACGAAGTCACTCAGGGTCAGACTCTCTCCGAACACTGGGTCACTCAGGGTCACACTCTCTCTGGGCACTGGGTCACTCAGGGTCAGACTCTCTCTGGACATGGGGTCACTCCAGGTCAGACTCTCTCTGGACACGCGGTCACTCAGGGTCAGCCTCTCTCAGGACACGGTGTTACTCAGGGTCAGACTGTCTCCGGACACGGGGTCACTCAGGCTCAGACTGTCTCCGGACACGGAGCCACTCAGGGTCTGACTCTCTCCGGACACTAAGTCACTCAGGGTCAGACACTCTCCGGGTCACGGGGTCACTCAGGGTCAGACTCTCTCCGGAAACGGGGTCACTCATGGTCAGACTCTCTCTGGACATGGTGTCACTCAGGGTCAGACTCTCTGGACACGGGATCACTCAGGTCAGACACGCTTCGGACATGGGGTCACACAGGGTCAGACCCTCTCCGGACACGTGGTCACACAGGGTCAGACTGTCTCCGGACACAGAGCCACAGGGTCAGGCTCTCTCCAGACACCGGGTCACTCAGGGTCAGAATGTCTCCGGACACAAGGTCACTCAGGGTCGGACTCTCCGGACACGGGGTCACTCAGGGTCAGACTGTCTCCGGACACTGGGTCACTAAGGGTCAGTCTCTCTCCGGAAGCGGGCTCACTCAGGGACAGACTTTCTCGGGACATGCGGTCACTCAGGGTCAGACTCTCTCCGGACACGGGGTCACTCAGGGTCAGGCTCACCGGACACGGAGTCACTAAGGGTCAGACTCTCCGGACACGGGGTCACTCAGGGTCAGACTGTCTCCGGATACGGGGTCAGTTAGGTTCAGACTCCTTCCGGACACAGGGTCACTCAGGGTCAGACTGTCTCCGGACACGGGGTCATTCAGGGTCAGGCTCTCTCCGGATACAGGGTCACTCAGGGTCGGACTATACGGACACGGGGTCACTCAGGGTCAGACTGTCTCTGGAAACTGGGTCACTAAGGGTCAGATTCTCTCTGGACATGGGGTCACTCAGGGTCAGACTCTCTCCAGACACGGGGTCACTCAGGGTCAGACTCTCTCCGGACACGGTGTCACTCAGGGTCAGACTCTCTCCAGACACGGAGTCATTCAGGGTCTGACTCTCTCCGGACACGGGGTCACTCAGGGTCAGACTCTCTGGACACGGGGTAACTCAGGGTCAGGCTCACCTGACACGAGGTCACTCAGGGTCAGACCGTCTCCGGACATGGGGTCACTCAGGGTCAGACTGTCTCCGGACATGGGATCACTCGAGGTCAGACTGTCTCCGGACATGGGATCACTCAGGGTCAGACTCTCTCCGGACATGGGGTCACTCAGGGTCAGACTCTCTCCGGACATGTAGTCACTCAGGGTCAGACTCTCTCTGGACATGGGGTCACTAAGGGTCAGACTCTCCGGACACGGGGTCACTCAGGGTCAGACTCTCCGGACACGGGGTCACTCAGGGTCAGACTGTCTCCAGACACGGGGTCATTCAGGGTCAGACTCTCTCCGGATACAGGGTCACTCAGGGTCGGACTCTCCGGACACGGGGTCACTCAGGGTCAGACTGTCTCCGGCCACTGGTTCACTAAGGGTCAGACTCTCTCCAGACACGGGGTCACTCAGGGTCAGACTCTCTCCGGACACGGTGTCACTCAGGGTCAGACTCTCTCCAGACACGGAGTCATTCAGGGTCAGACTATCTCCGGACACGGGGTCACTCAGGGTCAGACTCTCTGGACACGGGGTAACTCAGGGTCAGGCTCACCTGACACGAGGTCACTCAGGGTCAGACCGTCTCCGGACAAGGGGTCACTCAGGTTCAGACTCTCTCTGGACACGGCATCACTCAGGGTCAGACTCTCTCCGGATACGGGGTCACTCAGGGTTAGGCTCTTCGGACACAGGGTCACTCAGGGCCAAACTCTGGACACGGGGTCACTCAGGGTCAGACAATCTGCGGACACGGGTTCACTGAGGGTCAGACTGTTTCCAGACACAGGGTCACTCAGGGTCAGACACTCTAAGGAAATGGGGTCACTCAGGGTCAGACTCTCTCCAGACACGTGGTCACTCAGGGTCAGACTCTCTCCAGACACGAAGTTACTCAGGGTCAGACTCTCTCCGGAAACGGGGTCACTCAGGTTCAGACTCTCTCCGGACATGAGGTCACTCAGGGTCAGACTGTCTCCGGACACTGGGTCACTCAGGGTCAGACTCTCTCTGGACACGGGGTGACTCAGGGTCAGACTCTCTCTGGACACGGGGTCACTCAGGGTCAGGCTCTCCGGACAAGGGTTCACTCAGGGTCACACTCTCTCTGGACACGGGGTCACTCAGGGTCAGACTCTCTCCGGTCACCGGTTCACTCAGGGTCAGACTCTTTCCGTCACGTGGTCACTCAGGGTCAGACTCTTTCCGGACACGAAGTCACTCAGGGACAGACTCTCTGCGGACACAAAGTCACTCAGGGTCAGACTCTCTCCGGAAACGGGGTCACTCAGGGTCAGACTCTCTCCGGACACGGGGTCACTCAGGGTCAGACTCTCTCTCGACACAGGGTCACTCCTGGTCAGACTCTCTCAGGACACGTGGTCACTCAGGGTCAGACTCTCTCTGGACACGAAGTCACTCAGGGTCAGACTCTCTCTGAACACGGGGTCACTCAGGGTCACACTCTCTCTGGGCACGGGGTCACTCAGGGTCAGACTCTCTCTGGACATGGGGTCACTCCAGGTCAGACTCTCTCCGGACACTTGGTCACTCAGGGTCAGAATCTCTCAGGACACGTTGTCACTCAGGGTCAGACTGTCTCCGGACACGGGGTCACTCAGGCTCAGACTTTCTCCGTTTACGGAGCCACTCAGGGTCAGACTCTCTCCGGACACGGGGTCACTCAGGGTCTGACTCTCTCCGGACACCAAGTCACTCAGGGTCAGACACTCTCCGGGTCACGGGGTCACTCAGGGTCAGACTCTCTCCGGAAACGGGGTCACTCATGGTCAGACTCTCTCTGGACATGGGGTCACTCAGGGTCAGACTCTCTGAACACGGGGTCACTCCAGGTCAGACTCTCTCCAGACACGCGGTCAATCAGGGTCAGACTCTCTCAGGACACGGTGTTACTCAGGGTCAGACTGTCTCCGGACACGGAGCCACTCAGGCTCAGACTGTCTCCGGACACGGAGCCACTCATGGTCAGACTCTCTCCGGACACGAAGTCACTCAGGGTCAGACACGCTCTGGGTCACTGGGTCACTCAGGGTCAGACTCTCTCCGGAAACGGGGTCACTCATGGTCAGACTCTCTCTGGACATGGGGTCACTCAGGGTCAGACTCTCTGGACACGGGATCACTCGGGTCAGATACTCTTCGGACATGGGGTCACACAGGGTCAGACACTCTCCGGACACGTGGTCACACAGGATCAGACTGTCTCCGGACATTGGGTCACTCAGGGTCAGACTCTCTCTGGACATGGGGTCACTCAGGGTCAGACTCTCTCCGGACACGGGGTCACTCAGGGTCAGACTCTCCGGACAAGGGTTCACTCAGGGTCACACTCTCTCTGGACACGGGGTCACTCATGGTCAGACAATCTGCGGACACGGGTTCACTGAGTGTCAGACTGTTTCCGGACACGGGGTCACTCAGGGTCAGACTCTCTGCGGACATGGCGTCACTCAGGGCCAGACTCTCTCCGGACACGTGGTCACTCAGGCTCAGACTCTCTCCGGACACGAAGTCACTCAGGGTCAGACTCTCTGTGGACACGAAGTCACTCAGGGTCAGACTCTCTCCGGACACGTGGTCACTCAGGGTCAGACTCTCTCCGGACACAGGGTCATTCAGGGTCAGACTCTCTCTCGACACAGGGTCACTCCTGGTCAGACTATCTCCGGACACGTGGTCACTCAGGGTCAAATTCTCTCTGGACACGAAGTCACTCAGGGTCAGACTCTCTCCGAACACTGGGTCACTCAGGGTCACACTCTCTCTGGGCACGGGGTCACTCAAAGTCAGACTGTCTCCGGACACGGGGTCACTCAGGCTCAGACTGTCTCCGGACACGGAGCCACTCAGGGTCTGACTCTCTCCGGACACTAAGTCACTCAGGGTCAGACACTCTACGGGTCACGGGGTCACTCAGGTTCAGACTCTCTCCGGAAACGGGGTCACTCATGGTCAGACTCTCTCTGGACATGGTGTCACTCAGGGTCAGACTCTCTGGACACGGGATCACTCGGGTCAGACACGCTTCGGACATGGGGTCACACAGGGTCAGAACCTCTCCGGACACGTGGTCACACAGGGTCAGACTGTCTCCGGACACAGAGCCACAGGGTCAGGCTCTCTCCGGACACCGGGTCACTCAGGGTCAGAATGTCTCCGGACACAAGGTCACTCAGGGTCGGACTCTCTGGACATGGGGTCACTCAGGGTCAGACTGTCTCCAGACACTGGGTCACTAAGGGTCAGTCTCTCTCCGGAAGCGGGCTCACTCAGGGACAGATTGTCTCGGGACATGCGGTCACTCAGAGTCAGACTCTCTCCGGACACAGGGTCACTCAGGGTCAGGCTCACCGGACACGGGGTCACTAAGGATCAGACTCTCCGGACACGGGGTCACTCAGGGTCAGACTCTCTCCGGATACGGGGTCAGTTAGGGTCAGACTCCTTCCGGACACAGGGTCAGTCAGGCTCAGACTGTCAAGGACACGGGGTCATTCAGGGTCAGACTCTCTCCGGACATGGGGTCACTCAGGGTCAGACTCTCTCTGGACATGTGGTCACTCAGGGTCAGACTCTCTCTGGACATGGGGGTCACTAAGAGTCAGACTCTCCGGACACGGGGTCACTCAGGGTCAGACTGTCTCCAGACACGGGGTCATTCAGGGTCAGACTCTCTCCGGATACAGGGTCACTCAGGGTCGGACTCTCCGACACGGAGCCACTCAAGGTCAGACTGTCTCCGGGAACTGGTTCACTAAGGGTCAGACTCTCTCCGGACATGGGGTCACACAGGGTCCGACTCTCTCCAGACACGGGGTCACTCAGGGTGAGACTCTCTCCGGACACGGTGTCACTCAGGGTCAGACTCTCTCCGGACACAGAGTCATTCAGGGTCAGACTCTCTCCGGACACAGGGTCACTCAGGGTCAGACTCTCCGGACAAGGGGTCACTCAGGGTCAGACTCTCTCTGGACACGGGATCACTCAGGGTCAGACTCTCTCCGGACACGGGGTCACTCAGGGTCAGGCTCTTCGGACACGGGGTCACTCAGTGTCAAACTCTGGACACGGGGTCACTCAGGGTCAGACAATCTGCGGACATGGGTTCACTGAGGGTCAGACTGTTTCCAGACACGGGGTCACTCAGGGTCAGACACTCTAAGGAAATGGGGTCACTCAGGTTCAGACTCTCTCCAGACACGTGGTCACTCAGGGTCAGACTCTCTCCAGACACGAAGTCACTCAGGGTCAGACTCTCTCCGGAAATGGGGTCACTCAGGTTCAGACTCTCTCCGGACATGAGGTCACTCAGGGTCAGACTCTCTCCGGACACTGGGTCACTCAGGGTCAGACTCTCTCTGGACACGGGGTCACTCAGGGTCAGACTCTCTCCGGACACGGGGTCACTCAGGGTCAGGCTCTCCAGACAAGGGTTCACTCAGGGTCACACTCTCTCTGGACACGGGGTCACTCAGGGTCAGACTCTCTCCGGTCACCGGTTCACTCAGGGTCAGACTCTCTCCGGACACGTGGTCACTCAGGGTCAAACTCTTTCCGGACACGAAGTCACTCAGGGACAGACTCTCTGCGGACACAAAGTCACTCAGGGTCAGACTCTCTCCGGAAACGGGGTCACTCAGGGTCAGACTCTCTCCGGACACGGGGTCACTCAGGGTCAGACTCTCTCTCGACACAGGGTCACTCCTGGTCAGACTCTCTCCGGACACGTGGTCACTCAGGTTCAGACTCTCTCTGGACACGAAGTCACTCAGGGTCAGACTCTCTCTGGACATGGGGTCACTCCAGGTCAGACTCTCTCCGGACATGTGGTCACTCAGGGTCAGACTCTCTCAGGACACGGTGTCACTCAGGGTCAGACTGTCTCCGGACACGGGGTCACTCAGGCTCAGACTGTCTCCGTTTACGGAGCCACTCAGGGTCAGACTCTCTCCGGACACGGGGTCACTCAGGGTCTGACTCTCTCCGGACACCAAGTCACTCAGGGTCAGACATTCTCCGGGTCACGGGGTCACTCAGGGTCAGACTCTCTCCGGACACGAAGTCACTCAGGGTCAGACACGCTCCGGGTCACTGGGTCACTCAGGGTCAGAATCTCTCCAGAAACGGGGTCACTCATGGTCAGACTCTCTCTGGACATGGGGTCACTCAGGGTCAGACTCTCTGGACACGGGATCACTCGGGTCAGATATTCTTCGGACATGGGGTCACACAGGGTCAGACACTCTCCGGACACGTGGTCACACAGGATCAGACTGTCTCCGGACACTGGGTCACTCAGGGTCAGACTCTCTCCGGAAACGGGGTCACTCATGGTCAGACTCTCTCTGGACATGGGGTCACTCAGGGTCAGACTCTCTGGACACGGGATCACTCCAGGTCAGACTCTCTCCAGACACGCGGTCACTCAGGGTCAGACTCTCTCAGGACACGGTGTTACTCAGGGTCAGACTGTCTCTGGACACGGAGCCACTCAGTCTCAGACTGTCTCCGGACACGGAGCCACTCAGGGTCAGACTCTCTCCGGACACGAAGTCACTCAGGGTCAGACACGCTCCGGGTCACTGGGTCACTCAGGGTCAGACTCTCTCCGGAAACGGGGTCACTCATGGTCAGACTCTCTCTGGACATGGGGTCACTCAGGGTCAGACTCTCTGGACACGGGATCACTCGGGTCAGATACTCTTCGGACATGGGGTCACACAGGGTCAGACACTCTCCGAACACGTGGTCACACAGGATCAGACTGTCTCCGGACACTGGGTCACTCAGGGTCAGACTCTCTCTGGACATGGGGTCACTCAGGGTCAGACTCTCTCCGGACACGGGGTCACTCAGGGTCAGGCTCTCCGGACAAGGGTTCACTCAGGGTCACACTCTCTCTGGACACGGGGTCACTCATTGTCAGACAATCTGCGGACACGGGTTCACTGAGTGTCAGACTGTTTCAGGACACGGGGTCACTCAGGGTCAGACTCTCTGCGGACATGGCGTCACTCAGGGCCAGACTCTCTCCGGACACGTGGTCACTCAGGCTCAGACTCTCTCCGGACACGAAGTCACTCAGGGTCAGACTCTCTGTGGACACGAAGTCACTCAGGGTCAGACTCTCTCCGGACACGTGGTCACTCAGGGTCAGACTCTCTCCGGACACAGGGTCACTCAGGGTTAGACTCTCTCTCGACACAGGGTCACTCCTGGTCAGACTATCTCCGGACACGTGGTCACTCAGAGTCAGACTCTCTCTGGACACGAAGTCACTCAGGGTCAGACTCTCTCCGAACACTGGGTCACTCAGGGTCACACTCTCTCTGGGCACGGGGTCACTCAAAGTCAGACTGTCTCCGGACACGGGGTCACTCAGGCTCAGACTGTCTCCGGACACGGAGCCACTCAGGGTCTGACTCTCTCCGGACACTAAGTCACTCAGGGTCAGACACTCTACGGGTCACGGGGTCACTCAGGGTCAGACTCTCTCCGGAAACGGGGTCACTCATGGTCAGACTCTCTCTGGACATGGTGTCACTCAGGGTCAGACTCTCTGGACACGGGATCACTCGGGTCAGACACGCTTCGGACATGGGGTCACACTGGTTGTCAGACAGGAAGCAGAGAGTAGGAGTGAATGGGTACTTTTCGGAATGGCAGGCAGTGACTAGTGGGGTACCGCAGGGTTCTGTGCTGGGGCCCCAGCTGTTTACATTATACATTAATGATTTAGACGAAGGGATTAAATGTAGTATCTCCAAATTTGCGGATGACACTAAGTTGGGTGGCAGTGTGAGCTGCGAGGAGGATGCTATGAGGCTACAGAGTGACTTGGATAGGTTAGGTGAGTGGGCAAATGCGTGGCAGATGAAGTATAATGTGGATAAATGTGAGGTTATCCACTTTGGTGGTAAAAACAGAGAGACAGACTATTATCTGAATGGTGACAGATTAGGAAAAGGGAAGGTGCAACGAGACCTGGGTGTCATGGTACATCAGTCATTGAAGGTTGGCATGCAGGTACAGCAGGCGGTTAAGAAAGCAAATGGCATGTTGGCCTTCATAGCGAGGGGATTTGAGTACAGGGGCAGGGAGGTGTTGCTACAGTTGTACAGGGCCTTGGTGAGGCCACACCTGGAGTATTGTGTACAGTTTTGGTCTCCTAACTTGAGGAAGGACATACTTGCTGTTGAGGGAGTGCAGCGAAGATTCACCAGACTGATTCCCGGGATGGTGGGACTGACCTATCAAGAAAGACTGAATCAACTGGGCTTGTATTCACTGGAGTTCAGAAGAGTGAGAGGGGACCTCATAGAAACGTTTAAAATTCTGACGGGTTTGGACAGGTTGGATGCAGGAAGAATGTTCCCAATGTTGGGGAAGTCCAGAACCAGGGGTCACAGTCTAAGGATAAGGGGTAAGCCATTTAGGACCGAGATAAGGAGAAACTTCTTCACCCAGAGAGTGGTGAACCTGTGGAATTCTCTACCACAGGAAGTAGTTGAGGCCAATTCACTAAATATATTCAAAAGGGAGTTAGATGAAGTCCTTAGTACTCGGGGGATCAAGGGGTATGGCGTGAAAGCAGGAAGTGGGTACTGAAGTTTCATGTTCAGCCATGAACTCGTTGAATGGCGGTGCAGGCTAGAAGGGCTGAATGGCCTGCTCCTGCACCTATTTTCTATGTTTCTATGTTTCTATGACCCTCTCCGGACACGTGGTCACACAGGGTCAGACTGTCTCCGGACACAGAGCCACAGGGTCAGGCTCTCTCCGGACACCGGGTCACTCAGGGACAGACTGTCTCTGGACATGCGGTCACTCAGGGTCAGACTCTCTCCGGACACGGGGTCACTCAGGCTCAGGCTCACCGGACACGGGGTCACTAAGGGTCAGACTCTCCGGACACGGGGTCACTCAGGGTCAGACTCTCTCCGGATACGGGGTCAGTTAGGGTCAGACTCCTTCCGGACACAGGGTCAGTCAGGGTCAGACTGTCTCCGGACACGGGGTCATTCAGGGTCAGACTCTCTCCGGACATGGGGTCACTCAGGGTCAGACTCTCTCCGGACATGTGGTCACTCAGGGTCGGACTCTCTCTGGACATGGGGTCACTAAGAGTCAGACTCTCCGGACACGGTGTCACTCAGGGTCAGACTGTCTCCAGACACGGGTTCATTCAGGGTCAGACTCTCTCCGGATACAGGGTCACTCAGGGTCGGATTCTCCGGACACGGGGCCACTCAGGGTCAGACTGTCTCCGGGAACTGGTTCACTAAGGGTCAGACTCTCTCCGGACATGGGGTCACACAGGGTCAGACTCTCTCCAGACACGGGGTCTCTCAGGGTGAGACTCTCTCCGGACACGGTGTCACTCAGGGTCAGACTCTCTCCGGACACAGAGTCATTCAGGGTCAGACTCTCTCCGGACACGGGGTCACTCAGGGTCAGACTCTCCGGACAAGGGGTCACTCAGGTTCAGACTCTCTCTGGACACGGGATCACTCAGGGTCAGACTCTCTCCGGACACGGAGGTCACTCAGGGTCAGGCTCTTCGGACACGGGGTCACTCAGGGTCAAACTCTGGACACGGGGTCACTCAGGATCAGACAATCTGCGGACACGGGTTCACTGAGGGTCAGACTGTTTCCAGACACGGGGTCACTCAGGGTCACACTCTCTCTGGACACGGGGTCACTCAGGGTCAGACTCTCTCCGGTCACCGGTTCACTCAGGGTCAGACTCTCTCCGGACACGTGGTCACTCAGGGTCAGACTCTTTCCGGACACAAAGTCACTCAGGGACAGACTCTCTGCGGACACAAAGTCACTCAAGGTCAGACTCTCTCCGGAAACGGGGTCACTCAGGGTCAGACTCTCTCCGGACACGGGGTCATTCAGGGTCAGACTCTCTCTCGACACAGGGTCACTCCTGGTCAGACTCTCTCCGGACACGTGGTCACTCAGGGTCAGACTCTCTCTGGACACGAAGTCACTCAGGGTCAGACTCTCTCCGAACACGGGGTCACTCAGGGTCACACTCTCTCTGGGCACGCGGTCACTCAGGGTCAGACTCTCTCTGGACATGGGGTCACTCCAGGTCAGACTCTCTCCGGACACGTGGTCACTCAGGGTCAGACTCTCTCAGGACACGGTGTCACTCAGGGTCAGACTGTCTCCGGACACGGGGTCACTCAGGCTCAGACTGTCTCCGTTTACGGAGCCACTCAGGGTCAGACTCTCTCCGGACACGGGGTCACTCAGGGTCTGACTCTCTCCGGACACCAAGTCACTCAGGGTCAGACACTCTCCGGGTCACGGGGTCACTCAGGGTCAGACTCTCTCCGGAAACGGGGTCACTCATGGTCAGACTCTCTCTGGACATGGGGTCACTCAGGGTCAGACTCTCTGGACACGGGGTCACTCCAGGTCAGACTCTCTCCGGACACGCGGTCACTCAGGGTCAGACTCTCTCAGGACACGGTGTTACTCAGGGTCAGACTGTCTCCGGACACGGAGCCACTCATGCTCAGACTGTCTCCAGACACGGAGCCACTCAGGGTCAGACTCTCTCCGGACACGAAGTCACTCAGGGTCAGACACGCTCCGGGTCACTGGGTCACTCAGGGTCAGACTCTCTCTGGAAACGGGGTCACTCATGGTCAGACTCTCTCTGGACATGGGGTCACTCAGGGTCAGACTCTCTGGACACAGGATCACTCGAGTCAGATACTCTTCGGACATGGGGTCACACAGGGTCAGACACTCTCCGGACACGTGGTCACACAGGATCAGACTGTCTCCGGACACTGGGTCACTCAGGGTCAGACTCTCTCTGGACATGGGGTCACTCAGGGTCAGACTCTCTCCGGACACGGGGTCACTCAGGGTCAGGCTCTCCGGACAAGGGTTCACTCAGGGTCACACTCTCTCTGGACACGGGGTCACTCATGGTCAGACAATCTGCAGACACGGGTTCACTGAGGGTCAGACTGTTTCCGGACACGGGGTCACTCAGGGTCAGACTCTCTGTGGACATGGCGTCACTCAGGGCCAGACTCTCTCCGGACACGTGGTCACTCAGGCTCAGACTCTCTCTGGACACGAAGTCACTCAGGGTCAGACTCTCTGTGGACACGAAGTCACTCAGGGTCAGACTCTCTCCGGATACGTGGTCACTCAGGGTCAGACTCTCTCCGGACACGGGGTCACTCAGGGTCAGACTCTCTCTCGACACAGGGTCACTCCTGGTCAGACTCTCTCCGGACACATGGTCACTCAGGGTCAGACTCTCTCTGGACACGAAGTCACTCAGGGTCAGACTCTCTCCGAACACTGGGTCACTCAGGGTCACACTCTTTCTGGGCACGGGGTCACTCAGGGTCAGACTCTCTCTACACATGGGGTCACTCCAGGTCAGACTCTCTCCGGACACGCGGTCACTCAGGGTCAGACTCTCTCAGGACACGGTGTTACTCAGGGTCAGACTGTCTCCGGACACGGGGTCACTCAGGCTCAGACTGTCTCCGGACACGGAGCCACTCAGGGTCTGACTCTCTCCGGACACGAAGTCACTCAGGGTCAGACACTCTCCGGGTCACGGGGTCACTCAGGGTCAGACTCTCTCCGGAAACGGGGTCACTCATGGTCAGACTCTCTCTGGACATGGGGTCACTCAGGGTCAGACTCTCTGGACACGGGATCACTCGGGTCAGATACTCTTCGGACATGGGGTCACACAGGGTCAGACACTCTCCAGACACGTGGTCACACAGGATGAGACTGTCTCCGGACACTGGGTCACTCAGGGTCAGACTCTCTCTGGACACGGGGTCACTCAGGGTCAGACTCTCTCCGGACACGGGGTCACTCAGGGTCAGGCTCTCCGGACAAGTGTTCACTCAGGGTCACACTCTCTCTGGACACGGGGTCACTCATGGTCAGACAATCTGCGGACACGGGTTCACTGAGGGTCAGACTGTTTCCGGACACGGGGTCACTCAGGGTCAGACTCTCTGCGGACATGGCGTCACTCAGGGCCAGACTCTCTCCGGACACGTGGTCACTCAGGCTCAGACTCTCTCCAGACACGAAGTCACTCAGGGTCAGACTCTCTGTGGACACGAAGTCACTCAGGGTCAGACTCTCTCCGGACACGTGGTCACTCAGGGTCAGACTCTTTCCGGACACGGGGTCACTCCGGGTCAGACTCTCTCTCGACACAGGGTCACTCCTGGTCAGACTCTCTCCGGACACGTGGTCACTCAGGGTCAGACTCTCTCTGGACACGAAGTCACTCAGGGTCAGACTCTCTCCGAACACTGGGTCACTCAGGGTCACACTCTCTCTGGGCACGGGGTCACTCAGGGTCAGACTCTCTCTGGACATGAGGTCACTCCAGGTCAGACTCTCTCCGGACATGCGGTCACTCAGGGTCAGACTCTCTCAGGACACGGTGTTACTCAGGGTCAGATTGTCTCCGGACACGGGGTCACTCAGGCTCAGACTGTCTCCGGACACGGAGCCACTCAGGGTCTGACTCTCTCCGGACACTAAGTCACTCAGGGTCAGACACTCTCCGGGTCACGGGGTCACTCAGGGTCAGACTCTCTCCGGAAACGGGGTCACTCATGGTCAGACTCTCTCTGGACATGGTGTCACTCAGGGTCAGACTCTCTGGACACGGGATCACTCGGGTCAGACACTCTTCGGACATGGGGTCACACAGGGTCAGACCCTCTCCGGACACGTGGTCACACAGGGTCAGACTGTCTCCGGACACAGGGCCACAGGGTCAGGCTCTCTCCGGACACCAGGTCACTCAGGGTCAGAATGTCTCCGTACACAAGGTCACTCAGGGTCGGACTCTCCGGACACGGGGTCACTCAGGGTCAGACTGTCTCCAGACACTGGGTCACTAAGGGTCAGTCTCTCTCCGGACACGGGCTCACTCAGGGACAGACTGTCTCGGGACATGCGGTCACTCAGGGTCAGACTCTCTCCGGATACAGGGTCACTCAGGTTCGGACTCTCCGGACACGGGGCCACTCAGGGTCAGACTGTCTCCGGGAACTGGTTCACTAAGGGTCAGACTCTCTCCGGACATGGGGTCACACAGGGTCAGACTCTCTCCAGACACGGGGTCACTCAGGGTGAGACTCTCTCCGGACACGGTGTCACTCAGGGTCAGACTCTCTCCGGACACAGAGTCATTCAGGGTCAGACTCTCTCCCGACACGGGGTCACTCAGGGTCAGAATCTCCGGACAAGGGGTCACTCAGGTTCAGACTCTCTCTGGAAACGGGATCACTCAGGGTCAGACTCTCTCCGGACACGCGGTCACTCAGGGTCAGGCTCTTCGGACACGGGCTTACTCACGGTCAAACTCTGGACACGGGGTCACTCAGTGTCAGACAATCTGCGGACACGGGTTCACTGAGGGTCAGACTGTTTCCAGACACGGGGTCACTCAGGGTCAGACACTCTAAGGAAATGGGGTCACTCAGGGTCAGACTCTCTCCAGACACGTGGTCACTGAGGGTCAGACTGTTTCCAGACACGGGGTCACTCAGGGTCAGACACTCTAAGGAAATGGGGTCACTCAGGGTCAGACTCTCCCCAGACACGTGGTCACTCAGGGTCAGACTCTCTCCAGACACGAAGTCACTCAGGGTCAGACTCTCTCCGGAAACGGGGTCACTCATGGTCAGACTCTCTCTGGACATGGGGTCACTCAGGGTCAGACTCTCTGGACACAGGATCACTCGAGTCAGATACTCTTCGGACATGGGGTCACACAGGGTCAGACACTCTCCGGACACGTGGTCACACAGGATCAGACTGTCTCCGGACACTGGGTCACTCAGGGTCAGACTCTCTCTGGACATGGGGTCACTCAGGGTCAGACTCTCTCCGGACACGGGGTCACTCAGGGTCAGGCTCTCCGGACAAGGGTTCACTCAGGGTCACACTCTCTCTGGACACGGGGTCACTCATGGTCAGACAATCTGCAGACACGGGTTCACTGAGGGTCAGACTGTTTCCGGACACGGGGTCACTCAGGGTCAGACTCTCTGTGGACATGGCGTCACTCAGGGCCAGACTCTCTCCGGACACGTGGTCACTCAGGCTCAGACTCTCTCTGGACACGAAGTCACTCAGGGTCAGACTCTCTGTGGACACGAAGTCACTCAGGGTCAGACTCTCTCCGGACACGTGGTCACTCAGGGTCAGACTCTCTCCGGACACGGGGTCACTCAGGGTCAGACTCTCTCTCGACACAGGGTCACTCCTGGTCAGACTCTCTCCGGACACATGTTCACTCAGGGTCAGACTCTCTCTGGACACGAAGTCACTCAGGGTCAGACTCTCTCCGAACACTGGGTCACTCAGGGTCACACTCTTTCTGGGCACGGGGTCACTCAGGGTCAGACTCTCTCTACACATGGGGTCACTCCAGGTCAGACTCTCTCCGGACACGCGGTCACTCAGGGTCAGACTCTCTCAGGACACGGTGTTACTCAGGGTCAGACTGTCTCCGGACACGGGGTCACTCAGGCTCAGACTGTCTCCGGACACGGAGCCACTCAGGGTCTGACTCTCTCCGGACACGAAGTCACTCAGGGTCAGACACTCTCCGGGTCACGGGGTCACTCAGGGTCAGACTCTCTCCGGAAACGGGGTCACTCATGGTCAGACTCTCTCTGGACATGGGGTCACTCAGGGTCAGACTCTCTGGACACGGGATCACTCGGGTCAGATACTCTTCGGACATGGGGTCACACAGGGTCAGACACTCTCCAGACACGTGGTCACACAGGATCAGACTGTCTCCGGACACTGGGTCACTCAGGGTCAGACTCTCTCTGGACACGGGGTCACTCAGGGTCAGACTCTCTCCGGACACGGGGTCACTCAGGGTCAGGCTCTCCGGACACGCGGTCACTCAGGGTCACACTCTCTCTGGACACGGGGTCACTCATGGTCAGACAATCTGCGGACACGGGTTCACTGAGGGTCAGACTGTTTCCGGACACGGGGTCACTCAGGGTCAGACTCTCTGCGGACATGGCGTCACTCAGGGCCAGACTCTCTCCGGACACGTGGTCACTCAGGCTCAGACTCTCTCCAGACACGAAGTCACTCAGGGTCAGACTCTCTGTGGACACGAAGTCACTCAGGGTCAGACTCTCTCCGGACACGTGGTCACTCAGGGTCAGACTCTCTCCGGACATGGGGTCACTCCGGGTCAGACTCTCTCTCGACACAGGGTCACTCCTGGTCAGACTCTCTCCGGACACGTGGTCACTCAGGGTCAGACTCTCTCTGGACACGAAGTGACTCAGGGTCAGACTCTCTCCGAACACTGGGTCACTCAGGGTCACACTCTCTCTGGGCACGGGGTCACTCAGGGTCAGACTCTCTCTGGACATGAGTTCACTCCAGGTCAGACTCTCTCCGGACATGCGGTCACTCAGGGTCAGACTCTCTCAGGACACGGTGTTACTCAGGGTCAGATTGTCTCCGAACACGGGGTCACTCAGGCTCAGACTGTCTCCGGACACGGAGCCACTCAGGGTCTGACTCTCTCCGGACACTAAGTCACTCAGGGTCAGACACTCTCCGGGTCACGGGGTCACTCAGGGTCAGACTCTCTCCGGAAACGGGGTCACTCATGGTCAGACTCTCTCTGGACATGGTGTCACTCAGGGTCAGACTCTCTGGACACGGGATCACTCGGGTCAGACACTCTTCGGACATGGGGTCACACAGGGTCAGACCCTCTCCGGACACGTGGTCACACAGGGTCAGACTGTCTCCGGACACAGGGCCACAGGGTCAGGCTCTCTCCGGACACCAGGTCACTCAGGGTCAGAATGTCTCCGTACACAAGGTCACTCAGGGTCGGACTCTCCGGACACGGGGTCACTCAGGGTGAGACTGTCTCCAGACACTGGGTCACTAAGGGTCAGTCTCTCTCCGGACACGGGCTCACTCAGGGACAGACTGTCTCGGGACATGCGGTCACTCAGGGTCAGACTCTCTCCGGATACAGGGTCACTCAGGTTCGGACTCTCCGGACACGGGGCCACTCAGGGTCAGACTGTCTCCGGGAACTGGTTCACTAAGGGTCAGACTCTCTCCGGACATGGGGTCACACAGGGTCAGACTCTCTCCAGACACGGGGTCACTCAGGGTGAGACTCTCTCCGGACACGGTGTCACTCAGGGTCAGACTCTCTCCGGACACAGAGTCATTCAGGGTCAGACTCTCTCCCGACACGGGGTCACTCAGGGTCAGAATCTCCGGACAAGGGGTCACTCAGGTTCAGACTCTCTCTGGACACGGGATCACTCAGGGTCAGACTCTCTCCGGACACGCGGTCACTCAGGGTCAGGCTCTTCGGACACGGGCTTACTCACGGTCAAACTCTGGACACGGGGTCACTCAGTGTCAGACAATCTGCGGACACGGGTTCACTGAGGGTCAGACTGTTTCCAGACACGGGGTCACTCAGGATCAGACACTCTAAGGAAATGGGGTCACTCAGGGTCAGACTCTCTCCAGACACGTGGTCACTGAGGGTCAGACTGTTTCCAGACACGGGGTCACTCAGGGTCAGACACTCTAAGGAAATGGGGTCACTCAGGGTCAGACTCTCTCCAGACACGTGGTCACTCAGGGTCAGACTCTCTCCAGACACGAAGTCACTCAGGGTCAGACTCTCTCCGGATACGGGGTCACTCAGGTTCAGACTCTCTCCGGACACGGGGTCACTCAGGGTCAGGCTCTCCAGACAAGGGTTCACTCAGGGTCACACTCTCTCTGGACACGGGGTCATCATGGTCAGACAATCTGCGGACAGGCGTTCACTGAGGGTCAGACTGTTTCCGGACACGGGGTCACTCAGGGTCAGACTCTCTGCGGACATGGCGTCACTCAGGGCCAGACTCTCTCCAGACACGTGGTCACTCAGGGTCAGACTCTCTCCGGACACGAAGTCACTCAGGGTCAGACTCTCTGTGGACACGAAGTCACTCAGGGTCAGGCTCTTTCCGGACACATGGTCACTCAGGGTCAGACTCTCTCCGGACACGGGGTCACTCAGGGTCAGACTCTCTCTCGACACAGGGTCACTCCTGGTCAGACTCTCTCCGGACACGTGGTCACTCAGGGTCAGACTCTCTCTAGACACGAAGTCACTCAGGGTCAGACTCTCTCCGAACACTGGGTCACTCAGGGTCACACTCTCTCTGGGCACTGGGTCACTCAGGGTCAGACTCTCTCTCGACACAGGGTCACTCCTGGTCAGACTCTCTCCGGACACGTGGTCACTCAGGGTCAGACTCTCTCTAGACACGAAGTCACTCAGGGTCAGACTGTCTCCGGACACAGAGCCACAGGTTCAGACTCTCTCTGGACACGGGATCACTCAGGGTCAGACTCTCTGGACACGGGATCACTCGGGTCAGACACTCTTCGGACATGGGGTCACACAGGGTCAGACCCTCTCCGGACACGTGGTCACACAGGGTCAGACTGTCTCCGGACACAGGGCCACAGGGTCAGGCTCTCTCCGGACACCAGGTCACTAAGGGTCAGAATGTCTCCGTACACAAGGTCACTCAGGGTCGGACTCTCCGGACACGGGGTCACTCAGGGTCAGACTGTCTCCAGACACTGGGTCACTAAGGGTCAGTCTCTCTCCGGACACGGGCTCACTCAGGGACAGACTGTCTCGGGACATGCGGTCACTCAGGGTCAGACTCTCTCCGGATACAGGGTCACTCAGGTTCGGACTCTCCGGACACGGGGCCACTCAGGGTCAGACTGTCTCCGGGAACTGGTTCACTAAGGGTCAGACTCTCTCCGGACATGGGGTCACACAGGGTCAGACTCTCTCCAGACACGGGGTCACTCAGGGTGAGACTCTCTCCGGACACGGTGTCACTCAGGGTCAGACTCTCTCCGGACACAGAGTCATTCAGGGTCAGACTCTCTCCCGACACGGGGTCACTCAGGGTCAGAATCTCCGGACAAGGGGTCACTCAGGTTCAGACTCTCTCTGGACACGGGATCACTCAGGGTCAGACTCTCTCCGGACACGCGGTCACTCAGGGTCAGGCTCTTCGGACACGGGCTTACTCACGATCAAACTCTGGACACGGGGTCACTCAGTGTCAGACAATCTGCGGACACGGGTTCACTGAGGGTCAGACTGTTTCCAGACACGGGGTCACTCAGGGTCAGACACTCTAAGGAAATGGGGTCACTCAGGGTCAGACTCTCTCCAGACACGTGGTCACTGAGGGTCAGACTGTTTCCAGACACGGGGTCACTCAGGGTCAGACACTCTAAGGAAATGGGGTCACTCAGGGTCAGACTCTCTCCAGACACGTGGTCACTCAGGGTCAGACTCTCTCCAGACACGAAGTCACTCAGGGTCAGACTCTCTCCGGAAACGGGGTCACTCATGGTCAGACTCTCTCTGGACATGGGGTCACTCAGGGTCAGACTCTCTGGACACAGGATCACTCGAGTCAGATACTCTTCGGACATGGGGTCACACAGGGTCAGACACTCTCCGGACACGTGGTCACACAGGATCAGACTGTCTCCGGACACTGGGTCACTCAGGGTCAGACTCTCTCTGGACATGGGGTCACTCAGGGTCAGACTCTCTCCGGACACGGGGTCACTCAGGGTCAGGCTCTCCGGACAAGGGTTCACTCAGGGTCACACTCTCTCTGGACACGGGGTCACTCATGGTCAGACAATCTGCAGACACGGGTTCACTGAGGGTCAGACTGTTTCCGGACACGGGGTCACTCAGGGTCAGACTCTCTGTGGACATGGCGTCACTCAGGGCCAGACTCTCTCTGGACACGTGGTCACTCAGGCTCAGACTCTCTCTGGACACGAAGTCACTCAGGGTCAGACTCTCTGTGGACACGAAGTCACTCAGGGTCAGACTCTCTCCGGACACGTGGTCACTCAGGGTCAGACTCTCTCCGGACACGGGGTCACTCAGGGTCAGACTCTCTCTCGACACAGGGTCACTCCTGGTCAGACTCTCTCCGGACACATGTTCACTCAGGGTCAGACTCTCTCTGGACACGAAGTCACTCAGGGTCAGACTCTCTCCGAACACTGGGTCACTCAGGGTCACACTCTTTCTGGGCACGGGGTCACTCAGGGTCAGACTCTCTCTACACATGGGGTCACTCCAGGTCAGACTCTCTCCGGACACGCGGTCACTCAGGGTCAGACTCTCTCAGGACACGGTGTTACTCAGGGTCAGACTGTCTCCGGACACGGGGTCACTCAGGCTCAGACTGTCTCCGGACACGTAGCCACTCAGGGTCTGACTCTCTCCGGACACGAAGTCACTCAGGGTCAGACACTCTCCGGGTCACGGGGTCACTCAGGGTCAGACTCTCTCCGGAAACGGGGTCACTCATGGTCAGACTCTCTCTGGACATGGGGTCACTCAGGGTCAGACTCTCTGGACACGGGATCACTCGGGTCAGATACTCTTCGGACATGGGGTCACACAGGGTCAGACACTCTCCAGACACGTGGTCACACAGGATCAGACTGTCTCCGGACACTGGGTCACTCAGGGTCAGACTCTCTCTGGACACGGGGTCACTCAGGGTCAGACTCTCTCCGGACACGGGGTCACTCAGGGTCAGGCTCTCCGGACAAGTGTTCACTCAGGGTCACACTCTCTCTGGACACGGGGTCACTCATGGTCAGACAATCTGCGGACACGGGTTCACTGAGGGTCAGACTGTTTCCGGACACGGGGTCACTCAGGGTCAGACTCTCTGCGGACATGGCGTCACTCAGGGCCAGATTCTCTCCGGACACGTGGTCACTCAGGCTCAGACTCTCTCCAGACACGAAGTCACTCAGGGTCAGACTCTCTGTGGACACGAAGTCACTCAGGGTCAGACTCTCTCCGGACACGTGGTCACTCAGGGTCAGACTCTCTCCGGACATGGGGTCACTCCGGGTCAGACTCTCTCTCGACACAGGGTCACTCCTGGTCAGACTCTCTCCGGACACGTGGTCACTCAGGGTCAGACTCTCTCTGGACACGAAGTCACTCAGGGTCAGACTCTCTCCGAACACTGGGTCACTCAGGGTCACACTCTCTCTGGGCACGGGGTCACTCAGGGTCAGACTCTCTCTGGACATGAGGTCACTCCAGGTCAGACTCTCTCCGGACATGCGGTCACTCAGGGTCAGACTCTCTCAGGACACGGTGTTACTCAGGGTCAGATTGTCTCCGAACACGGGGTCACTCAGGCTCAGACTGTCTCCGGACACGGAGCCACTCAGGGTCTGACTCTCTCCGGACACTAAGTCACTCAGGGTCAGACACTCTCCGGGTCACGGGGTCACTCAGGGTCAGACTCTCTCCGGAAACGGGGTCACTCATGGTCAGACTCTCTCTGGACATGGTGTCACTCAGGGTCAGACTCTCTGGACACGGGATCACTCGGGTCAGACACTCTTCGGACATGGGGTCACACAGGGTCAGACCCTCTCCGGACACGTGGTCACACAGGGTCAGACTGTCTCCGGACACAGGGCCACAGGGTCAGGCTCTCTCCGGACACCAGGTCACTCAGGGTCAGAATGTCTCCGTACACAAGGTCACTCAGGGTCGGACTCTCCGGACACGGGGTCACTCAGGGTGAGACTGTCTCCAGACACTGGGTCACTAAGGGTCAGTCTCTCTCCGGACACGGGCTCACTCAGGGACAGACTGTCTCGGGACATGCGGTCACTCAGGGTCAGACTCTCTCCGGATACAGGGTCACTCAGGTTCGGACTCTCCGGACACGGGGCCACTCAGGGTCAGACTGTCTCCGGGAACTGGTTCACTAAGGGTCAGACTCTCTCCGGACATGGGGTCACACAGGGTCAGACTCTCTCCAGACACGGGGTCACTCAGGGTGAGACTCTCTCCGGACACGGTGTCACTCAGGGTCAGACTCTCTCCGGACACAGAGTCATTCAGGGTCAGACTCTCTCCCGACACGGGGTCACTCAGGGTCAGAATCTCCGGACAAGGGGTCACTCAGGTTCAGACTCTCTCTGGACACGGGATCACTCAGGGTCAGACTCTCTCCGCACACACGGTCACTCAGGGTCAGGCTCTTCGGACACGGGCTTACTCACGGTCAAACTCTGGACACGGGGTCACTCAGTGTCAGACAATCTGCGGACACGGGTTCACTGAGGGTCAGACTGTTTCCAGACACGGGGTCACTCAGGATCAGACACTCTAAGGAAATGGGGTCACTCAGGGTCAGACTCTCTCCAGACACGTGGTCACTGAGGGTCAGACTGTTTCCAGACACGGGGTCACTCAGGGTCAGACACTCTAAGGAAATGGGGTCACTCAGGGTCAGACTCTCTCCAGACACGTGGTCACTCAGGGTCAGACTCTCTCCAGACACGAAGTCACTCAGGGTCAGACTCTCTCCGGAAACGGGGTCACTCAGGTTCAGACTCTCTCCGGACACGGGGTCACTCAGGGTCAGGCTCTCCAGACAAGGGTTCACTCAGGGTCACACTCTCTCTGGACACGGGGTCATCATGGTCAGACAATCTGCGGACACGCGTTCACTGAGGGTCAGACTGTTTCCGGACACGGGGTCACTCAGGGTCAGACTCTCTGCGGACATGGCGTCACTCAGGGCCAGACTCTCTCCAGACACGTGGTCACTCAGGGTCAGACTCTCTCCGAACACTGGGTCACTCAGGGTCACACTCTCTCTGGGCACTGGGTCACTCAGGGTCAGACTCTCTCTCGACACAGGGTCACTCCTGGTCAGACTCTCTCCGGACACGTGGTCACTCAGGGTCAGACTCTCTCTAGACACGAAGTCACTCAGGGTCAGACTGTCTCCGGACACAGAGCCACAGGTTCAGACTCTCTCTGGACACGGGATCACTCAGGGTCAGACTCTCTGGACACGGGATCACTCGGGTCAGACACTCTTCGGACATGGGGTCACACAGGGTCAGACCCTCTCCGGACACGTGGTCACACAGGGTCAGACTGTCTCCGGACACAGGGCCACAGGGTCAGGCTCTCTCCGGACACCAGGTCACTAAGGGTCAGAATGTCTCCGTACACAAGGTCACTCAGGGTCGGACTCTCCGGACACGGGGTCACTCAGGGTCAGACTGTCTCCAGACACTGGGTCACTAAGGGTCAGTCTCTCTCCGGACACGGGCTCACTCAGGGACAGACTGTCTCGGGACATGCGGTCACTCAGGGTCAGACTCTCTCCGGATACAGGGTCACTCAGGTTCGGACTCTCCGGACACGGGGCCACTCAGGGTCAGACTGTCTCCGGGAACTGGTTCACTAAGGGTCAGACTCTCTCCGGACATGGGGTCACACAGGGTCAGACTCTCTCCAGACACGGGGTCACTCAGGGTGAGACTCTCTCCGGACACGGTGTCACTCAGGGTCAGACTCTCTCCGGACACAGAGTCATTCAGGGTCAGACTCTCTCCCGACACGGGGTCACTCAGGGTCAGAATCTCCGGACAAGGGGTCACTCAGGTTCAGACTCTCTCTGGACACGGGATCACTCAGGGTCAGACTCTCTCCGGACACGCGGTCACTCAGGGTCAGGCTCTTCGGACACGGGCTTACTCACGATCAAACTCTGGACACGGGGTCACTCAGTGTCAGACAATCTGCGGACACGGGTTCACTGAGGGTCAGACTGTTTCCAGACACGGGGTCACTCAGGGTCAGACACTCTAAGGAAATGGGGTCACTCAGGGTCAGACTCTCTCCAGACACGTGGTCACTGAGGGTCAGACTGTTTCCAGACACGGGGTCACTCAGGGTCAGACACTCTAAGGAAATGGGGTCACTCAGGGTCAGACTCTCTCCAGACACGTGGTCACTCAGGGTCAGACTCTCTCCAGACACGAAGTCACTCAGGGTCAGACTCTCTCCGGAAACGGGGTCACTCATGGTCAGACTCTCTCTGGACATGGGGTCACTCAGGGTCAGACTCTCTGGACACAGGATCACTCGAGTCAGATACTCTTCGGACATGGGGTCACACAGGGTCAGACACTCTCCGGACACGTGGTCACACAGGATCAGACTGTCTCCGGACACTGGGTCACTCAGGGTCAGACTCTCTCTGGACATGGGGTCACTCAGGGTCAGACTCTCTCCGGACACGGGGTCACTCAGGGTCAGGCTCTCCGGACAAGGGTTCACTCAGGGTCACACTCTCTCTGGACACGGGGTCACTCATGGTCAGACAATCTGCAGACACGGGTTCACTGAGGGTCAGACTGTTTCCGGACACGGGGTCACTCAGGGTCAGACTCTCTGTGGACATGGCGTCACTCAGGGCCAGACTCTCTCTGGACACGTGGTCACTCAGGCTCAGACTCTCTCTGGACACGAAGTCACTCAGGGTCAGACTCTCTGTGGACACGAAGTCACTCAGGGTCAGACTCTCTCCGGACACGTGGTCACTCAGGGTCAGACTCTCTCCGGACACGGGGTCACTCAGGGTCAGACTCTCTCTCGACACAGGGTCACTCCTGGTCAGACTCTCTCCGGACACATGTTCACTCAGGGTCAGACTCTCTCTGGACACGAAGTCACTCAGGGTCAGACTCTCTCCGAACACTGGGTCACTCAGGGTCACACTCTTTCTGGGCACGGGGTCACTCAGGGTCAGACTCTCTCTACACATGGGGTCACTCCAGGTCAGACTCTCTCCGGACACGCGGTCACTCAGGGTCAGACTCTCTCAGGACACGGTGTTACTCAGGGTCAGACTGTCTCCGGACACGGGGTCACTCAGGCTCAGACTGTCTCCGGACACGGAGCCACTCAGGGTCTGACTCTCTCCGGACACGAAGTCACTCAGGGTCAGACACTCTCCGGGTCACGGGGTCACTCAGGGTCAGACTCTCTCCGGAAACGGGGTCACTCATGGTCAGACTCTCTCTGGACATGGGGTCACTCAGGGTCAGACTCTCTGGACACGGGATCACTCGGGTCAGATACTCTTCGGACATGGGGTCACACAGGGTCAGACACTCTCCAGACACGTGGTCACACAGGATCAGACTGTCTCCGGACACTGGGTCACTCAGGGTCAGACTCTCTCTGGACACGGGGTCACTCAGGGTCAGACTCTCTCCGGACACGGGGTCACTCAGGGTCAGGCTCTCCGGACAAGTGTTCACTCAGGGTCACACTCTCTCTGGACACGGGGTCACTCATGGTCAGACAATCTGCGGACACGGGTTCACTGAGGGTCAGACTGTTTCCGGACACGGGGTCACTCAGGGTCAGACTCTCTGCGGACATGGCGTCACTCAGGGCCAGACTCTCTCCGGACACGTGGTCACTCAAGCTCAGACTCTCTCCAGACACGAAGTCACTCAGGGTCAGACTCTCTGTGGACACGAAGTCACTCAGGGTCAGACTCTCTCCGGACACGTGGTCACTCAGGGTCAGACTCTCTCCGGACATGGGGTCACTCCGGGTCAGACTCTCTCTCGACACAGGGTCACTCCTGGTCAGACTCTCTCCGGACACGTGGTCACTCAGGGTCAGACTCTCTCTGGACACGAAGTCACTCAGGGTCAGACTCTCTCCGAACACTGGGTCACTCAGGGTCACACTCTCTCTGGGCACGGGGTCACTCACGGTCAGACTCTCTCTGGACATGAGGTCACTCCAGGTCAGACTCTCTCCGGACATGCGGTCACTCAGGGTCAGACTCTCTCAGGACACGGTGTTACTCAGGGTCAGATTGTCTCCGAACACGGGGTCACTCAGGCTCAGACTGTCTCCGGACACGGAGCCACTCAGGGTCTGACTCTCTCCGGACACTAAGTCACTCAGGGTCAGACACTCTCCGGGTCACGGGGTCACTCAGGGTCAGACTCTCTCCGGAAACGGGGTCACTCATGGTCAGACTCTCTCTGGACATGGTGTCACTCAGGGTCAGACTCTCTGGACACGGGATCACTCGGGTCAGACACTCTTCGGACATGGGGTCACACAGGGTCAGACCCTCTCCGGACACGTGGTCACACAGGGTCAGACTGTCTCCGGACACAGGGCCACAGGGTCAGGCTCTCTCCGGACACCAGGTCACTCAGGGTCAGAATGTCTCCATACACAAGGTCACTCAGGGTCGGACTCTCCGGACACGGGGTCACTCAGGGTGAGACTGTCTCCAGACACTGGGTCACTAAGGGTCAGTCTCTCTCCGGACACGGGCTCACTCAGGGACAGACTGTCTCGGGACATGCGGTCACTCAGGGTCAGACTCTCTCCGGATACAGGGTCACTCAGGTTCGGACTCTCCGGACACGGGGCCACTCAGGGTCAGACTGTCTCCGGGAACTGGTTCACTAAGGGTCAGACTCTCTCCGGACATGGGGTCACACAGGGTCAGACTCTCTCCAGACACGGGGTCACTCAGGGTGAGACTCTCTCCGGACACGGTGTCACTCAGGGTCAGACTCTCTCCGGACACAGAGTCATTCAGGGTCAGACTCTCTCCCGACACGGGGTCACTCAGGGTCAGAATCTCCGGACAAGGGGTCACTCAGGTTCAGACTCTCTCTGGACACGGGATCACTCAGGGTCAGACTCTCTCCGGACACGCGGTCACTCAGGGTCAGGCTCTTCGGACACGGGCTTACTCAAGGTCAAACTCTGGACACGGGGTCACTCAGTGTCAGACAATCTGCGGACACGGGTTCACTGAGGGTCAGACTGTTTCCAGACACGGGGTCACTCAGGATCAGACACTCTAAGGAAATGGGGTCACTCAGGGTCAGACTCTCTCCAGACACGTGGTCACTGAGGGTCAGACTGTTTCCAGACACGGGGTCACTCAGGGTCAGACACTCTAAGGAAATGGGGTCACTCAGGGTCAGACTCTCTCCAGACACGTGGTCACTCAGGGTCAGACTCTCTCCAGACACGAAGTCACTCAGGGTCAGACTCTCTCCGGAAACGGGGTCACTCAGGTTCAGACTCTCTCCGGACACGGGGTCACTCAGGGTCAGGCTCTCCAGACAAGGGTTCACTCAGGGTCACACTCTCTCTGGACACGGGGTCATCATGGTCAGACAATCTGCGGACACGCGTTCAATGAGGGTCAGACTGTTTCCGGACACGGGGTCACTCAGGGTCAGACTCTCTGCGGACATGGCGTCACTCAGGGCCAGACTCTCTCCAGACACGTGGTCACTCAGGGTCAGACTCTCTCCGGACACGAAGTCACTCAGGGTCAGACTCTCTGTGGACACGAAGTCACTCAGGGTCAGGCTCTTTCCGGACACATGGTCACTCAGGGTCAGACTCTCTCCGGACACGGGGTCACTCAGGGTCAGACTCTCTCTCGACACAGGGTCACTCCTGGTCAGACTCTCTCCGGACACGTGGTCACTCAGGGTCAGACTCTCTCTAGACACGAAGTCACTCAGGGTCAGACTCTCTCCGAACACTGGGTCACTCAGGGTCACACTCTCTCTGGGCACTGGGTCACTCAGGGTCAGACTCTCTCTCGACACAGGGTCACTCCTGGTCAGACTCTCTCCGGACACGTGGTCACTCAGGGTCAGACTCTCTCTAGACACGAAGTCACTCAGGGTCAGACTGTCTCCGGACACAGAGCCACAGGGTCAGGCTCTCTCCGGACACCGGGTCACTCAGGGTCAGAATGTCTCCGGACACAAGGTCACTCAGGGTCGGACTCTCCGGACACGCGGTCACTCAGGGTCAGACTGTCTCCGGACACTGGGTCACTAAGGGTCAGTCTCTCTCCGGAAGCGGGCTCACTCAGGGACAGACTTTCTCGGGACATGCGGTCACTCAGGGTCAGACTTCTCCGGACACGGGGTCACTCAGGGTCAGGCTCACCGGACACGGGGTCACTAAGGGTCAGACTCTCTCCGGACACGAAGTCACTCAGGGTCAGACTCTCTGTGGACACGAAGTCACTCAGGGTCAGACTCTCTCCGGACACGTGGTCACTCAGGGTCAGACTCTCTCCGGACATGCGGTCACTCAGGGTCAGACTCTCTCAGGACACGGTGTTACTCAGGGTCAGACTGTCTCCGGACACGGGGTCACTCAGGCTCAGACTGTCTCCGGACACGGAGCCACTCAGGGTCTGACTCTCTCCGGACACGAAGTCACTCAGGGTCAGACACTCTCCGGGTCACGGGGTCACTCAGGGTCAGACTCTCTCCGGAAACGGGGTCACTCATGGTCAGACTCTCTCTGGACATGGGGTCACTCAGGGTCAGACTCTCTGGACACGGGATCACTCGGGTCAGATACTCTTCGGACATGGGGTCACACAGGGTCAGACACTCTCCAGACACGTGGTCACACAGGATCAGACTGTCTCCGGACACTGGGTCACTCAGGGTCAGACTCTCTCTGGACACGGGGTCACTCAGGGTCAGACTCTCTCCGGACACGGGGTCACTCAGGGTCAGGCTCTCCGGACAAGTGTTCACTCAGGGTCACACTCTCTCTGGACACGGGGTCACTCATGGTCAGACAATCTGCGGACACGGGTTCACTGAGGGTCAGACTGTTTCCGGACACGGGGTCACTCAGGGTCAGACTCTCTGCGGACATGGCGTCACTCAGGGCCAGACTCTCTCCGGACACGTGGTCACTCAGGCTCAGACTCTCTCCAGACACGAAGTCACTCAGGGTCAGACTCTCTGTGGACACGAAGTCACTCAGGGTCAGACTCTCTCCGGACACGTGGTCACTCAGGGTCAGACTCTCTCCGGACATGGGGTCACTCCGGGTCAGACTCTCTCTCGACACAGGGTCACTCCTGGTCAGACTCTCTCCGGACACGTGGTCACTCAGGGTCAGACTCTCTCTGGACACGAAGTCACTCAGGGTCAGACTCTCTCCGAACACTGGGTCACTCAGGGTCACACTCTCTCTGGGCACGGGGTCACTCACGGTCAGACTCTCTCTGGACATGAGGTCACTCCAGGTCAGACTCTCTCCGGACATGCGGTCACTCAGGGTCAGACTCTCTCAGGACACGGTGTTACTCAGGGTCAGATTGTCTCCGAACACGGGGTCACTCAGGCTCAGACTGTCTCCGGACACGGAGCCACTCAGGGTCTGACTCTCTCCGGACACTAAGTCACTCAGGGTCAGACACTCTCCGGGTCACGGGGTCACTCAGGGTCAGACTCTCTCCGGAAACGGGGTCACTCATGGTCAGACTCTCTCTGGACATGGTGTCACTCAGGGTCAGACTCTCTGGACACGGGATCACTCGGGTCAGACACTCTTCGGACATGGGGTCACACAGGGTCAGACCCTCTCCGGACACGTGGTCACACAGGGTCAGACTGTCTCCGGACACAGGGCCACAGGGTCAGGCTCTCTCCGGACACCAGGTCACTCAGGGTCAGAATGTCTCCGTACACAAGGTCACTCAGGGTCGGACTCTCCGGACACGGGGTCACTCAGGGTGAGACTGTCTCCAGACACTGGGTCACTAAGGGTCAGTCTCTCTCCGGACACGGGCTCACTCAGGGACAGACTGTCTCGGGACATGCGGTCACTCAGGGTCAGACTCTCTCCGGATACAGGGTCACTCAGGTTCGGACTCTCCGGACACGGGGCCACTCAGGGTCAGACTGTCTCCGGGAACTGGTTCACTAAGGGTCAGACTCTCTCCGGACATGGGGTCACACAGGGTCAGACTCTCTCCAGACACGGGGTCACTCAGGGTGAGACTCTCTCCGGACACGGTGTCACTCAGGGTCAGACTCTCTCCGGACACAGAGTCATTCAGGGTCAGACTCTCTCCCGACACGGGGTCACTCAGGGTCAGAATCTCCGGACAAGGGGTCACTCAGGTTCAGACTCTCTCTGGACACGGGATCACTCAGGGTCAGACTCTCTCCGGACACGCGGTCACTCAGGGTCAGGCTCTTCGGACACGGGCTTACTCAAGGTCAAACTCTGGACACGGGGTCACTCAGTGTCAGACAATCTGCGGACACGGGTTCACTGAGGGTCAGACTGTTTCCAGACACGGGGTCACTCAGGATCAGACACTCTAAGGAAATGGGGTCACTCAGGGTCAGACTCTCTCCAGACACGTGGTCACTGAGGGTCAGACTGTTTCCAGACACGGGGTCACTCAGGGTCAGACACTCTAAGGAAATGGGGTCACTCAGGGTCAGACTCTCTCCAGACACGTGGTCACTCAGGGTCAGACTCTCTCCAGACACGAAGTCACTCAGGGTCAGACTCTCTCCGGAAACGGGGTCACTCAGGTTCAGACTCTCTCCGGACACGGGGTCACTCAGGGTCAGGCTCTCCAGACAAGGGTTCACTCAGGGTCACACTCTCTCTGGACACGGGGTCATCATGGTCAGACAATCTGCGGACACGCGTTCAATGAGGGTCAGACTGTTTCCGGACACGGGGTCACTCAGGGTCAGACTCTCTGCGGACATGGCGTCACTCAGGGCCAGACTCTCTCCAGACACGTGGTCACTCAGGGTCAGACTCTCTCCGGACACGAAGTCACTCAGGGTCAGACTCTCTGTGGACACGAAGTCACTCAGGGTCAGGCTCTTTCCGGACACATGGTCACTCAGGGTCAGACTCTCTCCGGACACGGGGTCACTCAGGGTCAGACTCTCTCTCGACACAGGGTCACTCCTGGTCAGACTCTCTCCGGACACGTGGTCACTCAGGGTCAGACTCTCTCTAGACACGAAGTCACTCAGGGTCAGACTCTCTCCGAACACTGGGTCACTCAGGGTCACACTCTCTCTGGGCACTGGGTCACTCAGGGTCAGACTCTCTCTCGACACAGGGTCACTCCTGGTCAGACTCTCTCCGGACACGTGGTCACTCAGGGTCAGACTCTCTCTAGACACGAAGTCACTCAGGGTCAGACTGTCTCCGGACACAGAGCCACAGGGTCAGGCTCTCTCCGGACACCGGGTCACTCAGGGTCAGAATGTCTCCGGACACAAGGTCACTCAGGGTCGGACTCTCCGGACACGCGGTCACTCAGGGTCAGACTGTCTCCGGACACTGGGTCACTAAGGGTCAGTCTCTCTCCGGAAGCGGGCTCACTCAGGGACAGACTTTCTCGGGACATGCGGTCACTCAGGGTCAGACTTCTCCGGACACGGGGTCACTCAGGGTCAGGCTCACCGGACACGGGGTCACTAAGGGTCAGACTCTCTCCGGACACGAAGTCACTCAGGGTCAGACTCTCTGTGGACACGAAGTCACTCAGGGTCAGACTCTCTCCGGACACGTGGTCACTCAGGGTCAGACTCTCTCCGGACACGGGGTCACTCAGGGTCAGACTCTCTCTCGACACAGGGTCACTCCTGGTCAGACTCTCTCCGGACACGTGGTCACTCAGGGTCAGACTCTCTCTGGACACGAAGTCACTCAGGGTCAGACTCTCTCCGAACACTGGGTCACTCAGGGTCACACTCTCTCTGGGCACGGGGTCACTCAGGGTCAGACTCTCTCTGGACATGAGGTCACTCCAGGTCAGACTCTCTCCGGACATGCGGTCACTCAGGGTCAGACTCTCTCAGGACACGGTGTTACTCAGGGTCAGATTGTCTCCGGACATGGGGTCACTCAGGCTTAGACTGTCTCCGGACACGGAGCCACTCAGGGTCTGACTCTCTCCGGACACTAAGTCACTCAGGGTCATACACTCTCCGGGTCACGGGGTCACTCAGGGTCAGACTCTCTCCGGAAACGGGGTCACTCATGGTCAGACTCTCTCTGGACATGGTGTCACTCAGGGTCAGACTCTCTGGACACGGGATCACTCGGGTCAGACACTCTTCGGACATGGGGTCACACAGGGTCAGACCCTCTCTGGACACGTGGTCACACAGGGTCAGACTGTCTCCGGACACAGGGCCACAGGGTCAGGCTCTCTCCGGACACCAGGTCACTCAGGGTCAGAATGTCTCCGTACACAAGGTCACTCAGGGTCTGACTCTCCGGACACGGGGTCACTCAGGGTGAGACTGTCTCCAGACACTGGGTCACTAAGGGTCAGTCTCTCTCCGGACACGGGCTCACTCAGGGACAGACTGTCTCGGGACATGCGGTCACTCAGGGTCAGACTCTCTCCGGATACAGGGTCACTCAGGTTCGGACTCTCCGGACACGGGGCCACTCAGGGTCAGACTGTCTCCGGGAACTGGTTCACTAAGGGTCAGACTCTCTCCGGACATGGGGTCACACAGGGTCAGACTCTCTCCAGACACGGGGTCACTCAGGGTGAGACTCTCTCCGGACACGGTGTCACTCAGGGTCAGAATGTCTCCGGACACAAGGTCACTCAGGGTCGGACTCTCCGGACACGCGGTCACTCAGGGTCAGACTGTCTCCGGACACTGGGTCACTAAGGGTCAGTCTCTCTCCGGAAGCGGGCTCACTCAGGGACAGACTTTCTCGGGACATGCGGTCACTCAGGGTCAGACTCTCTCCGGACACGGGGTCACTCAGGGTCAGGCTCACCGGACACGGGGTCACTAAGGTTCAGACTCTCTCCGGACACGAAGTCACTCAGGGTCAGACTCTCTGTGGACACGAAGTCACTCAGGGTCAGACTCTCTCCGGACACGTGGTCACTCAGGGTCAGACTCTCTCCGGACACGGGGTCACTCAGGGTCAGACTCTCTCTCGACACAGGGTCACTCCTGGTCAGACTCTCTCCGGACACGTGGTCACTCAGGGTCAGACTCTCTCTGGACACGAAGTCACTCAGGGTCAGACTCTCTCCGAACACTGGGTCACTCAGGGTCACACTCTCTCTGGGCACGGGGTCACTCAGGGTCAGACTCTCTCTGGACATGAGGTCACTCCAGGTCAGACTCTCTCCGGACATGCGGTCACTCAGGGTCAGACTCTCTCAGGACACGGTGTTACTCAGGGTCAGATTGTCTCCGGACACGTGGTCACTCAGGCTCAGACTGTCTCCGGACACGGAGCCACTCAGGGTCTGACTCTCTCCGGACACTAAGTCACTCAGGGTCAGACACTCTCCGGGTCACGGGGTCACTCAGGTCAGACTCTCTCCGGAAACGGGGTCACTCATGGTCAGACTCTCTCTGGACATGGTGTCACTCAGGGTCAGAATCTCTGGACACGGGATCACTCGGGTCAGACACTCTTCGGACATGGGGTCACACAGGGTCAGACCCTCTCCGGACACGTGGTCACACAGGGTCAGACTGTCTCCGGACACAGGGCCACAGGGTCAGGCTCTCTCCGGACACCAGGTCACTCAGGGTCAGAATGTCTCCGTACACAAGGTCACTCAGGGTCGGACTCTCCGGACACGGGGTCACTCAGGGTGAGACTGTCTCCAGACACTGGGTCACTAAGGGTCAGTCTCTCTCCGGACATGGGCTCACTCAGGGACAGACTGTCTCGGGACATGCGGTCACTCAGGGTCAGACTCTCTCCGGATACAGGGTCACTCAGGTTCGGACTCTCCGGACACGGGGCCACTCAGGGTCAGACTGTCTCCGGGAACTGGTTCACTAAGGGTCAGACTCTCTCCGGACATGGGGTCACACAGGGTCAGACTCTCTCCAGACACGGGGTCACTCAGGGTGAGACTCTCTCCGGACACGGTGTCACTCAGGGTCAGACTCTCTCCGGACACAGAGTCATTCAGGGTCAGACTCTCTCCCGACACGGGGTCACTCAGGGTCAGAATCTCCGGACAAGGGGTCACTCAGGTTCAGACTCTCTCTGGACACGGGATCACTCAGGGTCAGACTCTCTCCGGACACGCGGTCACTCAGGGTCAGGCTCTTCGGACACGGGCTTACTCACGGTCAAACTCTGGACACGGGGTCACTCAGTGTCAGACAATCTGCGGACACGGGTTCACTGAGGGTCAGACTGTTTCCAGACACGGGGTCACTCAGGGTCAGACACTCTAAGGAAATGGGGTCACTCAGGGTCAGACTCTCTCCAGACACGTGGTCACTGAGGGTCAGACTGTTTCCAGACACGGGGTCACGCAGGGTCAGACACTCTAAGGAAATGGGGTCACTCAGGGTCAGACTCTCTCCAGACACGTGGTCACTCAGGGTCAGACTCTCTCCAGACACGAAGTCACTCAGGGTCAGACTCTCTCCGGAAACGGGGTTACTCAGGTTCAGACTCTCTCCGGACACGGGGTCACTCAGGGTCAGGCTCTCCAGACAAGGGTTCACTCAGGGTCACACTCTCTCTGGACACGGGGTCATCATGGTCAGACAATCTGCGGACACGGGTTCACTGAGGGTCAGACTGTTTCCGGACACGGGGTCACTCAGGGTCAGACTCTCTGCGGACATGGCGTCACTCAGGGCCAGACTCTCTCCAGACACGTGGTCACTCAGGGTCAGACTCTCTCCGGACACGAAGTCACTCAGGGTCAGACTCTCTGTGGACACGAAGTCACTCAGGGTCAGACTCTCTCCGGACACATGGTCACTCAGGGTCAGACTCTCTCCGGACACGGGGTCACTCAGGGTCAGACTCTCTCTCGACACAGGGTCACTCCTGGTCAGACTCTCTCCGGACACGTGGTCACTCAGGGTCAGACTCTCTCTAGACACGAAGTCACTCAGGGTCAGACTCTCTCCGAACACTGGGTCACTCAGGGTCACACTCTCTCTGGCACTGGGTCACTCAGGGTCAGACTCTCTCTCGACACAGGGTCACTCCTGGTCAGACTCTCTCCGGACACGTGGTCACTCAGGGTCAGACTCTCTCTAGACACGAAGTCACTCAGGGTCAGACTGTCTCCGGACACAGAGCCACAGGGTCAGGCTCTCTCCGGACACCGGGTCACTCAGGGTCAGAATGTCTCCGGACACAAGGTCACTCAGGGTCGGACTCTCCGGACACGCGGTCACTCAGGGTCAGACTGTCTCCGGACACTGGGTCACTAAGGGTCAGTCTCTCTCCGGAAGCGGGCTCACTCAGGGACAGACTTTCTTGGGACATGCGGTCACTCAGGGTCAGACTCTCTCCGGACACGGGGTCACTCAGGGTCAGGCTCACCGGACACGGGGTCACTAAGGGTCAGACTCTCTCCGGACACGAAGTCACTCAGGGTCAGACTCTCTGTGGACACGAAGTCACTCAGGGTCAGACTCTCTCCGGACACGTGGTCACTCAGGGTCAGACTCTCTCCGGACACGGGATCACTCAGGGTCAGACTCTCTCTCGACACAGGGTCACTCCTGGTCAGACTCTCTCCGGACACGTGGTCACTCAGGGTCAGACTCTCTCTGGACACGAAGTCACTCAGGGTCAGACTCTCTCCGAACACTGGGTCACTCAGGGTCACACTCTCTCTGGGCACGGGGTCACTCAGGGTCAGACTCTCTCTGGACATGAGGTCACTCCAGGTCAGACTCTCTCCGGACATGCGGTCACTCAGGGTCAGACTCTCTCAGGACACGGTGTTACTCAGGGTCAGATTGTCTCCGGACACGGGGTCACTCAGGCTTAGACTGTCTCCGGACACGGAGCCACTCAGGGTCTGACTCTCTCCGGACACTAAGTCACTCAGGGTCAGACACTCTCCGGGTCACGGGGTCACTCAGGGTCAGACTCTCTCCGGAAACGGGGTCACTCATGGTCAGACTCTCTCTGGACATGGTGTCACTCAGGGTCAGACTCTCTGGACACGGGATCACTCGGGTCAGACACTCTTCGGACATGGGGTCACACAGGGTCAGACCCTCTCCGGACACGTGGTCACACAGGGTCAGACTGTCTCCGGACACAGGGCCACAGGGTCAGGCTCTCTCCGGACACCAGGTCACTCAGGGTCAGAATGTCTCCGTACACAAGGTCACTCAGGGTCGGACTCTCCGGACACGGGGTCACTCAGGGTGAGACTGTCTCCAGACACTGGGTCACTAAGGGTCAGTCTCTCTCCGGACACGGGCTCACTCAGGGACAGACTGTCTCGGGACATGCGGTCACTCAGGGTCAGACTCTCTCCGGATACAGGGTCACTCAGGTTCGGACTCTCCGGACACGGGGCCACTCAGGGTCAGACTGTCTCCGGGAACTGGTTCACTAAGGGTCAGACTCTCTCCGGACATGGGGTCACACAGGGTCAGACTCTCTCCAGACACGGGGTCACTCAGGGTGAGACTCTCTCCGGACACGGTGTCACTCAGGGTCAGACTCTCTCCGGACACAGAGTCATTCAGGGTCAGACTCTCTCCCGACACGGGGTCACTCAGGGTCAGACTCTCCGGACAAGGGGTCACTCAGGTTCAGACTCTCTCTGGACACGGGATCACTCAGGGTCAGACTCTCTCCGGACACAGAGTCATTCAGGGTCAGACTCTCTCCCGACACGGGGTCACTCAGGGTCAGACTCTCCGGACAAGGGGTCACTCAGGTTCAGACTCTCTCTGGACACGGGATCACTCAGGGTCAGACTCTCTCCGGACACGGGGTCACTCAGGGTCAGGCTCTTCGGACACGGGCTTACTCACGGTCAAACTCTGGACACGGGGTCACTCAGGGTCAGACAATCTGCGGACACGGTTTCACTGAGGGTCAGACTGTTTCCAGACACGGGGTCACTCAGGGTCAGACACTCTAAGGAAATGGGGTCACTCAGGGTCAGACTCTCTCCAGACACGTGGTCACTCAGGGTCAGATTCTCTCCAGACACGAAGTCACTCAGGGTCAGACTCTCTCCGGAAACGGGGTCACTCAGGTTCAGACTCTCTCCGGACACGGGGTCACTCAGGGTCAGGCTCTCCGGACAAGGGTTCACTCAGGGTCACACTCTCTCTGGACACGGGGTTATCATGGTCAGACAATCTGCGGACACGGGTTCACTGAGGGTCAGACTGTTTCCGGACACGGGGTCACTCAGGGTCAGACTCTCTGCGGACATGGCGTCACTCAGGGCCAGACTCTCTCCAGACACGTGGTCACTCAGGGTCAGACTCTCTCCGGATACGAAGTCACTCAGGGTCAGACTCTCTGTGGACACGAAGTCACTCAGGGTCAGACTCTCTCCGGACACGTGGTCACTCAGGGTCAGACTCTCTCCGGACACGGGGTCACTCAGGGTCAGACTCTCTCTCGACACAGGGTCACTCCTGGTCAGACTCTCTCCGGACACGTGGTCACTCAGGGTCAGACTCTCTCTAGACACGAAGTCACTCAGGGTCAGACTCTCTCCGAACACTGGGTCACTCAGGGTCACACTTTCTCTGGGCACTGGGTCACTCAGGGTCAGACTCTCTCTGGACATGGGGTCACTCCAGGTCAGACTCTCTCTGGACACGCGGTCACTCAGGGTCAGCCTCTCTCAGGACACGGTGTTACTCAGGGTCAGATTGTCTCCGGATACGGGGTCACTCAGGCTCAGACTGTCTCCGGACACGGAGCCACTCAGGGTCTGACTCTCTCCGGACACTAAGTCACTCAGGGTCAGACACTCTCCGGGTCACGGGGTCACTCAGGGTCAGACTCTCTCCGGAAACGGGGTCACTCATGGTCAGACTCTCTCTGGACATGGTGTCACTCAGGGTCAGACTCTCTGGACACGGGATCACTCGGGTCAGACACTCTTCGGACATGGGGTCACACAGGGTCAGACCCTCTCCGGACACGTGGTCACACAGGGTCAGACTGTCTCCGGACACAGAGCCACAGGGTCAGGCTCTCTCCGGACACCGGGTCACTCAGGGTCAGAATGATTCCGGACACAAGGTCACTCAGAGTCGGACTCTCCGGACACGGGGTCACTCAGGGTCAGACTGTCTCTGGACACTGGGTCACTAAGGGTCAGTCTCTCTCCGGAAGCGGGCTCACTCAGGGACAGACTTTCTCGGGACATGCGGTCACTCAGGGTCAGACTCTCTCCGGACACGGGGTCACTCAGGGTCAGGCTCACCGGACACGGGGTCACTAAGGGTCAGACTCTCCGGACACGGGGTCACTCAGGGTCAGACTGTCTCCGGATACGGGGTCAGTTAGGTTCAGACTCATTCCGACACAGGGTCACTCAGGGTCAGACTGTCTCCGGACACGGGGTCATTCAGGGTCAGACTCTCTCCGGATACAGGGTCACTCAGGGTCGGACTATACGGACACGGGGTCACTCAGGGTCAGACTGTCTCTGGAAACTGGGTCACTAAGGGTCAGATTCTCTCTGGACATGGGGTCACTCAGGGTCAGACTCTCTCCAGACACGGGGTCACTCAGGATCAGACTCTCTCCGGACACGGTGTCACTCAGGGTCAGACTCTCTCCAGACACGGTGTCATTCAGGGTCAGACTCTCTCCGGACACAGGGTCACTCAGGGTCAGACTCTCTGGACACGGGGTAACTCAGGGTCAGGCTCACCTGACACGAGGTCACTCAGGGTCAGACCGTCTCCGGACATGGGGTCACTCAGGGTCAGACTGTCTCCAGACATGGGATCACTCGAGGTCAGACTGTCTCCGGACATGGGATCACTCAGGGTAAGACTCTCTCCGGACATGGGGTCACTCAGGGTCAGACAGTCTCCGGACATGTGGTCACTCAGGGTCAGACTCTCTCTGGACATGGGGTCACTAAGGGTCAGACTCTCCGGACACGGGTCACTCAGGGTCAGACTGTCTCCAGACACGGGGTCATTCAGGGTCAGACTCTCTCCGGATACAGGGTCACTCAGGGTCGGACTCTCCGGACACGGGGTCACTCAGGGTCAGACTGTCTCCGGCCACTGGTTCACTAAGGGTCAGACTCTCTCCGGACATGGGGTCACACAGGGTCAGACTCTCTCCAGACACGGGGTCACTCAGGATGAGACTCTCGCCGGACACGGTGTCACTCAGGGTCAGACTCTCGCCGGACACAGAGTCATTCAGGGTCAGACTCTCTCCGGACACGGGGTCACTCAGGGTCAGACTCTCCGGACAAGGAGTCACTCAGGTTCAGACTCTCTCTGGACACGGGATCACTCAGGGTCAGACTCTCTCCGGACACGGGGTCACTCAGGGTTAGGCTCTTCGGACACGGGGTCACTCAGGGGCAAACTCTGGACACGGGGTCACTCAGGGTCAGACAATCTGCGGACACGGGTTCACTGAGGGTCAGACTGTTTCCAGACACGGGGTCACTCAGGGTCAGACACTCTAAGGAAATGGGGTCACTCAGGGTCAGACTCTCTCCAGACACGTGGTCACTCAGGGTCAGACTCTCTCCAGACACGAAGTCACTCAGGGTCAGACTCTCTCCGGAAACGGGGTCACTCAGGTTCAGACTCTCTCCGGACATGAGGTCACTCAGGGTCAGACTGTCTCCGGACACTGGGTCACTCAGGGTCAGACTCTCTCTGGACACGGGGTCACTCAGGGTCAGACTCTCTCTGGACACGGGGTCACTCAGGGTCAGGCTCTTCAGACAAGGGTTCACTCAGGGTCACACTCTCTCTGGACACGGGATCACTCAGGGTCAGACTCTCTCCGGTCACCGGTTCACTCAGGGTCAGACTCTCTCCGGACACGTGGTCACTCCGGGTCAGACTCTTTCCGGACACAAAGTCACTCAGGGACAGACTCTCTGCGGACACAAAGTCACTCAGGGTCAGACTCTCTCCGGAAACAGGGTCACTCAGGGTCACACTCTCTCTGGGCACGGGGTCACTCAGGGTCAGACGCTCTCTGGACATGGGGTCACTCAGGGTCAGACTCTCTGGACACGGGGTCACTCCAGGTCAGACTCTCTCCAGACACGCGGTCACTCAGGGTCAGACTCTCTCAGGACACGGTGTTACTCAGGGTCAGACTGTCTCCGGACACGAAGCCACTCAGGCTCAGACTGTCTCCGGACACGGAGCCACTCAGGGTCAGACTCTCTCCGGACACGAAGTCACTCAGGGTCAGACACGCTCCGGGTCACTGGGTCACTCAGGGTCAGACTCTCTCCGGAAACGGGGTCACTCATGGTCAGACTCTCTCTGGACATGGGGTCACTCAGGGTCAGACTCTCTGGACACGGGATCACTCGGGTCAGATACTCTTCGGACATGGGGTCACACAGGGTCAGACACTCTCCGGACACGTGGTCACACAGGATCAGACTGTCTCCGGACACTGGGTCACTCAGGGTCAGACTCTCTCTGGACATGGGGTCACTCAGGGTCAGACTCTCTCCAGACACGGTGTCACTCAGGGTCAGGCTCTCCGGACAAGGGTTCACTCAGGGTCACACTCTCTCTGGACACGGGGTCACTCATGGTCAGACAATCTGCGGTCACGGATTCACTGAGTGTCAGACTGTTTGCGGACACGGGGTCACTCAGGGTCAGACTCTCTGCGGACATGGCGTCACTCAGGGCCAGACTCTCTCCGGACACGTGGTCACTCAGGCTCAGACTCTCTCCGGACACGAAGTCACTCAGGGTCAGACTCTCTGTGGACACGAAGTCACTCAGGGTCAGACTCTCTCCGGACACGTGGTCACTCAGGGTCAGACTCTCTCCGGACACGGGGTCACTCAGGGTCAGACTCTCTCTCGACACAGGGTCACTCCTGGTCAGACTATCTCCGGACACGTGGTCACTCAGGGTCAGACTCTCTGTGGACACGAAGTCACTCAGGGTCAGACTCTCTCCGGACACGTGGTCACTCAGGGTCAGACTCTCTCCGGACACGGGGTCACTAAGGGTCAGACTCTCTCTCGACACAGGGTCACTCCTGGTCAGACTCTCTCCGGACACGTGGTCACTCAGGGTCAGACTCTCTCTGGACACGAAGTCACTCAGGGTCAGACTTTCTCCGAACACTGGGTCACTCAGGGTCACACTCTCTCTGGGCACGGTGTCACTCAAAGTCAGACTGTCTCCGGACACGGGGTCACTCAGGCTCAGACTGTCTCCGGACACGGAGCCACTCAGGGTCTGACTCTCTCCGGACACTAAGTCACTCAGGGTCAGACACTCTCCGGGTCACGGGGTCACTCAGGGTCAGACTCTCTCCGGAAACGGGGTCACTCATGGTCAGACTCTCTCTGGACATGGTGTCACTCAGGGTCAGACTCTCTGGACACGGGATCACTCGGGTCAGTCACGCTTCGGACATGGGGTCACACAGGGTCAGACCCTCTCCGGACACGTGGTCACACAGGGTCAGACTGTCTCCGGACACAGAGCCACAGGGTCAGGCTCTCTCCGGACACCGGGTCACTCAGGGTCAGAATGTCTCCGGACACAAGGTCACTCAGGGTCGGACTCCCCGGACACGGGGTCACTCAGGGTCAGACTGTCTCCGGACACTGGGTCACTAAGGGTCAGTCTCTCTCCGGAAGCGGGCTCACTCAGGGACAGACTGTCTCGGGACATGCGGTCACTCAGGGTCAGACTCTCTCCGGACACGGGGTCACTCAGGGTCAGGCTCACCGGACACGGGGTCACTAAGGGTCAGACTCTCCGGACACGGGGTCACTAAGGGTCAGACTCTCCGGACACGGGGTCACTCAGGGTCAGACTCTCTCCGGATACGGGGTCAGTTAGGGTCAGACTCCTTCCGGACACAGGGTCAGTCAGGGTCAGACTGTCTCCGGACATGGGGTCATTCAGGGTCAGACTCTCTCCGGACATGGGGTCACTCAGGGTCAGACTCTCTCCGGACATGTGGTCACTCAGGGTCAGACTCTCTCTGGACATGGGGGTCACTAAGAGTCAGACTCTCCGGACACGGTGTCACTCAGGGTCAGACTGTCTCCAGACACGGGGTCATTCAGGCTCAGACTCTCTCCGGATACAGTGTCACTCAGGGTCGGACTCTCCGGACACGGGGCCAGTCAGGGTCAGACTGTCTCCGGGAACTGGTTCACTAAGGGTCAGACTCTCTCCGGACATGGGGTCACACAGGGTCAGACTCTCTCCAGACACGGTGTCTCTCAGGGTCAGACACTCTAAGGAAATGGGGTCACTCAGGTTCAGACTCTCTCCGGACATGAGGTCACTCAGGGTCAGACTGTCTCCGGACACTGGGTCACTCAGGGTCAGACTCTCTCAGGACACGGGGTCACTCAGGGTCAGACTCTCTCCGGACACGGGGTCACTCAGGGTCAGGCTCTCCAGACAAGGGTTCAGTCAGGGTCACACTCTCTCTGGACACGGGGTCACTCAGGGTCAGACTCTCTCCGGTCACCGGTTCACTCAGGGTCAGACACTCTCCGGACAGGTGGTCACTCAGGGTCAGACTCTTTCCGGACACGAAGTCACTCAGGGACAGACTCTCTGCGGACACAAAGTCACTCAGGGTCAGACTCTCTCCGGAAACGGGGTCACACAGGGTCAGACTCTCTCCGGACACGGGGTCACTCAGGGTCAGACTCTCTCTCGACACAGGGTCACTCCTGGTCAGACTCTCTCCGGACACGTGGTCACTCAGGGTCAGACTCTCTCTGGACACGAAGTCACTCAGGGTCAGACTTTCTCCGAACACGGGGTCACTCAGGGTCACACTCTCTCTGGGCACGCGGTCACTCAGGGTCAGACTCTCTCTGGACATGGGGTCACTCCAGGTCAGACTCTCTCCGGACACGTGGTCATTCAGGGTCAGACTCTCTCAGGACACGGTGTCACTCAGGGTCAGACTGTCTCCGGACACGGGGTCACTCAGGCTCTGACTGTCTCCGTTTATGGAGCCACTCAGGGTCAGACTCTCTCCGGACACGGGGTCACTCAGGGTCTGACTCTCTCCGGACACCAAGTCACTCAGGGTCAGACACTCTCCGGGTCACGGGGTCACTCAGGGTCAGACTCTCTCCGGAAACGGGGTCACTCATGGTCAGACTCTCTCTGGACATGGGGTCACTCAGGGTCAGACTCTCTGGACAAGGGGTCACTCCAGGTCAGACTCTCTCCGGACACGCGGTCACTCAGGGTCAGACTCTCTCAGGACACGGTGTTACTCAGGGTCAGACTGTCTCCGGACACGGAGCCACTCAGGCTCAGACTGTCTCCAGACACGGAGCCACTCAGGGTCAGACTCTCTCCGGACACGAAGTCACTCAGGGTCAGACACGCTCCGGGTCACTGGGTCACTCAGGGTCAGACTCTCTCCGGAAACGGGGTCACTCATGGTCAGACTCTCTCTGGACATGGGGTCACTCAGGGTCAGTCTCTCTGGATTACGGGATCACTCGGGTCAGATACTCTTCGGACATGGGGTCACACAGGGTCAGACACTCTCCGGACACGTGGTCACACAGGATCAGACTGTCTCCGGACACTGGGTCACTAAGGGTCAGACTCTCTCTGGACATGGGGTCACTCAGGGTCAGACTCTCTCCGGACACGGGGTCACTCAGAGTCAGGCTCTCCGGACAAGTGTTCACTCAGGGTCACACTCTCTCTGGACACGGGGTCACTCATGGTCAGACAATCTGCAGACACGGGTTCACTGAGGGTCAGACTGTTTCCGGACACGGGGTCACTCAGGGTCAGACTCTCTGCGGACATGGCGTCACTCACGCCAGACTCTCTCCGGACACGTGGTCACTCAGGCTCAGACTCTCTCCGGACACGAAATCACTCAGGGTCAGACTCTCTGTGGACACGAAATCACTCAGGGTCAGACTCTCGCCGGACACGTGGTCACTCAGGGTCAGACTCTCTCCGGACACGGGGTCACTCAGGGTCAGACTGTCTCCGGACACGGGGTCACTCAGGCTCTGACTGTCTCCGTTTATGGAGCCACTCAGGGTCAGACTCTCTCCGGACACGGGGTCACTCAGGGTCTGACTCTCTCCGGACACCAAGTCACTCAGGGTCAGACACTCTCCGGGTCACGGGGTCACTCAGGGTCAGACTCTCTCCGGAAACGGGGTCACTCATGGTCAGACTCTCTCTGGACATGGGGTCACTCAGGGTCAGACTCTCTGGACAAGGGGTCACTCCAGGTCAGACTCTCTCCGGACACGCGGTCACTCAGGGTCAGACTCTCTCAGGACACGGTGTTACTCAGGGTCAGACTGTCTCCGGACACGGAGCCACTCAGGCTCAGACTGTCTCCAGACACGGAGCCACTCAGGGTCAGACTCTCTCCGGACACGAAGTCACTCAGGGTCAGACACGCTCCGGGTCACTGGGTCACTCAGGGTCAGACTCTCTCCGGAAACGGGGTCACTCATGGTCAGACTCTCTCTGGACATGGGGTCACTCAGGGTCAGTCTCTCTGGACACGGGATCACTCGGGTCAGATACTCTTCGGACATGGGGTCACACAGGGTCAGACACTCTCCGGACACGTGGTCACACAGGATCAGACTGTCTCCGGACACTGGGTCACTCAGGGTCAGACTCTCTCTGGACATGGGGTCACTCAGGGTCAGACTCTCTCCGGACACGGGGTCACTCAGAGTCAGGCTCTCCGGACAAGTGTTCACTCAGGGTCACACTCTCTCTGGACACGGGGTCACTCATGGTCAGACAATCTGCAGACACGGGTTCACTGAGGGTCAGACTGTTTCCGGACACGGGGTCACTCAGGGTCAGACTCTCTGCGGACATGGCATCACTCAGGCCAGACTCTCTCCGGACACGTGGTCACTCAGGCTCAGACTCTCTCCGGACACGAAATCACTCAGGGTCAGACTCTCTGTGGACACGAAATCACTCAGGGTCAGACTCTCGCCGGACACGTGGTCACTCAGGGTCAGACTCTCTCCGGACACGGGGTCACTCAGGGTCAGACTCTCTCTCGACACAGGGTCACTCCTGGTCAGACTCTCTCCGGACACGTGGTCACTCAGGGTCAGACTCTCTCTGGACACGAAGTCACTCAGGGTCAGACTCTCTCCGAACACTGGGTCACTCAGGGTCACACTCTCTCTGGGCACGGGGTCACTCAGGGTCAGACTCTCTCTGGACATGGGGTCACTCCAGGTCAGACTCTCTCCGGACACGCGGTCACTCAGCGTCGGACTCTCTCAGGACACGGTGTTACTCAGGGTCAGACTGTCTCCGGACACGGGGTCACTCAGGCTCAGACTGTCTCCGGACACGGAGCCACTCAGGGTCTGACTCTCTCCGGACACTAAGTCACTCAGGGTCAGACACTCTCCGGGTCACGGGGTCACTCAGGGTCAGACTCTCTCCGGAAACGGGGTCACTCATGGTCAGACTCTCTCTGGACATGGGGTCACTCAGGGTCAGACTCTCTGGACATGGGATCACTCGGGTCAGATACTCTTCGGACATGGGGTCACACAGGGTCAGACACTATCCGGACACGTGGTCACACAGGATCAGACTGTCTCCGGACACTGGGTCACTCAGGGTCAGACTCTCTCTGGACACGGGGCCACTCAGGGTCAGACTCTCTCCGGACACGGGGTCACTCAGGGTCAGGCTCTCCGGACAAGTGTTCACTCAGGGTCACACTCTCTCTGGACACGGGGTCACTCATGGTCAGACAATCTGCGGACACGGGTTCACTGAGGGTCAGACTGTTTCCGGACACGGGGTCACTCAGGGTCAGACTCTCTGCGGACATGGCGTCACTCAGGGCCAGACTCTCTCCGGACACGTGGTCACTCAGGCTCAGACTCTCTCCGGACACGAAGTCACTCAGGGTCAGACTCTCTGTGGACACGAAGTCACTCAGGGTCAGACTCTCTCCGGACACGTGGTCACTCAGGGTCAGACTCTCTCCGGACACGGGGTCACTCAGGGTCAGACTCTCTCTCGACACAGGGTCACTCCTGGTCAGACTCTCTCCGGACACGTGGTCACTCAGGGTCAGACTCTCTCTGGACACGAAGTCACTCGGGGCCGACTCTCTCCGAACACTGGCTCACTCAGGATCACACTCTCTCTGGGCACGGTGTCACTCAGGGTCAGACTCTCTCTGGACATGGGGTCACTCCAGGTCAGACTCTCTCCGGACACGCGGTCACTCAGGGTCAGACTCTCTCAGGACACGGTGTTACTCAGGGTCAGATTGTCTCCGGACATGGGGTCACTCAGGCTCAGACTGTCTCCGGACACGGAGCCACTCAGGGTCTGACTCTCTCCGGACACTAAGTCACTCAGGGTCAGACACTCTCCGGGTCACGGGGTCATTCAGGGTCAGACTCTCTCCGGAAACGGGGTCACTCATGGTCAGACTCTCTCTGGACATGGTGTCACTCAGGGTCAGACTCTCTGGACATGGGATCACTCGGGTCAGACACTCTTCGGACATGGGGTCACACAGGGTCAGACCCTCTCCGGACACGTGGTCACACAGGGTCAGACTGTCTCCGGACACAGGGCCACAGGGTCAGGCTCTCTCCGGACACCAGGTCACTCAGGGTCAGAATGTCTCCGGACACAAGGTCACTCAGGGTCGCACTCTCTGGACACGGGATCACTCAGGGTAAGACTGTCTCCAGACACTGGGTCACTAAGGGTCAGTCTCTCTCCGGACACGGGCTCACTCAGGGACAGACTGTCTCGGGACATGCGGTCACTCAGGGTCAGACTCTCTCCGGACACGGGGTCACTCAGGGTCAGGCTCACCGGACACGGGGTCGCTAAGGGTCAGACTCTCCGGACACGGGGTCACTCAGGGTCAGACTGTCTCTGGATACGGGGTCAGTTAGGGTCAGACTCCTTCCGGACACAGGGTCACTTAGGGTCAGACTGTCTCCGGACACGGGGTCATTCAGGGTCAGACTCTCTCCGGATACAGGGTCACTCAGGGTCGGACTCTACGGACACGGGGTCACTCAGGGTCAGACTGTCTCTGGACACTGTGTCACTAAGGGTCAGTCTCTCTCCAGACACGGGCTCACTCAGGGACAGACTGTCTCGGGATATGCGGTCACTCAGGGTCAGACTCTCTCTGGACACGGGGTCACTCAGGGTCAGGCTCACCGGACACGGGGTCACTAAGGGTCAGACTCTCCGGACACGGGGTCACTCAGGGTCAGACTGTCTCCGGATATGGGGTCAGTTAGGGTCAGACTCCTTCCGGACACAGGGTCACTCAGGGTCAGACTGTCTCCGGACACGGGGTCATTCAGGGTCAGACTCTCTCCGGATACAGGGTCACTCAGGGTCGGACTCTACGGACACGGGGTCACTCAGGGTCAGACTGTCTCTGGACACTGGGTCACTAAGGGTCAGATTCTCTCTGGACATGGGATCACTCTGGGTCAGACTCTCTCCAGACACGGGGTCACTCAGGGTCAGACTCTCCGGACAAGGGGTCACTCAGGTTCAGACTCTCTCTGGACACGGGATCACTCAGGGTCAGACTCTCTCCGGACACGGGGTCACTCAGGGTCAGGCAATTCGGACACGGGGTCACTCAGGGTCAAACTCTGGACACGGGGTCAATCAGGGTCAGACAATCTGCGGACACGGGTTCACTGAGGGTCAGACTGTTTCCAGACACGGGGTCACTCAGGGTCAGACACTCTAAGGAAATGGGGTCACTCAGGGTCAGACTCTCTCCAGACACGTGGTCACTCAGGGTCAGACTCTCTCCAGACACAAAGTCACTCAGGGTCAGACTCTCTCCGGAAACTGGGTCACTCAGGTTCAGACTCTCTCCGGACATGAGGTCACTCAGGGTCAGACTGTCTCCGGACACTGGGTCACTCAGGGTCAGACTCTCTCTGGACACGGGGTCACTCAGGGTCAGACTCTCTCCGGACATGTGGTCACTCAGGGTCAGACTGTCTCCAGACACGGGGTCACTCAGGGTCAGACTCTCTCTCGAAACAGGGTCACTCCTGGTCAGACTCTCTCCGGACACGTGGTCACTCAGGGTCAGACTCTCTCTGGACACGAAGTCACTCAGGGTCAGTCTCTCTCCGAACACTGGGTCACTCAGGGTCACACTCTCTCTGGGCACGGGGTCACTCAGGGTCAGACTCTCTCTGGACATGGGGTCACTCCAGGTCAGACTCTCTCCGGACACTGGGTCACTCAGGGTCAGATTCTCTCAGGACACGGTGTTACTCAGGGTCAGAATGTCTCCGGACACGGGGTCACTCAGGCTCAGACTGTCTCCGGACACGGAGCCACTCAGGGTCTGACTCTCTCCGGACACGAAGTCACTCAGGGTCAGACACTCTCCGGGTCACGGGGTCACTCAGGGTCAGACTCTCTCCGGAAATGGGGTCACTCATGGTCAGACTCTCTCTGGACATGGGGTCACTCAGGGTCAGACTCTCTGGACACGGGATCACTCGGGTCAGATACTCTTCGGACATGGGGTCACACAGGGTCAGAAACTCTCCGGACACGTGGTCACACAGGATCAGACTGTCTCCGGACACTGGGTCACTCAGGGTCAGACTCTCTCTGGACACGGGGTCACTCAGGGTCAGACTCTCTCCGGACACGGGGTCACTCAGGGTCAGGCTCTCCGGACAAGTGTTCACTCAGGGTCACACTCTCTCTGGACACGGGGTCACTCATGGTCAGACAATCTGCGGACACGGGTTCACTGAGGGTCAGACTGTTTCCGGACACGGGGTCACTCAGGGTCAGACTCTCTGCGGACATGGCGTCACTCAGGGCCAGACTCTCTCCGGACACGTGGTCACTCAGGCTCAGACTCTCTCCAGACACGAAGTCACTCAGGGTCAGACTCTCTGTGGACACGAAGTCACTCAGGGTCAGACTCTCTCCGGACACGTGGTCACTCAGGGTCAGACTCTCTCCGGACACGGGGTCACTCAGGGTCAGACTCTCTCTCGACACAGGGTCACTCCTGGTCAGACATTCTCCGGACACGTGGTCACTCAGGGTCAGACTCTCTCTGGACACGAAGTCACTCAGGGTCAGACTCTCTCCGAACACTGGGTCACTCAGGGTCACACTCTCTCTGGGCACGGGGTCACTCAGGGTCAGACTCTCTCTGGACATGGGGTCACTCCAGGTCAGACTCTCTCCAGACACGCGGTCACTCAGGGTCAGACTCTCTCAGGAAACGGTGTTACTCAGGGCCAGATTGTCTCCGGACACGGGGTCACTCAGGCTCAGACTGTCTCCGGACACGGAGCCACTCAGGGTCTGACTCTCTCCGGACACTAAGTCACTCAGGGTCAGACACTCTCCGGGTCACGGGGTCATTCAGGGTCAGACTCTCTCCGGAAACGGGGTCACTCATGGTCAGACTCTCTCTGGACATGGTGTCACTCAGGGTCAGACTCTCTGGACACGGGATCACTCGGGTCAGACACTCTTCGGACATGGGGTCACACAGGGTCAGACCCTCTCCGGACACGTGGTCACACAGGGTCAGACTGTCTCCGGACACAGGGCCACAGGGTCAGGCTCTCTCCGGACACCAGGTCACTCAGGGTCAGAATGTCTCCGTACACAAGGTCACTCAGGGTCGGACTCTCCGGACACGGGGTCACTCAGGGTCAGACTGTCTCCAGACACAGGGTCACTAAGGGTCAGTCTCTCTCCGTACACGGGCTCACTCAGGGACAGACTGTCTCGGGACATGCGGTCACTCAGGGTCAGACTCTCTCCGGACACGGGGTCACTCAGGGTCAGGCTCACCGGACACGGGGTCACTAAGGGTCAGACTCTCCGGACACGGGGTCACTCAGGGTCAGACTGTCTCCGGATACGGGGTCAGTTAGGGTCAGACTCCTTCCGGACACAGGGTCAGACTGTCTCCGGACAGGGGGTCATTCAGGGTCAGACTCTCTCCGGATACAGGGTCACTCAGTGTCGGACTCTACGGACACGGGGTCACTCAGGGTCAGACTGTCTCTGGACACTGGGTCACTAAGGGTCAGTCTCTCTCCGGACACGGGCTCACTCAGGGACAGACTGTCTCAGGACATGCGGTCACTCAGGGTCAGACTCTCTCTGGACACGGGGTCACTCAGGGTCAGGCTCACCGGACACGGGGTCACTAAGGGTCAGACTCTCCGGACACGGGGTCACTCAGGGTCAGACTGTCTCCGGATACGGGGTCAGTTAGGGTCAGACTCCTTCCGGACACAGGGTCACTCAGGGTCAGACTGTCTCCGGACACGGGGTCATTCAGGGTCAGACTCTCTCCGGATACAGGGTCACTCAGGGTCGGACTCTACGGACACGGGGTCACTCAGGGTCAGACTGTCTCTGGACACTGGGTCACTAAGGGTCAGATTCTCTCTGGACATGGGGTCACTCTGGGTCAGACTCTCTCCAGACACGGGGTCACTCAGGGTCAGACTCTCTCCGGACACGGTGTCACTCAGGGTCAGACTCTCTCCAGACACGGTGTCATTCAGGGTCAGACTCTCTCCGGACACGGGGTCACTCAGGGTCAGACTCTCTGGACAAGGGGTAACTCAGGGTCAGGCTCACCTGACACGAGGTCACTCAGGGTCAGACCGTCTCCGGACATGGGGTCACTCAGGGTCAGACTGTCTCCGGACATGGGATCACTCAAGGTCAGACTGTCTCCGGACACGGGGTCACTCAGGGTCAGACTCTCTCCGGACATGGGGTCACTCAGGGTCAGACTCTCTCCGTACATGTGGTCACTCAGGGTCAGACTCTCTCTGGACACGGGGTCACTAAGGGTCAGACTCTCCGGACACGGGGTCACTCAGGGTCAGACTGTCTCCAGACACGGGGTCATTCAGGGTCAGACTCTCTCCGGATACAGTGTCACTCAGGGTCGGACTCTCCGGACACGGGGCCACTCAGGGTCAGACTGTCTCCGGGAACTGGTTCACTAAGGGTCAGACTCTCTCCGGACATGGGGTCACACAGGGTCATACTCTCTCCAGACACGGGGTCACTCAGGGTGAGACTCTCTCCGGACACGGTGTCACTCAGGGTCAGACTCTCTCCGGACACAGAGTCATTCAGGGTCAGACTCTCTCCCGACACGGGGTCACTCAGGGTCAGAATCTCCGGACAAGGGGTCACTCAGGTTCAGACTCTCTCTGGACACGGGATCACTCAGGGTCAGACTCTCTCCGGACACGGGGTCACTCAGGGTCAGGCTCTTCGGACACGGGGTCACTCAGGGTCAAACTCTGGACACGGGGTCACTCAGGGTCAGACAATCTGCGGACACGGGTTCACTGAGGGTCAGACTGTTTCCAGACACGGGGTCACTCAGGGTCAGACACTCTAAGGAAATGGGGTCACTCAGGGTCAGACTCTCTCCAGACACGTGGTCACTCAGGGTCAGACTCTCTCCAGACACGAAGTCACTCAGGGTCAGACTCTCTCCGGAAACGGGGTCACTCAGGTTCAGACTCTCTCCGGACATGAGGTCACTCAGGGTCAGACTGTCTCCGGACACTGGGTCACTCAGGGTCAGACTCTCTCTGGACACGGGGTCACTCAGGGTCAGACTCTCTCCAGACACGGGGTCACTCAGGGTCAGGCTCTCCAGACAAGGGTTCACTCAGAGTCACAATCTCTCTGGTCACGGGGTCACTCAGGGTCAGACTCTCTCCGGTCACCGGTTCACTCAGGGTCAGACTCCCTCCGGACACGTGGTCATTCAGGGTCAGACTCTTTCCGGACACGAAGTCACTCAGGGACAGACTCTCTGCGGACACAAAGTCACTCAGAGTCAGACTCTCTCCGGAAACGGGGTCACTCAGGGTCAGACTCTCTCCGGACACGGGGTCACTCAGGGTCAGACTCTCTCTGGACATGGGGTCACTCCAGGTCAGACACTCTCCGGACATGTGGTCACTCAGGGTCAGACTCTCTCAGGACACGGTGTCACTCAGGGTCAGACTGTCTCCGGACACGGGGTCACTCAGGCTCAGACTGTCTCCGTTTACGGAGCCACTCAGGGTCAGACTCTCTCCGGACATGGGGTCACTCAGGGTCTGACTCTCTCCGGACACCAAGTCACTCAGGGTCAGACACTCTCCGGGTCACGGGGTCACTCAGGGTCAGACTCTCTCCGGAAACGGGGTCACTCATGGTCAGACTCTCGCTGGACATGGGGTCACTCAGGGTCAGACTCTCTGGACACGGGGTCACTCCAGGTCAGACTCTCTCCGGACACACAGGTCACTCAGGGTCAGACTCTCTCACGACACGGTGTTACTCAGGGTCAGACTGTCTCCGGACACGGAGCCACTCAGGCACAGACTGTCTCCGGACACGGAGCCACTCAGGGTCAGATTCTCTCCGGACACGAAGTCACTCAGGGTCAGACACGCTCCGGGTCACGGGGTCACTCAGGGTCAGACTCTCTCCGGAAACGGGGTCACTCATGGTCAGACTCTCTCTGGACATGGGGTCACTCAGGGTCAGACTCTCTGGACACGGGATCACTCGGGTCAGATACTCTTCGGACATGGGGTCACACAGGGTCAGACACTCTCCGGACACATGGTCACACAGGATCAGACTGTCTCCGGACACTGGGTCACTCAGGGTCAGACTCTCTCTGGAAACGGGGTCACTCAGGGTCAGACTCTCTCCGGACACAGGGTCACTCAGGGTCAGGCTCTCCGGACAAGGGTTCACTCAGGGTCACACTCTCTCTGGACACGGGGTCACTCATGGTCAGACAATCTGCGGTCACGGGTTCACTGAGGGTCAGACTGTTTCCGGACACGGGGTCACTCAGGGTCAGACTCTCTGCGGACATGGCGTCACTCAGGGCCAGACTCTCTCCAGACACGTGGTCACTCAGGGTCAGACTCTCTCCGGACACGAAGTCACTCAGGGTCAGACTCTCTGTGGACACGAAGTCACTCAGGGTCAGACTCTCTCCGGACACGTGGTCACTCAGGGTCAGACTCTCACCGGACATAGGGTCACTCAGGGTCAGACACTCTCTCGACACAGGGTCACTCCTGGTCAGACTCTTTCCAGACACGTGGTCACTAAGGGTCAGATTCTCTCTGGACACGAAGTCACTCAGGGTCAGACTGTCTCCGGACACGGGGTCACTCAGGCTCAGACTGTCTCCGGACACGGAGTCACTCAGGGTCAGACTCTCTCCGGACATGGGGTCACTCAGGGTCTGACTCTCTCCGGACACTAAGTCACTCAGGGTCAGACACTCTCCGGGTCACGGGGTCACTCAGGGTCAGACTCTCTCCAGAAACGGGGTCACTCATGGTCAGTCTCTCTCTGGACACGGGGTCACTCAGGGTCAGACTCTCTGGACACGGGATCACTCCAGGTCAGACTCTCTCTGGACATGGGGTCACTCAGGGTCAGACTCTCTGGACACGGGGTCACTCAGGGTCAGACTGTCTCCAGACACTGGGTCACTAAGGGTCAGACTCTCTCCGGACATGGGCTCACTCAGGGTCAGACTCTCTCCGGATACGGGCTCACTCAGGGACAGACTGTCTCCGGACACAAGGTCACTCAGGGTCGGACTCTCCGGACACGGGGTCACTCAGGGTCAGACTGTCTCCGGACACTGGGTCACTAAGGGTCAGACTCTCTCCGGACACGGGCTCACTCAGGGACAGACTGTCTCGGACATGCGGTCATTCAGGGTCAGACTCTCTCCGGACACGGGGTCACTCAGGGTCAGGCTCACCGGACACGGGGTCACTAAGGGTCAGACTCTCCGGACACGGGGTCACTCAGGGTCAGACTGTCTCCGGATAAGGGGTCAGTTAGGGTCAGACTCCTACCGGACACAGGGTCACTCAGGGTCAGACTGTCTCCGGACACGGGGTCATTCAGGGTCAGACTCTCTCCGGATACAGGGTCACTCAAGGTCGGACTCTCCGGACACGGGGTCACTCAGGGTCAGGCTCACCGGACACGAGGTCACTCAGGGTCAGACCGTCTCCGGATATGGGGTCACTCAGGGTCAGACTGTCTCCGGACACGGGGTCACTCAAGGTCAGACTGTCTCTGGACACGGGGTCACTCAGGGTCAGACTCTCTCCGGACATGGGGTCACTCAGGGTCAGACTCTCTCCGGACATGTGGTCACTCAGGGTCAGACTCTCTCTGGACACGGTGTCACTAAGGGTCAGACTCTCCGGACAATGGGTCACTCAGGGTCAGACTCTCTCCAGAAACGGGGTCACTCAGGGTGAGACTCTCTCCGGACACGGTGTCACTCAGGGTCAGACTCTCTCCGGACACAGTGTCATTCAGGGTCAGACTCTCTCCGGACACGGGGTCACTCAGGGTCAGGCTCTCCGGACAAGGGTTCACTCAGGGTCACACTCTCTCTGGACACGGGGTCACTCATGGTCAGACAATCTGCGGACACGGGTGCACTGAGGGTCAGACTGTTTCCGGACACGGGGTAACTCAGGGTCAGGCTCTTCGGACACGGGGTCACTCAGTGTCACACTCTGGACACGGGGTCACTCAGGGTCAGACAATCTGCGGACACGGGTTCACTGAGGGTTAGACTGTTTCCAGACACGGGGTCACTCAGGGTCAGACACTCTAAGGAAATGGTGTCACTCAGGGTCAGACTCTCTCCAGATACGTGGTCACTCAGGGTCAGACTCTCTCCAGACACGAAGTCACAAAGGGTCAGACTTTCTCCGGAAACGGGGTCACTCAGGGTCAGACTCTCTCCGGACATGGGGTCACTCAGGGTCAGACTGTCTCCGGACACTGGGTCACTCAGGGTCAGACTCTCTCTGGACACGGGGTCACTCAGGGACAGACTGTCTCCGGATACGGGGTCAGTTAGGGTCAGACTCCTTCCGGACACAGGGTCACTCAGGGTCAGACTGACTCCGGACACGGGGTCATTCAGGGTCAGACTCTCTCCGGATACAGGGTCACTCAGGGTCGGACTCTCCGGACACGGTGTCACTCAGGGTCAGACTCTCTCCGGACACGGTTTCATTCAGGGTCAGACTCTCTCCGGACACGGGGTCACTCAGGGTCAGACTCTCCGGACACGGGGTCACTCAAGGTCAGGCTCACCGGACACGAGGTCACTCAGGGTCAGACCGTCTCCGGACATGGGGTCACTCAGGGTCAGACTGTTTCCGGACACGGGGTCACTTAAGGTCAGACTGTCTCTGGACACGGGGTCACTCAGGGTCAGACTCTCTCCGGACATGGGGTCACTCAGGGTCAGACTCTCTCCGGACATGTGGTCACTCAGGGTCAGACTCTCTCTGGACACGGTGTCACTAAGGGTCAGACTCTCCGGACAAGGGGTCACTCAGGGTCAGACTCTCTCCAGAAACGGGGTCACTCAGGGTGAGACTCTCTCCGGACACGGTGTCACTCAGGGTCAGACTCCTACCGGAAACAGGGTCACTCAGGGTCAGACTGTCTCCGGACACGGGGTCACTCAGGGTCAGACTGTCTCCGGATACGGGGTCAGTTAGGGTCAGACTCCTTCCGGACACAGGGTCACTCAGGGTCAGACTGACTCCGGACACGGGGTCATTCAGGGTCAGACTCTCTCCGGATACAGGGTCACTCAGGGTCGGACTCTCCGGACACGGTGTCACTCAGGGTCAGACTCTCTCCGGACACGGTTTCATTCAGGGTCAGACTCTCTCCGGACACGGGGTCACTCAGGGTCAGACTCTCCGGACACGGGGTCACTCAAGGTCAGGCTCACCGGACACGAGGTCACTCAGGGTCAGACCGTCTCCGGACATGGGGTCACTCAGGGTCAGACTGTTTCCGAACACGGGGTCACTTAAGGTCAGACTGTCTCTGGACACGGGGTCACTCAGGGTCAGACTCTCTCCGGACATGGGGTCACTCAGGGTCAGACTCTCTCCGGACATGTGGTCACTCAGGGTCAGACTCTCTCTGGACACGGTGTCACTAAGGGTCAGACTCTCCGGACAAGGGGTCACTCAGGGTCAGACTCTCTCCAGAAACGGGGTCACTCAGGGTGAGACTCTCTCCGGACACGGTGTCACTCAGGGTCAGACTCCTACCGGAAACAGGGTCACTCAGGGTCAGACTGTCTCCGGACACGGGGTCATTCAGGGTCAGACTCTCTCCGGATACAGGGTCACTCAAGGTCGGACTCTCCGGACACGGGGTCACTCAGGGTCAGGCTCACCGGACACGAGGTCACTCAGGGTCAGACCGTCTCCGGATATGGGGTCACTCAGGGTCAGACTGTCTCCGGACACGGGGTCACTCAAGGTCAGACTGTCTCTGGACACGGGGTCACTCAGGGTCAGACTCTCTCCGGACATGGGGTCACTCAGGGTCAGACTCTCTCCGCACATGTGGTCACTCAGGATCAGACTCTCTCTGGACACGGTGTCACTAAGGGTCAGACTCTCCGGACAAGGGGTCACTCAGGGTCAGACTCTCTCCAGAAACGGGGTCACTCAGGGTGAGACTCTCTCCGGACACGGTGTCACTCAGGGTCAGACTCTCTCCGGACACAGTGTCATTCAGGGTCAGACTCTCTCCGGACACGGGGTCACTCAGGGTCAGGCTCTCCGGACAAGGGTTCACTCAGGGTCACACTCTCTCTGGACACGGGGTCACTCATGGTCAGACAATCTGCGGACACGGGTGCACTGAGGGTCAGACTGTTTCCGGACACGGGGTAACTCAGGGTCAGGCTCTTCGGACACGGGGTCACTCAGTGTCACACTCTGGACACGGGGTCACTCAGGGTCAGACAATCTGCGGACACGGGTTCACTGAGGGTTAGACTGTTTCCAGACATGGGGTCACTCCGGGTCAGACACTCTAAGGAAATGGTGTCACTCAGGGTCAGACTCTCTCCAGATACGTGGTTACTCAGGGTCAGACTCTCTACAGACACGAAGTCACTCAGGGTCAGACTTTCTCCGGAAACGGGGTCACTCAGGGTCAGACTCTCTCCGGACATGGGGTCACTCAGGGTCAGACTATCTCCGGACACTGGGTCACTCAGGGTCAGACTCTCTCTGGACACGGGGTCACTCAGGGTCAGACTGTCTCCGGATACGGGGTCAGTTAGGGTCAGACTCCTTCCGGACACAGGGTCACTCAGGGTCAGACTGCCTCCGGACACGGGGTCATTCAGGGTCAGACTCTCTCCGGATACAGGGTCACTCAGGGTTGGACTCTCCGGACACGGTGTCACTCAGGGTCAGACTCTCTCCGGACACGGTTTCATTCAGGGTCAGACTCTCTCCGGACACGGGGTCGCTCAGGGTCAGACTCTCCGGACACGGGGTCACTCAAGGTCAGGCTCACCGGACACGAGGTCACTCAGGGTCAGACCGTCTCCGGACATGGGGTCACTCAGGGTCAGACTGTTTCCGGACACGGGGTCACTTAAGGTCAGACTGTCTCTGGACACGGGGTCACTCAGGGTCAGACTCTCTCCGGACATGGGGTCACTAAGGGTCAGACTCTCTCCGGACATGTGGTCACTCAGGGTCAGACTCTCTCTGGACATGGGGTCACTAAGGGTCAGACTCTCCGGACACGGGGTCACTCAGGGTCAGACTGTCTCCAGACACGGGGTCAGTTAGGGTCAGACTCCTTCCGGACACAGGGTCACTCAGGGTCAGACTGCCTCCGGACATGGGGTCATTCAGGGTCAGACTCTCTCCGGATACAGGGTCACTCAGGGTCGGACTCTCCGGACACGGGGCCACTCAGGGTCAGACTGACTCCGGGCACTGGTTCACTAAGGGTCAGACTCTCTCCGGACATGGGGTCACACAGAGTCAGACTCTCTCCAGACACAGTGTCATTCAGGGTCAGACACTCTCCGGACACGGGGTCACTCAGGGTCAGACTCTTCGGACAAGGGGTCACTCAGGTTCAGACTCTCTCTGGACACGGGATCACTCAGGGTCAGACTCTCTCCGGACACGGGGTCACTCAGGTTCAGGCTCTTCGGACACGGGGTCACTCAGGGTCACACTCTGGACACGGGGTCACTCAGGGTCAGACAATCTGCGGACACGGGTTCACTGAGGGTCAGACTGTTTCCAGACACGGGGTCACTCAGGGTCAGACACTCTAAGGACATGGGGTCACTCAGGGTCAGACTCTCTCCAGATACGTGGTCACTCAGGGTCAGACTCTCTACAGACACGAAGTCACTCAGGGTCAGACTTTCTCCGGAAACGGGGTCACTCAGGGTCAGACTCTCTCCGGACATGGGGTCACTCAGGGTCAGACTATCTCCGGACACTGGGTCACTCAGGGTCAGACTCTCTCTGGACACGGGGTCACTCAGGGTCAGACTGTCTCCGGATACGGGGTCAGTTAGGGTCAGACTCCTTCCGGACACAGGGTCACTCAGGGTCAGACTGCCTCCGGACACGGGGTCATTCAGGGTCAGACTCTCTCCGGATACAGGGTCACTCAGGGTTGGACTCTCCGGACACGGTGTCACTCAGGGTCAGACTCTCTCCGGACACGGTTTCATTCAGGGTCAGACTCTCTCCGGACACGGGGTCACTCAGGGTCAGACTCTCCGGACACGGGGTCACTCAAGGTCAGGCTCACCGGACACGAGGTCACTCAGGGTCAGACCGTCTCCGGACATGGGGTCACTCAGGGTCAGACTGTTTCCGGACACGGGGTCACTTAAGGTCAGACTGTCTCTGGACACGGGGTCACTCAGGGTCAGACTCTCTCCGGACATGGGGTCACTAAGGGTCAGACTCTCTCCGGACATGTGGTCACTCAGGGTCAGACTCTCTCTGGACATGGGGTCACTAAGGGTCAGACTCTCCGGACACGGGGTCACTCAGGGTCAGACTGTCTCCAGACACGGGGTCAGTTAGGGTCAGACTCCTTCCGGACACAGGGTCACTCAGGGTCAGACTGCCTCCGGACATGGGGTCATTCAGGGTCAGACTCTCTCCGGATACAGGGTCACTCAGGGTCGGACTCTCCGGACACGGGGCCACTCAGGGTCAGACTGACTCCGGGCACTGGTTCACTAAGGGTCAGACTCTCTCCGGACATGGGGTCACACAGAGTCAGACTCTCTCCAGACACAGTGTCATTCAGGGTCAGACACTCTCCGGACACGGGGTCACTCAGGGTCAGACTCTTCGGACAAGGGGTCACTCAGGTTCAGACTCTCTCTGGACACGGGATCACTCAGGGTCAGACTCTCTCCGGACACGGGGTCACTCAGGTTCAGGCTCTTCGGACACGGGGTCACTCAGGGTCACACTCTGGACACGGGGTCACTCAGGGTCAGACAATCTGCGGACACGGGTTCACTGAGGGTCAGACTGTTTCCAGACACGGGGTCACTCAGGGTCAGACACTCTAAGGACATGGGGTCACTCAGGGTCAGACTCTCTCCAGACATGTGGTCACTCAGGGTCAGACTCTCTCCAGACACGAAGTCACTCAGAGTCAGACTCTCTCCGGAAACGGGGTCACTCAGGGTCAGACTCTCTCCAGACATGGGGTCACTCAGGGTCAGACTGTCTCCGGACACTGGGACACTCAGGGTCAGACTCTCTCTGGACACGGGATCACTCAGGGTCAGAATCTCTCCGGACACGGGGTCACTCAGGGTCAGGCTCTCCGGACAAGGGTTCACTCAGGGTCACACTCTCTCTGGACACGGGGTCACTCATAGTCAGACAATCTGCGGACACGGGTGCACTGAGGGTCAGACTGTTTCCGGACACGGGGTCACTCAGGGTCAGACTCTCTCCGGACATGGCGTCACTCAGGGTCAGACTCTCTCCGGACACGTGGTCACTCAGGGTCAGACTCTCTCCGGACACGAAGTCACTCAGGGTCAGACTCTCTGTGGACACGAAGTCACTCAGGGTCAGACTCTCTCCGGACACGTGGTCACTCAGGGTCAGACTCTCTCCGGACACGGGGTCACTCAGTGTCAGACTCTCTCTCGACACAGGGTCACTCAGGGTCAGATGCTCTCTGGACACCTGGTCACTCAGGGTCAGACTCTCTCTGGACACGAAGTCACTCAGGGTCAGACTCTCTCCGAACACTGGGTCACTCCGGGTCACACTCTCTCTGGGCAAGGGGTCACTCAGGGTCAGACTCTCTCCGGACATGGTGTCACTCAGGGTCAGACTCTCTCCGTACATGTGGTCACTCAGGGTCAGACTCTCTCTGGACACGGGGTCACCAAGGGTCAGACTCTCCGGACACGGGGTCACTCAGGGTCAGACTGTCTCCAGACACGGGGTCATTCAGGGTCAGACTCTCTCCGGATACAGGGTCACTCAGGGTCAGACTCTCCGGACACGGGGCCACTCAGGGTCAGACTGTCTCCGGGAACTGGTTCACTAAGGGTCAGACTCGCTCCGGACATGGGGTCACACAGGGTCAGACTCTCACCAGACGCGGGGTCACTCAGGGTGAGACTCTCTCCGGACACGGTGTCACTCAGGGTCAGACTCTCTCCGGACACAGAGTCATTCAGGGTCAGACTCTCTCCGGACACGGGGTCACTCAGGGTCAGACTCTCCGGACAAGGGGTCACTCAGGTTCAGACTCTCTCTGGACACGGGATCACTCAGGGTCAGACTCTCTCCGGACACGGGGTCACTCAGGGTCAGGCTCTTCGGACACGGGGTCACTCAGGGTCAAACTCTGGACACGGGGTCACTCAGGGTCAGACAATCTGCGGACACGGGTTCACTGAGGGTCAGACTGTTTCCAGACACGGGGTCACTCAGGGTCAGACACTCTAAGGAAATGGGGTCACTCAGGGTCAGACTCTCTCCAGACACGTGGTCACTCAGGGTCAGACTCTCTCCAGACACGAAGTCACTCAGGGTCAGACTCTCTCCGGAAACGGGGTCACTCAGGTTCAGAATCTCTCCGGACATGAGGTCACTCAGGGTCAGACTGTCTCCGGACACTGGGTCACTCAGGGTCAGACTCTCTCTGGACACGGGGTCACTCAGGGTCAGACTCTCTCCAGACACGGGGTCACTCAGGGTCAGGCTCTCCAGACAAAGGTTCACTCAGGGTCACACTCTCTCTGGTCACGGGGTCACTCAGGGTCAGACTCTCTCCGGTCACCGGTTCACTCAGGGTCAGACTCTCTCCGGACACGTGGTCATTCAGGGTCAGACTCTTTCCGGACACGAAGTCACTCAGGGACAGACTCTCTGCGGACACAAAGTCACTCAGAGTCAGACTCTCTCCGGAAACGGGGTCACTCAGGGTCAGACTCTCTCCGGACACGGGGTCACTCAGGGTCAGACTCTCTCTCGATACAGGGTCACTCCTGGTCAGACTCTCTCCGGACACGTGGTCACTCAGGGTCAGACTCTCTCTGGACATGAAGTCACTCAGGGTCAGACTCTCTCCGAACACGGGGTCACTCAGGGTCACACTCTCTCTGGGCACGCGGTCACTCATGGTCAGACTCTCTCTGGACATGGGGTCACTCCAGGTCAGACACTCTCCGGACATGTGGTCACTCAGGGTCAGACTCTCTCAGGACACGGTGTCACTCAGGGTCAGACTGTCTCCGGACACGGGGTCACTCAGGCTCAGACTGTCTCCGTTTACGGAGCCACTCAGGGTCAGACTCTCTCCGGACACGGGGTCACTCAGGGTCTGACTCTCTCCGGACACCAAGTCACTCAGGGTCAGACACTCTCCGGGTCACGGGGTCACTCAGGGTCAGACTCTCTCCGGAAACGGGGTCACTCATGGTCAGAATCTCGCTGGACATGGGGTCACTCAGGGTCAGACTCTCTGGACACGGGGTCACTCCAGGTCAGACTCTCTCCGGACACGCGGTCACTCAGGGTCAGACTCTCTCACGACACGGTGTTACTCAGGGTCAGACTGTCTCCGGACACGGAGCCACTCAGGCTCAGACTGTCTCCGGACACGGAGCCACTCAGGGTCAGACTCTCTCCGGACACGAAGTCACTCAGGGTCAGACACGCTCCGGGTCACGGGGTCACTCAGGGTCAGACTCTCTCCGGAAACGGGGTCACTCATGGTCAGACTCTCTCTGGACATGGGGTCACTCAGGGTCAGACTCTCTGGACACGGGATCACTCGGGTCAGATACTCTTCGGACATGGGGTCACACAGGGTCAGACACTCTCCGGACACGTGGTCACACAGGATCAGACTGTCTCCGGACACTGGGTCACTCAGGGTCAGACTCTCTCTGGACACGGGTTCACTCAGGGTCAGACTCTCTCCGGACACAGGGTCACTCAGGGTCAGGCTCTCCGGACAAGGGTTCACTCAGGGTCACACTCTCTCTGGACACGGGGTCACTCATGGCCAGACAATCTGCGGTCACGGGTTCACTGAGGGTCAGACTGTTTCCGGACACGGGGTCACTCAGGGTCAGACTCTCTGCGGACATGGCGTCACTCAGGGCAAGACTCTCTCCAGACACGTGGTCACTCAGGGTCAGACTCTCTCCGGACACGAAGTCACTCAGGGTCAGACTCTCTGTGGACACGAAGTCACTCAGGGTCAGACTCTCTCCGGACACGTGGTCACTCAGGGTCAGACTCTCTCCGGACATAGGGTCACTCAGGGTCAGACTCTCTCTCGACACAGGGTCACTCCTGGTCAGACTCTTTCCAGACACGTGGTCACTAAGGGTCAGATTCTCTCTGGACACGAAGTCACTCAGGGTCAGACTGTCTCCGGACACGGGGTCACTCAGGCTCAGACTGTCTCCGGACACGGAGTCACTCAGGGTCAGTCTCTCTCCGGACACGGGGTCACTCAGGGTCTGACTCTCTCCGGACACTAAGTCACTCAGGGTCAGACACTCTCCGGGTCACGGGGTCACTCAGGGTCAGACTCTCTCCGGAAACGGGGTCACTCATGGTCAGACTCTCTCTGGACATGGGGTCACTCAGGGTCAGACTCTCTGGACACGGGATCACTCGGGTCAGACTCTCTCTGGACATGGGGTCACTCAGGGTCAGACTCTCTGGACACGGGGTCACTCAGGGTCAGACTGTCTCCAGACACTGGGTCACTAAGGGTCAGACTCTCTCCGGACATGGGCTCACTCAGGGTCAGACTCTCTCCGGACACGGGCTCACTCAGGGACAGACTGTCTCCGGACACGGAGCCACTCAGGGTCTGACCCTCTCCGGACACTAAGTCACTCAGGGTCAGACACTCTCCGGGTCACGGGGTCATTCAGGGTCAGACTCTCTCCGGAAACGGGGTCACTCATGGTCAGACTCTCTCTGGACATGGTGTCACTCAGGGTCAGACTCTCTGGACACGGGATCACTCGGGTCAGACACTCTTCGGACATGGGGTCACACAGGGTCAGACCCTCTCCGGACACATGGTCACACAGGGTCAGACTATATCCGGACACAGGGCCACAGGGTCAGGCTCTCTCCGGACACCAGGTCACTCAGGGTCAGAATGTCTCCGGACACAAGGTCACTCAGGGTCGGACTCTCCGGACACGGGGTCACTCAGGGTCAGACTGTCTCCAGACACTGGGTCACTAAGGGTCAGTCTCTCTCCGGACACGGGCTCACTCAGGGACAGACTGTCTCGGGACATGCGGTCACTCAGGGTCAGACTCTCTCCGGACACGGGGTCACTCAGGGTCAGGCTCACCGGACACGGGGTCACTAAGGGTCAGACTCTCCGGACACGGGGTCACTCAGGGTCAGACTGTCTCCGGATACGGGGTCAGTTAGGGTCAGACTCCTTCCGGACACAGGGTCACTCAGGGTCAGACTGTCTCCGGACACGGGGTCATTCAGGGTCAGACTCTCTCCGGATACAGGGTCACTCAGGGTCGGACTCTCCGGACACGGGGCCACTCAGGGTCAGACTGTCTCCAGGAACTGGTTCACTAAGGGTCAGACTCTCTCCGGACATGGGGTCATACAGGGTCAGACTCTCTCAAGACACGGGGTCACTCAGGGTGAGACTCTCTCCGGACACGGTGTCACTCAGGGTCAGACTCTCTCCAGACACAGAGTCATTCAGGGTCAGACTCTCTCCGGACACGGGGTCACTCAGGGTCAGACTCTCCGGACAAGGGGACACTCAGGTTCAGACTCTCTCTGGACACGGGATCACTCCGGGTCAGACTCCCTCCGGACACGGGGTCACTCAGGGTCAGGCTCTTCGGACACGGGGTCACTCAGGGTCAAACTCTGGACACGGGGTCACTCAGGGTCAGACAATCTGCGGACACGGGTTCACTGAGGGTCAGACTGTTTCCAGACACGGGGTCACTCAGGGTCAGACACTCTAAGGAAATGGGGTCACTCAGGGTCAGACTCTCTCCAGACACGTGGTCACTCAGGGTCAGACTCTCTCCAGACACGAAGTCACTCAGGGTCAGACTCTCTCCGGAAACGGGGTCACTCAGGTTCAGACTCTCTCCGGACATGAGGTCACTCAGGGTCAGACTGTCTCCGGACACTGGGTCACTCAGGGTCAGACTCTCTCTGGACACGGGGTCACTCAGGGTCAGACTCTCTCCAGACACGGGGTCACTCAGGGTCAGGCTCTCCAGACAAGGGTTCACTCAGGGTCACACTCTCTCTGGTCACGGGGTCACTCAGGGTCAGACTCTCTCCGGTCACCGGTTCACTCAGGGTCAGACTCTCTCCGGACACGTGGTCATTCAGGGTCAGACTCTTTCCGGACACGAAGTCACTCAGGGACAGACTCTCTGCGGACACAAAGTCACTCAGAGTCAGACTCTCTCCGGAAACGGGGTCACTCAGGGTCAGACTCTCTCCGGACACGGGGTCACTCAGGGTCAGACTCACTCTCGACACAGGGTCACTCCTGGTCAGACTCTCTCCGGACACGTGGTCACTCAGGGTCAGACTCTATCTGGACACGAAGTCACTCAGGGTCAGACTCTCTCCGAACACGGGGTCACTCAGGGTCACACTCTCTCTGGGCACGGGGTCACTCAGGGTCAGACTCTCTCTGGACATTGGGTCACTCCAGGTCAGACACTCTCCGGACATGTGGTCACTCAGGGTCAGACTCTCTCAGGACACGGTGTCACTCAGGGTCAGACTGTCTCCGGACACGGGGTCACTCAGGCTCAGACTGTCTCCGTTTACGGAGCCACTCAGGGTCAGACTCTCTCCGGACACGAAGTCACTCAGGTTCAGACATGCTCCGGGTCACGGGGTCACTCAGGGTCAGACTCTCTCCGGAAACGGGGTCACTCATGGTCAGACTCTCTCTGGACATGGGGTCACTCAGGGTCAAACTCTCTGGACACGGGATCACTCGGGTCAGATACTCTTCGGACATGGGGTCACACAGGGTCAGACACTCTCCGGACACGTGGTCACACAGGATCAGACTGTCTCCGGACACTGGGTCACTCAGGGTCAGACTCTCTCTGGACACGGGGTCACTCAGGGTCAGACTCTCTCCGGACACAGGGTCACTCAGGGTCAGGCTCTCCGGACAAGGGTTCACTCAGGGTCACACTCTCTCTGGACACGGGGTCACTCATGGTCAGACAATCTGCGGTCACGGGTTCACTGAGGGTCAGACTGTTTCCGGACACGGGGTCACTCAGGGTCAGACTCTCTGCGGACATGGTGTCACTCAGGGCCAGACTCTCTCCAGACACGTGGTCACTCAGGGTCAGACTCTCTCCGGACACGAAGTCACTCAGGGTCAGACTCTCTGTGGACACGAAGTCACTCAGGGTCAGACTCTCTCCGGACACATGGTCACTCAGGGTCAGACTCTCACCGGACATAGGGTCACTCAGGGTCAGACTCTCTCTCGACACAGGGTCACTCCTGGTCAGACTCTTTCCAGACACGTGGTCACTAAGGGTCAGATTCTCTCTGGACACGAAGTCACTCAGGGTCAGACTGTCTCCGGACACGGGGTCACTCAGGCTCAGACTGTCTCCGGACACGGAGTCACTCAGGGTCAGACTCTCTCCGGACACGGGGTCACTCAGGGTCTGACTCTCTCCGGACACTAAGTCACTCAGGGTCAGACACTCTCCGGGTCACGGGGTCACTCAGGGTCAGACTCTCTCCGGAAACGGGGTCACTCATGGTCAGACTGTCTCCAGACACTGGGTCACTAAGGGTCAGACTCTCTCCGGACATGGGCTCACTCAGGGTCAGACTCTCTCCGGACACGGGCTCACTCAGGGACAGACTGTCTCCGGACACAAGGTCACTCAGGGTCGGACTCTCCGGACACGGGGTCACTCATGCTCAGACTGTCTCTGGACACGGAGCCACTCAGGGTCAGACTCTCTCCGGTAACGGGGTCACTCAGGGTCAGACTCTCTCCGGACACGGGGTCACTCAGGGTCTGACTCTCTCCGGACACTAAGTCACTCAGGGTCAGACACTCTCCGGGTCACGGGGTCACTCAGGGTCAGAATCTCTCCGGAAACGGGGTCACTCATGGTCAGACTCTCTCTGGACATGGGGTCACTTAGGGTCAGACTCTCTGGACACAGGATCACTCGGGTCAGACTCTCTTCGGACATGGGGTCACACAGGGTCAGACCCTCTCCGGACACGTGGTCACACAGGGTCAGACTGTCTCCGGACACAGGGCCACAGGGTCAGGCTCTCTCCGGACACCGGGTCACTCAGGGTCAGAATGTCTCCGGACACAAGGTCACTCAGGATCGGACTCTCCGGACACGGGGTCACTCAGGGTCAGACTCTCTCTCGACACAGGGTCACTCCTGGTCAGACTCTCTCCGGACACGTGGTCACTCAGGGTCAGACTCTCTCTGGACACGAAGTCACTCAGGGTCAGACTCTCTCCGAACACGGGGTCACTCAGGGTCACACTCTCTCTGGGCACGGGGTCACTCAGGGTCAGACTCTCTCTGGACATGGGGTCACTCCAGGTCAGACACTCTCCGGACATGTGTTCACTCAGGGTCAGACTCTCTCAGGACACGGTGTCACTCAGGGTCAGACTGTCTCCGGACACGGGGTCACTCAGGCTCAGACTGTCTCCGTTTACGGAGCCACTCAGGGTCAGACTCTCTCCGGACACGGGGTCACTCAGGGTCAGACTCTCTGGACATGGGGCCACTCAGGGTCAGACTCTCTCCGGACACCTGGTCACTCAGGGTCAGACTCTCTCTGGACATGGGGTCACTCAGGGTCAGACTCTCTCCGGATACGGGGTTGCTCAGCGTCAGACTCTCTCCGGACATGGGGTCACTCAGGGTCAGACTATCTCTGGACATGGGGTCACTTAGGGTCAGACTCTCTGGACACAGGATCACTCGGGTCAGACTCTCTTCGGACATGGGGTCACACAGGGTCAGACCCTCTCCGGACACGTGGTCACACAGGGTCAGACTGTCTCCGGACACAGGGCCACAGGGTCAGGCTCTCTCCGGACACCGGGTCACTCAGGGTCAGAATGTCTCCGGACACAAGGTCACTCAGGATCGGACTCTCCGGACACGGGGTCACTCAGGGTCAGACTCTCTCTCGACACAGGGTCACTCCTGGTCAGACTCTCTCCGGACACGTGGTCACTCAGGGTCAGACTCTCTCTGGACACGAAGTCACTCAGGGTCAGACACTCTCCGAACACGGGGTCACTCAGGGTCACACTCTCTCTGGGCACGGGGTCACTCAGGGTCAGACTCTCTCTGGACATGGGGTCACTCCAGGTCAGACACTCTCCGGACATGTGTTCACTCAGGGTCAGACTCTCTCAGGACACGGTGTCACTCAGGGTCAGACTGTCTCCGGACACGGGGTCACTCAGGCTCAGACTGTCTCCGTTTACGGAGCCACTCAGGGTCAGACTCTCTCCGGACACGGGGTCACTCAGGGTCAGACTCTCTGGACATGGGGCCACTCAGGGTCAGACTCTCTCCGGACACCTGGTCACTCAGGGTCAGACTCTCTCTGGACATGGGGTCACTCAGGGTCAGACTCTCTCCGGATACGGGGTTGCTCAGCGTCAGACTCTCTCCGGACATGGGGTCACTCAGGGTCAGACTATCTTTGGACATGGGGTCACTCAGGGTCAGACTCTCTCTGGACACGGGGTCACTCAGGGTCAGACTCACTCCGGACACGGGGTCACTCGGGGTCAGACACTCTCCGGACATGGGGTCACTCGGGGTCAGACTCTCTCCGGACATGGGGTCACTCAGGGTCAGACTCTCTCCGGACATGGGATCACTCAGGCTCAGACTGTCTCCGGACATACGGCCACTCAGGGTCAGACTATCTCCGGACACGGGGTCACTCAGGATCCGACTCTCTTCGGACACGGGGTCACTCAGGGTCAGACTCTCTGGACACGGGGTCACTCAGCATCAGGCTCACCGGACACTAGGTCACTCAGGGTCAGACCGTCTCAGGACATGGGGTCACTCAGGGTCAGACTGTCTCCGGTCACGGGGTCACTCAGGGTCAAACTCTCCGGACGAGGGATCACTCAGGTTCAGACTGTCTCCGGACACTGGGTCACTCAGGGTCAGACTCTCTCTGGACACGGAGTCACTCAGGGTCAGACTCTCTCCGGACACGGGGTCACTCAGGGTCAGTCTCTCCGGACAAGGGTTCACTCAGGGTCACACTCTCTCTGGACACGGGGTTACTCATGGTCAGACAATCTGCGGACACGGGTGCACTGAGGGTCAGACAGTTTCCGGACACGGGGTCACTCAGGGTCAGACTCTCTCCGGACATGGGGTCACTCAGGGTCAGACTCTCTCCGGACACCGGGTCACTCAGGGTCAGACTATCTCCGGACACGTGGTCACTCGGGGTCAGACTCTCTCCGAACACGGGGTCACTCAGGGTCACACTCTCTCTGGGCACGCGGTCACTCAGGGTCAGACTCTCTCTGGACAAGGGGTCACTCCAGGTGAGACTCTCCCGGGACACAGGGTCACTCAGGGTCAGACTCTCTCAGGACACGGTGTCACTCAGGCTCATACTCTCTCCGGACATGGGGTCACTCAGGGTCTGACTCTCTCCGGTCACTAAGTCACTCAGGGTCAGACACTCTCCGGTCACGATGTCACTCAGGGTCAGACTCTCTCCGGAAACGGGGTCACTCATGGTCAGACTCTCTCTGGACATGGGGTCACTCAGGGTCAGATTCTCTGGACACAGGGTCACTCGGGTCAGATTCTCTCCAGACATGGGGTCACACAGGGTCAGACTCTCTCCGGACACGGGGTCACACAGGGTCAGACTGTCTCCGGACACAGGGCCACAGGGTCAGGCTCTCTCCGGACACCGCGTCACTCAGGGTCAGACTCTCTCCGGACACAGTGTCACTCAGGGTCAGACTCTCTCCAGACATGGGGTCACTCGGTCAGACTCTCACCGGACACGCGGTCACTCAAGGTCAGACGCTCTCCAGACATGGGGTCACTCGGTCAGACTCTCTCCGGACACAGGGTCACTCAGGGTCAGGCTATCTTCGGACATGGGGTCACTCAGGTTCAGACACTCTCCGGACACTGGGTCACTCAGGGTCAGACTCTCTCCGGACACGGGGTCACTCAGGGTCAGACTGTCTCCGGACACTGTGTCACTCAGGGTCAGACTCTCTACGGACACGGGGTCACTCGGGGTCAGACTCTCTCCGGACACGGGGTCACTCAGGGTCAGACTCTCTCCGGTCACGGGGTCGCTCAGGCACAGACTATCTCCGGACATGGGGCCACTCAGGGTCAGACTCTCTCCGGACACGGGGTCACTCACGGTCAGACTCTCTCCAGACACAGTGTCACTCAGGCTCAGATTCTCTCCAGACACGGGGTCACTCAGGGTCAGACTATCTCCGGACACGGGGTCACTCAGGGTCAGACTCTCTGGACACGGGGTCACTCAGGGTCAGACTGTCTCCGGACACGGGGTCACTCAGGGTCAGACTCTCTCTGGACACGGGGTCACTCAGGGTCAGACTATCTTCGGACATGGGGTCACTCAGGTTCATACTCTCTCCGGACACCAGGTCACTCAGGGTCAGACTCTCTCCGGACACGGGGTCACTCAGGGTCAGACTGCCTCCGGACACTGTGTCACTCAGGGTCAGACTCTCTCCGGACACGGGGTCACTCGGGGTCAGACTCTCTCCGGATACGGGGTCACTCAGGGTCAGACTCTCTCCGGACACGGGGTGACTCAGGCACAGACTATCTCCGGACATGGGGCCACTCAGGGTCAGACTCTCTCCGGACACGGGGTCACTCAGGGTCAGACTCTCTCCAGACACGGGGTCAATCAGGGTCAGACTCTCTCCGGACATGGGGTCACTCAGGGTCAGACTCTCACCGGACACGGGGTCACTCAGGGTCAGCTTATCTCTGGACACGGGGTCACTCAGGGTCAGACTCTCTCTGGCCATGGGGTCACACAGGGTCAGACTCTCTTCGGACACGGGGTCACTCACGGTCAGAGACTCTCTGGACAAGGGCTCACTCAGGGTCAGACTGTCTCCGGACACGGGGTCACACAAGGTCAGACTCTCTCCGGACACGGGGTCACTCAGAGTCCGACTCTCTCCGGACTCGGGGTCACTCAGTCTCAGACTGTCTCCGGACATGGGGCCACTCAGGGTCAGACTCTCTCCGGACACGGGGTCACTCAGGGTCAGACTCTCTCTGGACACGGGGTCACTCAGGGTCAGACTCTCTCTGGACATGGGGTCACTCAGGGTCACACTCTCTCCAGACGCGTGGTCACTCAGGGTCAGACTCTCTCCGGACACGAAGTCACTCAGTGTCAGACTCTCTCCGGAAATGTGGTCACTCAGGGTCAGACTCTCTCTGGACACGGGGTCACTCAGAGTCAGACTGTCTCCGGACACAGGGCCACTCAGAGTCAGGCTCTCTCCGGACACAGCGTCACTCAGGGTCAGACTCTCTCCAGACACGGAGCCACTCAGGGTCAGACTCTTTCCGGACACGGTGTCACTCAGGGTCAGACTGTCTCCGGACATGAGGTCACTCAGGGTCAGACTCTCTGGACACGGGGTCACTCGGATCAGACTCTCTCCGGATATGGGGTCACACAGGGTCAGACTCTCTCCGGACACGGGGTCACTCACGGTCAGAGACTCTCTGGACAAGGGCTCACTCAGGGTCAGACTGTCTCCGGACACGGGGTCACTCAGGGTCAGACTCACTCTGGACACGGGGTCACTCGGGATCAGACACTCTCCGGACATGGGGTCACTCAGGGTCAGACTCACTCCGGACACGGGGTCACTCGGGGTCAGACACTCTCCGGACATAGGGTCTCTCGGGGTCAGACTCTCTCCGGACATGGGGTCACTCAGGGTCAGACTCTCTCCGGACATGGGATCACTCAGGCTCAGACTGTCTCCGGACATGCGGCCACTCAGGGTCAGACTCTCTCCGGACACGGGGTCACTCAGGGTCCGACTCTCTTTGGACACGGGGTCACTCAGGGTCAGACTATCTCCAGACACGGGGTCACTCAGACGCAGGCTGTCTCCGGACATGGGGTCACTCAGGCTCAGACTCTCTCCGGACACGGGGGTCACTCAGGGTCCGACTCTCTCCGGACACGGGGTCAATCAGGGTCAGACTGTCTCCGGACATGGGGTCACTCAGGGTCAGACTCTCTTTGGACACGGGGTCACTCAGGGTCAGACTCTCTCCGGACACGGGGTCACTCAGGGTCATACTCTCTCCGGACACGGGGTCACTCAGGGTCAGACTCTCTGGACATGGGGCCACTCAGGGTCAGACTCTCTCCGGACACATGGTCACTCAGGGTCAGACTCGCTCCGGACATGGGGTCACTCAGGGTCAGACTCTCTCCGGATACGGGGTTGCTCAGCGTCAGACTCTCTCCGGACATGGGGTCACTCAGGGTCAGACTATCTTTGGACATGGGGTCACTCAGGGTCAGACTCTCTCTGGACACGGGGTCACTCAGGGTCAGACTCACTCCGGACACGGGGTCACTCGGGGTCAGACACTCTCCGGACATGGGGTCACTCGGGGTCAGACTCTCTCCGGACATGGGGTCACTCAGTGTCAGACTCTCTCCGGACATGGGATCACTCAGGCTCAGACTGTCTCCGGACATGCGGCCACTCAGGGTCAGACTCTCTCCGGACATGGGGTCACTCAGGATCCGACTCTCTTCGGACACGGGGTCACTCAGGGTCAGACTATCTCCGGACACGGGGTCACTCAGGCTCAGGCTGTCTCCGGACATGGGGTCACTCAGGCTCAGACTCTCTCCGGACACGGGGGTCACTCAGGGTCCGACTCTCTCCGGACACGGGGTCAATCAGGGTCAGACTGTCTCCGGACACGGGGTCACTCAGGGTCAGACTCTCTCCGGACATGGGGTCACTCAGGGTCAGACTCTCTCCGGTCACCGGTTCACTCAGGTTCAGACTCTCTCCGGACATGGGGTCACTCAGGGTCAGACTCTCTCTGGACACGAAGTCACTCAGGGTCAGACTCTCTCCGGAAACGGGGTCACTCAGGGTCAGACTCTCTCCGGACACCGGGTCACTCAGGGTCAGACTCTCTCTCGACACAGGGTCACTCCTGGTCAGACTCTCTCCGGACATGGGGTCACTCAGGGTCAGACTCTCTCCGGACATGGGATCACTCAGGCTCAGACTGTCTCCGGACATGCGGCCACTCAGGGTCAGACTCTCTCCGGACACGGGGTCACTCAGGGTCCGACTCTCTTCGGACACGGGATCACTCAGGGTCAGACTATCTCCGGACACGGGGTCACTCAGGCTCAGGCTGTCTCCGGACATGGGGTCACTCAGGCTCAGACTCTCTCCGGACACGGGGGTCACTCAGGGTCCGACTCTCTCCGGACACGGGGTCATTCAGGGTCAGACTCTCTCCGGACACGGGGTTACTCAGGGTCATACTCTCTCCGGACACGGGGTCACTCAGGGTCAGACTCTCTGGACATGGGGCCACTCAGGGTCAGACTCTCTCCGGACACGTGGTCACTCAGGGTCAGACTCTCTCCGGACATGGGGTCACATAGGGTCAGACTCTCTCCGGATACGGGGTTGCTCAGCGTCAGACTCTCTCCGGACACGGGGTCACTCAGGGTCAGACTATCTTTGGACATGGGGTCACTCAGGGTCAGACTCTCTCTGGACACGGGGTCACTCAGGGTCAGACTCACTCCGGACACGGGGTCACTCGGGGTCAGACACTCTCCGGACATGGGGTCACTCGGGGTCAGGCTCTCTCCGGACATGGGGTCACTCAGGGTCAGACTCTCTCCGGACATGGGATCACTCAGGCTCAGACTGTCTCCGGACATGCGGCCACTCAGGGTCAGACTCTCTCCGGACACGGGGTCACTCAGGGTCCGACTCTCTTCGGACACGGGGTCACTCAGGGTCAGACTATCTCCGGACACGGGGTCACTCAGGCTCAGGCTGTCTCCGGACATGGGGTCACTCAGGCTCAGACTCTCTCCGGACACGGGGGTCACTCAGGGTCCGACTCTCTCCGGACACGGGGTCAATCAGGGTCAGACTGTCTCCGGACACGGGGTCACTCAGGGTCAGACTCTCTCCGGACATGGGGTCACTCAGGGTCAGACTCTCTCCGGTCACCGGTTCACTCAGGTTCAGACTCTCTCCGGACACGGGGTCACTCAGGGTCAGACTCTCTCTGGACACGAAGTCACTCAGGGTCAGACTCTCTCCGGAAACGGGGTCACTCAGGGTCAGACTCTCTCCGGAAACGGGGTCACTCAGGGTCAGACTCTCTCTCGACACAGGGTCACTCCTGGTCAGACTCTTTCCGGACACGTGGTCACTCAGGGTCAGACTCTGTCTGGACACGAAGTCACTCAGGGTCAGACTGTCTCCGGACATGGGGCCACTCAGGGTCAGACTCTCTCCGGACACGGGTTCACTCAGGGCCAGACTCTCTCCAGACACAGTGTCACTCAGGCTCAGATTCTCTCCAGACACGGGGTCACTCAGGGTCAGACTATCTCCGGACACGGGGTCACTCAGGGTCAGACTCTCTCTGGACAAGGGGTCACTCCAGGTCAGACTCTCTCGGGACACAGGGTCACTCAGGGTCAGACTCTCTCAGGACACGGTGTCACTCAGGCTCATACTCTCTCCGGACATGGGGTCACTCAGGGTCTGACTCTCTCCGGTCACTAAGTCACTCAGGGTCAGACACTCTCCGGTCACGATGTCACTCAGGGTCAGACTCTCTCCGGAAACGGGGTCACTCATGGTCAGACTCTCTCTGGACATGGGGTCACTCAGGGTCAGATTCTCTGGACACAGGGTCACTCGGGTCAGATTCTCTCCGGACATGGGGTCACACAGGGTCAGACTCTCTCTGGACACGGGGTCACACAGGGTCAGACTGTCTCCGGACACAGGGCCACAGGGTCAGGCTCTCTCCGGACACCGCGTCACTCAGGGTCAGACTCTCTCCGGACACAGGGTCACTCAGGGTCAGACTCTCTCCAGACATGGGGTCACTCGGTCAGACTCTCACCGGACACGCGGTCACTCAAGGTCAGACTCTCTCCAGACATGGGGTCACTCGGTCAGACTCTCTCCGGACACGGGGTCACTCAGGGTCAGGCTATCTTCGGACATGGGGTCACTCAGGTTCAGACACTCTCCGGACACTGGGTCACTCAGGGTCAGACTCTCTCCGGACACGGGGTCACTCAGGGTCAGACTCTCTCCGGACACTGTGTCACTCAGGGTCAGACTCTCTACGGACACGGGGTCACTCGGGGTCAGACTCTCTCCGGACACGGGGTCACTCAGGGTCAGACTCTCTCCGGTCATGGGGTCGCTCAGGCACAGACTATCTCCGGACATGGGGCCACTCAGGGTCAGACTCTTTCCAGACACAGTGTCACTCAGGCTCAGTTTCTCTCCAGACACGGGGTCACTCAGGGTCAGACTATCTCCGGACACGGGGTCACTCAGGGTCAGACTCTCTGGACACGGGGTCACTCAAGGTCAGACTGTCTCCGGACACGGGGTCACTCAGGGTCAGACTCTCTCTGGACACGGGGTCACTCAGGGTCAGACTATCTTCGGACATGGGGTCACTCAGGTTCAGACTCTCTCCGGACACCAGGTCACTCAGGGTCAGACTCTCTCCGGACACGGAGTCACTCAGGGTCAGACTGTCTCCGGACACTGTGTCACTCAGGGTCAGACTCTCTCCGGACACGGGGTCACTCGGGGTCATACTCTCTCCGGATACGGGGTCACTCAGGGTCAGACTCTCTCCGGACACGGGGTGACTCAGGCACAGACTATCTCCGGACATGGGGCCACTCAGGGTCAGACTCTCTCCGGACACGGGGTCACTCAGGGTCAGACTCTCTCCAGACACGGGGTCACTCAGGGTCAGACTCTCTCCGGACATGGGGTCACTCAGGGTCAGACTCTCACCGGACACGGGGTCACTCAGGGTCAGCTTATCTCTGGACAGGGGGTCACTCAGGGTCAGACTCTCTCTGGACATGGGGTCACACAGTGTCAGACTGTCTCCGGACAAGGGGTCACTCACGGTCAGAGACTCTCTGGACAAGGGCTCACTCAGGGTCAGACTGTCTCCGGACACGGGGTCACACAAGGTCAGACTCTCTCCAGACATGGGGTCACTCGGTCAGACTCTCTCCGGACACGGGGTCACTCAGGGTCAGGCTATCTTCGGACATGGGGTCACTCAGGTTCAGACACTCTCCGGACACTGGGTCACTCAGGGTCAGACTCTCTCCGGACACGGGGTCACTCAGGGTCAGACTCTCTCCGGACACTGTGTCACTCAGGGTCAGACTCTCTACGGACACGGGGTCACTCGGGGTCAGACTCTCTCCGGACACGGGGTCACTCAGGGTCAGACTCTCTCCGGTCATGGGGTCGCTCAGGCACAGACTATCTCCGGACATGGGGCCACTCAGGGTCAGACTCTTTCCAGACACAGTGTCACTCAGGCTCAGTTTCTCTCCAGACACGGGGTCACTCAGGGTCAGACTATCTCCGGACACGGGGTCACTCAGGGTCAGACTCTCTGGACACGGGGTCACTCAAGGTCAGACTGTCTCCGGACACGGGGTCACTCAGGGTCAGACTCTCTCTGGACACGGGGTCACTCAGGGTCAGACTATCTTCGGACATGGGGTCACTCAGGTTCAGACTCTCTCCGGACACCAGGTCACTCAGGGTCAGACTCTCTCCGGACACGGAGTCACTCAGGGTCAGACTGTCTCCGGACACTGTGTCACTCAGGGTCAGACTCTCTCCGGACACGGGGTCACTCGGGGTCATACTCTCTCCGGATACGGGGTCACTCAGGGTCAGACTCTCTCCGGACACGGGGTGACTCAGGCACAGACTATCTCCGGACATGGGGCCACTCAGGGTCAGACTCTCTCCGGACACGGGGTCACTCAGGGTCAGACTCTCTCCAGACACGGGGTCACTCAGGGTCAGACTCTCTCCGGACATGGGGTCACTCAGGGTCAGACTCTCACCGGACACGGGGTCACTCAGGGTCAGCTTATCTCTGGACAGGGGGTCACTCAGGGTCAGACTCTCTCTGGACATGGGGTCACACAGTGTCAGACTGTCTCCGGACAAGGGGTCACTCACGGTCAGAGACTCTCTGGACAAGGGCTCACTCAGGGTCAGACTGTCTCCGGACACGGGGTCACACAAGGTCAGACTCTCTCCGGACACGGGGTCACTCAGAGTCTGACTATCTCCGGACTCGGGGTCACTCAGTCTCAGACTGTCTCCGGACATGGGGCCACTCAGGGTCAGACTCTCTCCGGACACGGGGTCACTCAGGGTCAGACTCTCTCTGGACACGGGGTCACTCAGGGTCAGACTCTCTCCGGACATGGGGTCACTCAGGGTCACACTCTCTCCAGACGCGTGGTCACTCAGGGTCAGACTCTCTCCGGACACGAAGTCACTCAGGGTCAGACTCTCTCCAGACACGGGGCCACTCAGGGTCAGACTCTTTCCGGACACGGTGTCACTCAGGGTCAGACTGTCTCCGGACATGAGGTCACTCAGGGTCAGACTCTCTGGACACGGGGTCACTCGGATCAGACTCTCTCCGGATATGGGGTCACACAGGGTCAGACTCTCTCCGGACACGGGGTCACTCACGGTCAGAGACTCTCTGGACAAGGGCGCACTCAGGGTCAGACTGTCTCCAGACACGGGGTCACTCAGGGTCAGACTCACTCTGGACACGTGGTCACTCGGGGTCAGACACTCTCCGGACATGGGGTCACTCAGGGTCAGACTCACTCCGGACACGGGGTCACTCGGGGTCAGACACTCTCCGGACATGAGGTCTCTCGGGGTCAGACTCTCTCCGGACATGGGGTCACTCAGGGTCAGACTCTCTCCGGACATGGGATCACTCAGGCTCAGACTGTATCCGGACATGCGGCCACTCAGGGTCAGACTCTCTCCGGACACGGGGTCACTCAGGGTCCGACTCTCTTCGGACACGGGTTCACTCAGGGTCAGACTATCTCCGGACACGGGGTCACTCAGGCGCAGGCTGTCTCCGGACATGGGGTCACTCAGGCTCAGACTCTCTCCGGACACGGGGGTCACTCAGGGTCCGACTCTCTCCGGACACGGGGTCAATCAGGGTCAGACTATCTCCGGACACGGGGTCACTCAGGGTCAGACTCTCTTTGGACATGGGGTCATTCAGGGTCAGACTCTCTCCGGACACGGGGTCATTCAGGGTCATACTCTCTCCGGACACGGGGTCACTCAGGGTCAGACTCTCTGGACATGGGGCCACTCAGGGTCATACTCTCTCCGGACACGGGGTCACTCAGGGTCAGACTCTCTGGACATGGGGCCACTCAGGGTCAGACTCTCTCCGGACACGTGGTCACTCAGGGTCAGACTCTCTCCGGACATGGGGTCACATAGGGTCAGACTCTCTCCGGATACGGGGTTGCTCAGCGTCAGACTCTCTCCGGACACGGGGTCACTCAGGGTCAGACTATCTTTGGACATGGGGTCACTCAGGGTCAGACTCTCTCTGGACACGGGGTCACTCAGGGTCAGACTCACTCCGGACACGGGGTCACTCGGGGTCAGACACTCTCCGGACATGGGGTCACTCGGGGTCAGGCTCTCTCCGGACATGGGGTCACTCAGGGTCAGACTCTCTCCGGACATGGGATCACTCAGGCTCAGACTGTCTCCGGACATGCGGCCACTCAGGGTCAGACTCTCTCCGGACACGGGGTCACTCAGGGTCCGACTCTCTTCGGACACGGGGTCACTCAGGGTCAGACTATCTCCGGACACGGGGTCACTCAGGCTCAGGCTGTCTCCGGACATGGGGTCACTCAGGCTCAGACTCTCTCCGGACACGGGGGTCACTCAGGGTCTGACTCTCTCCGGACACGGGGTCAATCAGGGTCAGACTGTCTCCGGACACGGGGTCACTCAGGGTCAGACTCTCTCCGGACATGGGGTCACTCAGGGTCAGACTCTCTCCGGTCACCGGTTCACTCAGGTTCAGACTCTCTCCGGACACGGGGTCACTCAGGGTCAGACTCTCTCTGGACACGAAGTCACTCAGGGTCAGACTCTCTCCGGAAACGGGGTCACTCAGGGTCAGACTCTCTCCGGAAACGGGGTCACTCAGGGTCAGACTCTCTCTCGACACAGGGTCACTCCTGGTCAGACTCTTTCCGGACACGTGGTCACTCAGGGTCAGACTCTGTCTGGACACGAAGTCACTCAGGGTCAGACTGTCTCCGGACATGGGGCCACTCAGGGTCAGACTCTCTCCGGACACGGGTTCACTCAGGGCCAGACTCTCTCCAGACACAGTGTCACTCAGGCTCAGATTCTCTCCAGACACGGGGTCACTCAGGGTCAGACTATCTCCGGACACGGGGTCACTCAGGGTCAGACTCTCTCTGGACAAGGGGTCACTCCAGGTCAGACTCTCTCGGGACACAGGGTCACTCAGGGTCAGACTCTCTCAGGACACGGTGTCACTCAGGCTCATACTCTCTCCGGACATGGGGTCACTCAGGGTCTGACTCTCTCCGGTCACTAAGTCACTCAGGGTCAGACACTCTCCGGTCACGATGTCACTCAGGGTCAGACTCTCTCCGGAAACGGGGTCACTCATGGTCAGACTCTCTCTGGACATGGGGTCACTCAGGGTCAGATTCTCTGGACACAGGGTCACTCGGGTCAGATTCTCTCCGGACATGGGGTCACACAGGGTCAGACTCTCTCTGGACACGTGGTCACTCAGGGTCAGACTCTCTCCGGACATGGGGTCACATAGGGTCAGACTCTCTCCGGATACGGGGTTGCTCAGCGTCAGACTCTCTCCGGACACGGGGTCACTCAGGGTCAGACTATCTTTGGACATGGGGTCACTCAGGGTCAGACTCTCTCTGGACACGGGGTCACTCAGGGTCAGACTCACTCCGGACACGGGGTCACTCGGGGTCAGACACTCTCCGGACATGGGGTCACTCGGGGTCAGGCTCTCTCCGGACATGGGGTCACTCAGGGTCAGACTCTCTCCGGACATGGGATCACTCAGGCTCAGACTGTCTCCGGACATGCGGCCACTCAGGGTCAGACTCTCTCCGGACACGGGGTCACTCAGGGTCCGACTCTCTTCGGACACGGGGTCACTCAGGGTCAGACTATCTCCGGACACGGGGTCACTCAGGCTCAGGCTGTCTCCGGACATGGGGTCACTCAGGCTCAGACTCTCTCCGGACACGGGGGTCACTCAGGGTCTGACTCTCTCCGGACACGGGGTCAATCAGGGTCAGACTGTCTCCGGACACGGGGTCACTCAGGGTCAGACTCTCTCCGGACATGGGGTCACTCAGGGTCAGACTCTCTCCGGTCACCGGTTCACTCAGGTTCAGACTCTCTCCGGACACGGGGTCACTCAGGGTCAGACTCTCTCTGGACACGAAGTCACTCAGGGTCAGACTCTCTCCGGAAACGGGGTCACTCAGGGTCAGACTCTCTCCGGAAACGGGGTCACTCAGGGTCAGACTCTCTCTCGACACAGGGTCACTCCTGGTCAGACTCTTTCCGGACACGTGGTCACTCAGGGTCAGACTCTGTCTGGACACGAAGTCACTCAGGGTCAGACTGTCTCCGGACATGGGGCCACTCAGGGTCAGACTCTCTCCGGACACGGGTTCACTCAGGGCCAGACTCTCTCCAGACACAGTGTCACTCAGGCTCAGATTCTCTCCAGACACGGGGTCACTCAGGGTCAGACTATCTCCGGACACGGGGTCACTCAGGGTCAGACTCTCTCTGGACAAGGGGTCACTCCAGGTCAGACTCTCTCGGGACACAGGGTCACTCAGGGTCAGACTCTCTCAGGACACGGTGTCACTCAGGCTCATACTCTCTCCGGACATGGGGTCACTCAGGGTCTGACTCTCTCCGGTCACTAAGTCACTCAGGGTCAGACACTCTCCGGTCACGATGTCACTCAGGGTCAGACTCTCTCCGGAAACGGGGTCACTCATGGTCAGACTCTCTCTGGACATGGGGTCACTCAGGGTCAGATTCTCTGGACACAGGGTCACTCGGGTCAGATTCTCTCCGGACATGGGGTCACACAGGGTCAGACTCTCTCTGGACACGGGGTCACACAGGGTCAGACTGTCTCCGGACACAGGGCCACAGGGTCAGGCTCTCTCCGGACACCGCGTCACTCAGGGTCAGACTCTCTCCGGACACAGGGTCACTCAGGGTCAGACTCTCTCCAGACATGGGGTCACTCGGTCAGACTCTCACCGGACACGCGGTCACTCAAGGTCAGACTCTCTCCAGACATGGGGTCACTCGGTCAGACTCTCTCCGGACACGGGGTCACTCAGGGTCAGGCTATCTTCGGACATGGGGTCACTCAGGTTCAGACACTCTCCGGACACTGGGTCACTCAGGGTCAGACTCTCTCCGGACACGGGGTCACTCAGGGTCAGACTCTCTCCGGACACTGTGTCACTCAGGGTCAGACTCTCTACGGACACGGGGTCACTCGGGGTCAGACTCTCTCCGGACACGGGGTCACTCAGGGTCAGACTCTCTCCGGTCATGGGGTCGCTCAGGCACAGACTATCTCCGGACATGGGGCCACTCAGGGTCAGACTCTTTCCAGACACAGTGTCACTCAGGCTCAGTTTCTCTCCAGACACGGGGTCACTCAGGGTCAGACTATCTCCGGACACGGGGTCACTCAGGGTCAGACTCTCTGGACACGGGGTCACTCAAGGTCAGACTGTCTCCGGACACGGGGTCACTCAGGGTCAGACTCTCTCTGGACACGGGGTCACTCAGGGTCAGACTATCTTCGGACATGGGGTCACTCAGGTTCAGACTCTCTCCGGACACCAGGTCACTCAGGGTCAGACTCTCTCCGGACACGGAGTCACTCAGGGTCAGACTGTCTCCGGACACTGTGTCACTCAGGGTCAGACTCTCTCCGGACACGGGGTCACTCGGGGTCATACTCTCTCCGGATACGGGGTCACTCAGGGTCAGACTCTCTCCGGACACGGGGTGACTCAGGCACAGACTATCTCCGGACATGGGGCCACTCAGGGTCAGACTCTCTCCGGACACGGGGTCACTCAGGGTCAGACTCTCTCCAGACACGGGGTCACTCAGGGTCAGACTCTCTCCGGACATGGGGTCACTCAGGGTCAGACTCTCACCGGACACGGGGTCACTCAGGGTCAGCTTATCTCTGGACAGGGGGTCACTCAGGGTCAGACTCTCTCTGGACATGGGGTCACACAGTGTCAGACTGTCTCCGGACAAGGGGTCACTCACGGTCAGAGACTCTCTGGACAAGGGCTCACTCAGGGTCAGACTGTCTCCGGACACGGGGTCACACAAGGTCAGACTCTCTCCGGACACGGGGTCACTCAGAGTCCGACTATCTCCGGACTCGGGGTCACTCAGTCTCAGACTGTCTCCGGACATGGGGCCACTCAGGGTCAGACTCTCTCCGGACACGGGGTCACTCAGGGTCAGACTCTCTCTGGACACGGGGTCACTCAGGGTCAGACTCTCTCCGGACATGGGGTCACTCAGGGTCACACTCTCTCCAGACGCGTGGTCACTCAGGGTCAGACTCTCTCCGGACACGAAGTCACTCAGGGTCAGACTCTCTCCGGAAATGTGGTCACTCAGGGTCAGACTCTCTCTGGACACGGGGTCACTCAGAGTCAGACTGTCTCTGGACACAGGGCCACTCAGAGTCAGGCTCTCTCCGGACACAGCGTCACTCAGGGTCAGACTCTCTCCAGACACGGGGCCACTCAGGGTCAGACTCTTTCCGGACACGGTGTCACTCAGGGTCAGACTGTCTCCGGACATGAGGTCACTCAGGGTCAGACTCTCTGGACACGGGGTCACTCGGATCAGACTCTCTCCGGATATGGGGTCACACAGGGTCAGACTCTCTCCGGACACGGGGTCACTCACGGTCAGAGACTCTCTGGACAAGGGCGCACTCAGGGTCAGACTGTCTCCAGACACGGGGTCACTCAGGGTCAGACTCACTCTGGACACGTGGTCACTCGGGGTCAGACACTCTCCGGACATGGGGTCACTCAGGGTCAGACTCACTCCGGACACGGGGTCACTCGGGGTCAGACACTCTCCGGACATGAGGTCTCTCGGGGTCAGACTCTCTCCGGACATGGGGTCACTCAGGGTCAGACTCTCTCCGGACATGGGATCACTCAGGCTCAGACTGTATCCGGACATGCGGCCACTCAGGGTCAGACTCTCTCCGGACACGGGGTCACTCAGGGTCCGACTCTCTTCGGACACGGGTTCACTCAGGGTCAGACTATCTCCGGACACGGGGTCACTCAGGTGCAGGCTGTCTCCGGACATGGGGTCACTCAGGCTCAGACTCTCTCCGGACACGGGGGTCACTCAGGCTCCGACTCTCTCCGGACACGGGGTCAATCAGGGTCAGACTGTTTCCGGACACGGGGTCACTCAGGGTCAGACTCTCTTTGGACATGGGGTCATTCAGGGTCAGACTCTCTCCGGACACGGGGTCACTCAGGGTCATACTCTCTCCGGACACGGGGTCACTCAGGGTCAGACTCTCTGGACATGGGGCCACTCAGGGTCAGACTCTCTCCGGACACGTGGTCACTCAGGGTCAGACTCTCTCTGGACATGGGGTCACTCAGGGTCAGACTCTCTCTGGATACGGGGTTGCTCAGCGTCAGACTCTCTCCGGAAATGGGGTCACTCAGGGTCAGACTATCTTTGGACATGGGGTCACTCAGGGTCAGACTCTCTCTGGACACGGGGTCACTCAGGGTCAGACTCACTCCGGACACGGGGTCACTCGGGGTCAGACACTCTCCGGACATGGGGTCACTCGGGGTCAGACTCTCTCCGGACATGGGGTCACTCAGGGTCAGACTCTCTCCGGACATGGGATCACTCAGGCTCAGACTGTCTCCGGACATACGGCCACTCAGGGTCAGACTCTCTGGACACGGGGTCACTCAGCATCAGGCTCACCGGACACTAGGTCACTCAGGGTCAGACCGTCTCAGGACATGGGGTCACTCAGGGTCAGACTGTCTCCGGTCACGGGGTCACTCAGGGTCAAACTCTCCGGACGAGGGATCACTCAGGTTCAGACTGTCTCCGGACACTGGGTCACTCAGGGTCAGACTCTCTCTGGACACGGAGTCACTCAGGGTCAGACTCTCTCCGGACACGGGGTCACTCAGGGTCAGGCTCTCCGGACAAGGGTTCACTCAGGGTCACACTCTCTCTGGACACGGGGTTACTCATGGTCAGACAATCTGCGGACACGGGTGCACTGAGGGTCAGACAGTTTCCGGACATGGGGTCACTCAGGGTCAGACTCTCTCCGGACATGGGGTCACTCAGGGTCAGACTCTCTCCGGACACCGGGTCACTCAGGGTCAGACTATTTCCGGACACGTGGTCACTCGGGGTCAGACTCTCTCCGAACACGGGGTCACTCAGGGTCACACTCTCTCTGGGCACGCGGTCACTCAGGGTCAGACTCTCTCTGGACAAGGGGTCACTCCAGGTCAGACTCTCCCGGGACACAGGGTCACTCAGGGTCAGACTCTCTCAGGACACGGTGTCACTCAGGCTCATACTCTCTCCGGACATGGGGTCACTCAGGGTCTGACTCTCTCCGGTCACTAAGTCACTCAGGGTCAGACACTCTCCGGTCACGATGTCACTCAGGGTCAGACTCTCTCCGGAAACGGGGTCACTCATGGTCTGACTCTTTCTGGACATGGGGTCACTCAGGGTCAGATTCTCTGGACACAGGGTCACTCGGGTCAGATTCTCTCCAGACATGGGGTCACACAGGGTCAGACTCTCTCCGGACACGGGGTCACACAGGGTCAGACTGTCTCCGGACACAGGGCCACAGGGTCAGGCTCTCTCCGGACACCGCGTCACTCAGGGTCAGACTCTCTCCGGACACAGGGTCACTCAGGGTCAGACTCTCTCCAGACATGGGGTCACTCGGTCAGACTCTCACCGGACACGCGGTCACTCAAGGTCAGACGCTCTCCAGGCATGGGGTCACTCGGTCAGACTCTCTCCGGACACAGGGTCACTCAGGGTCAGGCTATCTTCGGACATGGGGTCACTCAGGTTCAGACACTCTCCGGACACTGGGTCACTCAGGGTCAGACTCTCTCCGGACACGGGGTCACTCAGGGTCAGACTGTCTCCGGACACTGTGTCACTCAGGGTCAGACTCTCTACGGACACGGGGTCACTCGGGGTCAGACTCTCTCCGGACACGGGGTCACTCAGGGTCAGACTCTCTCCGGTCACGGGGTCGCTCAGGCACAGACTATCTCCGGACATGGGGCCACTCAGGGTCAGACTCTCTCCGGACACGGGGTCACTCACGGTCAGACTCTCTCCAGACACAGTGTCACTCAGGCTCAGATTCTCTCCAGACACTGGGTCACTCAGGGTCAGACTATCTCCGGACACGGGGTCACTCAGGGTCAGACTCTCTGGACACGGGGTCACTCAGGGTCAGACTGTCTCCGGACACGGGGTCACTCAGGGTCAGACTCTCTCTGGACACGGGGTCACTCAGGGTCAGACTATCTTCGGACATGGGGTCACTCAGGTTCAGACTCTCTCCGGACACCAGGTCACTCAGGGTCAGACTCTCTCCGGACACGGGGTCACTCAGGGTCAGACTGTCTCCGGACACTGTGTCACTCAGGGTCAGACTCTCTCCGGACACGGGGTCACTCGGGGTCAGACTCTCTCCGGATACGGGGTCACTCAGGGTCAGACTCTCTCCGGACACGGGTTGACTCAGGCACAGACTATCTCCGGACATGGGGCCACTCAGGGTCAGACTCTCTCCGGACACGGGGTCACTCAGGGTCAGACTCTCTCCAGACACGGGGTCACTCAGGGTCAGACTCTCTCCGGACATGGGGTCACTCAGGGTCAGACTCTCACCGGACACGGGGTCACTCAGGGTCAGCTTATCTCTGGACACGGGGTCACTCAGGGTCAGACTCTCTCTGGCCATGGGGTCACACAGGGTCATACTCTCTCCGGACACGGGGTCACTCACGGTCAGAGACTCTCTGGACAAGGGCTCACTCAGGGTCAGACTGTCTCCGGACACGGGGTCACACAAGGTCAGACTCTCTCCGGACACGGGGTCACTCAGAGTCCGACTCTCTCCGGACTCGGGGTCACTCAGTCTCAGACTGTCTCCGGACATGGGGCCACTCAGGGTCAGACTCTCTCCGGACACGGGGTCACTCAGGGTCAGACTCTCTCTGGACACGGGGTCACTCAGGGTCAGACTCTCTCCGGACATGGGGTCACTCAGGGTCACACTCTCTCCAGACGCGTGGTCACTCAGGGTCAGACTCTCTCCGGACACGAAGTCACTCAGGATCAGACTCTCTCCGGAAATGTGGTCACTCAGGGTCAGACTCTCTCTGGACACGGGGTCACTCAGAGTCAGACTGTCTCCGGACACAGGGCCACTCAGAGTCAGGCTCTCTCCGGACACAGCGTCACTCAGGGTCAGACTCTCTCCAGACACGGGGCCACTCAGGGTCAGACTCTTTCCGGACACGGTGTCACTCAGGGTCAGACTGTCTCCGGACATGAGGTCACTCAGGGTCAGACTCTCTGGACACGGGGTCACTCGGATTAGACTCTCTCCGGATATGGGGTCACACAGGGTCAGACTCTCTCCGGACACGGGGTCACTCACGGTCAGAGACTCTCTGGACAAGGGCTCACTCAGGGTCAGACTGTCTCCGGACACGGGGTCACTCAGGGTCAGACTCACTCTGGACACGGGGTCACTCGGGATCAGACACTCTCCGGACATGGGGTCACTCAGGGTCAGACTCACTCCGGACACGGGGTCACTCGGGGTCAGACACTCTCCGGACATAGGGTCTCTCGGGGTCAGACTCTCTCCGGACATGGGGTCACTCAGGGTCAGACTCTCTCCGGACATGGGATCACTCAGGCTCAGACTGTCTCCGGACATGCGGCCACTCAGGGTCAGACTCTCTCCGGACACGGGGTCACTCAGGGTCCGACTCTCTTTGGACACGGGGTCACTCAGGGTCAGACTATCTCCAGACACGGGGTCACTCAGGCGCAGGCTGTCTCCGGACATGGGGTCACTCAGGCTCAGACTCTCTCCGGACACGGGGGTCACTCAGGGTCCGACTCTCTCCGGACACGGGGTCAATCAGGGTCAGACTGTCTCCGGACACGGGGTCACTCAGGGTCAGACTCTCTTTGGACACGGGGTCACTCAGGGTCAGACTCTCTCCGGACACGGGGTCACTCAGGTTCATACTCTCTCCGGACACGGGGTCACTCAGGGTCAGACTCTCTGGACATGGGGCCACTCAGGGTCAGACTCTCTCCGGACACATGGTCACTCAGGGTCAGACTCTCTCCGGACATGGGGTCACTCAGGGTCAGACTCTCTCCGGATACGGGGTTGCTCAGCGTCAGACTCTCTCCGGACATGGGGTCACTCAGGGTCAGACTATCTTTGGACATGGGGTCACTCAGGGTCAGACTCTCTCTGGACACGGGGTCACTCAGGGTCAGACTCACTCCGGACATGGGGTCACTCGGGGTCAGACACTCTCCGGACATGGGGTCACTCGGGGTCAGACTCTCTCCGGACATGGGGTCACTCAGGGACAGACTCTCTCCGGACATGGGATCACTCAGGCTCAGACTGTCTCCGGACATGCGGCCACTCAGGGTCAGACTCTCTCCGGACACGGGGTCACTCAGGATCCGACTCTCTTCGGACACGGGGTCACTCAGGGTCAGACTATCTCCGGACACGGGGTCACTCAGGCTCAGGCTGTCTCCGGACATGGGGTCACTCAGGCTCAGACTCTCTCCGGACACGGGGGTCACTCAGGGTCCGACTCTCTCCGGACACGGGGTCAATCAGGGTCAGACTGTCTCCGGACACGGGGTCACTCAGGGTCAGACTCTCTCCGGACATGGGGTCACTCAGGGTCAGACTCTCTCCGGTCAACGGTTCACTCAGGTTCAGACTCTCTCCGGACATGGGGTCACTCAGGGTCAGACTCTCTCTGGACACGAAGTCACTCAGGGTCAGACTCTCTCCGGAAACGGGGTCACTCAGGGTCAGACTCTCTCCGGACACCGGGTCACTCAGGGTCAGACTCTCTCTCGACACAGGGTCACTCCTGGTCAGACTCTCTCCGGACATGGGGTCACTCAGGGTCAGACTCTCTCCGGACATGGGATCACTCAGGCTCAGACTGTCTCCGGACATGCGGCCACTCAGGGTCAGACTCTCTCCGGACACGGGGTCACTCAGGGTCCGACTCTCTTCGGACACGGGATCACTCAGGTCAGACTATCTCCGGACACGGGGTCACTCAGGCTCAGGCTGTCTCCGGACATGGGGTCACTCAGGCTCAGACTCTCTCCGGACACGGGGGTCACTCAGGGTCCGACTCTCTCCGGACACGGGGTCATTCAGGGTCAGACTCTCTCCGGACACGGTGTTACTCAGGGTCATACTCTCTCCGGACACGGGGTCACTCAGGGTCAGACTCTCTGGACATGGGGCCACTCAGGGTCAGACTCTCTCCGGACACGTGGTCACTCAGGGTCAGACTCTCTCCGGACATGGGGTCACATAGGGTCAGACTCTCTCCGGATACGGGGTTGCTCAGCGTCAGACTCTCTCCGGACACGGGGTCACTCAGGGTCAGACTATCTTTGGACATGGGGTCACTCAGGGTCAGACTCTCTCTGGACACGGGGTCACTCAGGGTCAGACTCACTCCGGACACGGGGTCACTCGGAGTCAGACAGTCTCCGGACATGGGGTCACTCGGGGTCAGGCTCTCTCCGGACATGGGTTCACTCAGGGTCAGACTCTCTCCAGACACGGGGTCACTCAGGGTCAGACTCTCTCCGGACATGGGGTCACTCAGGGTCAGACTCTCACCGGACACGGGGTCACTCAGGGTCAGCTTATCTCTGGACACGGGGTCACTCAGGGTCAGACTCTCTCTGGCCATGGGGTCACACAGGGTCATACTCTCTCCGGACACGGGGTCACTCACGGTCAGAGACTCTCTGGACAAGGGCTCACTCAGGGTCAGACTGTCTCCGGACACGGGGTCACACAAGGTCAGACTCTCTCCGGACACGGGGTCACTCAGAGTCCGACTCTCTCCGGACTCGGGGTCACTCAGTCTCAGACTGTCTCCGGACATGGGGCCACTCAGGGTCAGACTCTCTCCGGACACGGGGTCACTCAGGGTCAGACTCTCTCTGGACACGGGGTCACTCAGGGTCAGACTCTCTCCGGACATGGGGTCACTCAGGGTCACACTCTCTCCAGACGCGTGGTCACTCAGGGTCAGACTCTCTCCGGACACGAAGTCACTCAGGATCAGACTCTCTCCGGAAATGTGGTCACTCAGGGTCAGACTCTCTCTGGACACGGGGTCACTCAGAGTCAGACTGTCTCCGGACACAGGGCCACTCAGAGTCAGGCTCTCTCCGGACACAGCGTCACTCAGGGTCAGACTCTCTCCAGACACGGGGCCACTCAGGGTCAGACTCTTTCCGGACACGGTGTCACTCAGGGTCAGACTGTCTCCGGACATGAGGTCACTCAGGGTCAGACTCTCTGGACACGGGGTCACTCGGATTAGACTCTCTCCGGATATGGGGTCACACAGGGTCAGACTCTCTCCGGACACGGGGTCACTCACGGTCAGAGACTCTCTGGACAAGGGCTCACTCAGGGTCAGACTGTCTCCGGACACGGGGTCACTCAGGGTCAGACTCACTCTGGACACGGGGTCACTCGGGATCAGACACTCTCCGGACATGGGGTCACTCAGGGTCAGACTCACTCCGGACACGGGGTCACTCGGGGTCAGACACTCTCCGGACATAGGGTCTCTCGGGGTCAGACTCTCTCCGGACATGGGGTCACTCAGGGTCAGACTCTCTCCGGACATGGGATCACTCAGGCTCAGACTGTCTCCGGACATGCGGCCACTCAGGGTCAGACTCTCTCCGGACACGGGGTCACTCAGGGTCCGACTCTCTTTGGACACGGGGTCACTCAGGGTCAGACTATCTCCAGACACGGGGTCACTCAGGCGCAGGCTGTCTCCGGACATGGGGTCACTCAGGCTCAGACTCTCTCTGGACACGGGGGTCACTCAGGGTCCGACTCTCTCCGGACACGGGGTCAATCAGGGTCAGACTGTCTCCGGACACGGGGTCACTCAGGGTCAGACTCTCTTTGGACACGGGGTCACTCAGGGTCAGACTCTCTCCGGACACGGGGTCACTCAGGTTCATACTCTCTCCGGACACGGGGTCACTCAGGGTCAGACTCTCTGGACATGGGGCCACTCAGGGTCAGACTCTCTCCGGACACATGGTCACTCAGGGTCAGACTCTCTCCGGACATGGGGTCACTCAGGGTCAGACTCTCTCCGGATACGGGGTTGCTCAGCGTCAGACTCTCTCCGGACATGGGGTCACTCAGGGTCAGACTATCTTTGGACATGGGGTCACTCAGGGTCAGACTCTCTCTGGACACGGGGTCACTCAGGGTCAGACTCACTCCGGACATGGGGTCACTCGGGGTCAGACACTCTCCGGACATGGGGTCACTCGGGGTCAGACTCTCTCCGGACATGGGGTCACTCAGGGACAGACTCTCTCCGGACATGGGATCACTCAGGCTCAGACTGTCTCCGGACATGCGGCCACTCAGGGTCAGACTCTCTCCGGACACGGGGTCACTCAGGATCCGACTCTCTTCGGACACGGGGTCACTCAGGGTCAGACTATCTCCGGACACGGGGTCACTCAGGCTCAGGCTGTCTCCGGACATGGGGTCACTCAGGCTCAGACTCTCTCCGGACACGGGGGTCACTCAGGGTCCGACTCTCTCCGGACACGGGGTCAATCAGGGTCAGACTGTCTCCGGACACGGGGTCACTCAGGGTCAGACTCTCTCCGGACATGGGGTCACTCAGGGTCAGACTCTCTCCGGTCAAAGGTTCACTCAGGTTCAGACTCTCTCCGGACATGGGGTCACTCAGGGTCAGACTCTCTCTGGACACGAAGTCACTCAGGGTCAGACTCTCTCCGGAAACGGGGTCACTCAGGGTCAGACTCTCTCCGGACACCGGGTCACTCAGGGTCAGACTCTCTCTCGACACAGGGTCACTCCTGGTCAGACTCTCTCCGGACATGGGGTCACTCAGGGTCAGACTCTCTCCGGACATGGGATCACTCAGGCTCAGACTGTCTCCGGACATGCGGCCACTCAGGGTCAGACTCTCTCCGGACACGGGGTCACTCAGGGTCCGACTCTCTTCGGACACGGGATCACTCAGGTCAGACTATCTCCGGACACGGGGTCACTCAGGCTCAGGCTGTCTCCGGACATGGGGTCACTCAGGCTCAGACTCTCTCCGGACACGGGGGTCACTCAGGGTCCGACTCTCTCCGGACACGGGGTCATTCAGGGTCAGACTCTCTCCGGACACGGTGTTACTCAGGGTCATACTCTCTCCGGACACGGGGTCACTCAGGGTCAGACTCTCTGGACATGGGGCCACTCAGGGTCAGACTCTCTCCGGACACGTGGTCACTCAGGGTCAGACTCTCTCCGGACATGGGGTCACATAGGGTCAGACTCTCTCCGGATACGGGGTTGCTCAGCGTCAGACTCTCTCCGGACACGGGGTCACTCAGGGTCAGACTATCTTTGGACATGGGGTCACTCAGGGTCAGACTCTCTCTGGACACGGGGTCACTCAGGGTCAGACTCACTCCGGACACGGGGTCACTCGGAGTCAGACAGTCTCCGGACATGGGGTCACTCGGGGTCAGGCTCTCTCCGGACATGGGGTCACTCAGGGTCAGACTCTCTCCGGACATGGGATCACTCAGGCTCAGACTGTCTCCGGACATGCGGCCACTCAGGGTCAGACTCTCTCCGGACACGGGGTCACTCAGGGTCCGACTCTCTTCGGACACGGGGTCACTCAGGGTCAGACTATCTCCGGACACGGGGTCACTCAGGCTCAGGCTGTCTCCGGACATGGGGTCACTCAGGCTCAGACTCTCTCCGGACACGGGGGTCACTCAGGGTCTGACTCTCTCCGGACACGGTGTCAATCAGGGTCAGACTGTCTCCGGACACGGGGTCACTCAGGGTCAGACTCTCTCCGGACATGGGGTCACTCAGGGTCAGACTCTCTCCGGTCACCGGTTCACTCAGGTTCAGACTCTCTCCGGACACGGGGTCACTCAGGGTCAGACTCTCTCTGGACACGAAGTCACTCAGGGTCAGACTCTCTCCGGAAACGGGGTCACTCAGGGTCAGACTCTCTCCGGAAACGGGGTCACTCAGGGTCAGACTCTCTCTCGACACAGGGTCACTCCTGGTCAGACTCTTTCCGGACACGTGGTCACTCAGGGTCAGACTCTGTCTGGACATGAAGTCACTCAGGGTCAGACTGTCTCCGGACATGGGGCCACTCAGGGTCAGACTCTCTCCGGACACGGGTTCACTCAGGGCCAGACTCTCTCCAGACACAGTGTCACTCAGGCTCAGATTCTCTCCAGACACGGGGTCACTCAGGGTCAGACTATCTCCGGACACGGGGTCACTCAGGGTCAGACTCTCTCCGGACACGGGGTCACTCAGGGTCAGACTATCTTCGGACATGGGGTCACTCAGGTTCAGACTCTCTCCGGACACCGGGTCACTCAGGGTCAGACTCTTTCCGGACACGGGGTCACTCAGGGTCAGACTGTCTCCGGACACTGTGTCACTCAGGGTCAGACTCTCTCCGGACACGGGGTCACTCGGGGTCAGACTCTCTCCGGAAACGGGGTCACTCAGGGTCAGACTCTCTCCGGAAACGGGGTCACTCAGGGTCCGACTGTCTCTCGACACAGGGTCACTCCTGGTCAGACTCTTTCCGGACACGTGTTCACTCAGGGTCAGACTCTGTCTGGACACGAAGTCACTCAGGGTCAGACTGTCTCCGGACATGGGGCCACTCAGGGTCAGACTCTCTTCGGACACGGGTTCACTCAGGGCCAGACTCTCTCCGGACACGGGGTCACTCAGGGCCAGACTCTCTCCAGACACAGTGTCACTCAGGCTCAGATTCTCTCCAGACACGGGGTCACTCAGGGTCAGACTATCTCCGGACACGGGGTCACTCAGGGTCAGACTCTCTGGACACGGGGTCACTCAGGGTCAGACTCACTCCGGACACGGGGTCACTCAGAATCAGACACTCTCCGGACATGGGGACACTCGGGGTCAGACTCTCTCCGGACATGGGGTCACTCAGGGTCAGACTCTCTCCGGACATGGGGTCACTCAGGCTCAGACTGTCTCCGGACATGGGGCCACTCAGGGTCAGACTCTCTCAGGACACAGGGTCACTCAGGGTCCGACTCTCTTCGGACATGGGGTCACTCAGGGTCAGACTATCTCCGGACACGGGGTCACTCAGGCTCAGGCTGTCTCCGGACATGGGGTCACTCAGGTTCAGACTCTCTCCGGACACCGGGTCACTCAGGGTCAGACTCTTTCCGGACACGGGGTCACTCAGGGTCAGACTGTCTCCGGACACTGTGTCACTCAGGGTCAGACTCTCTCCGGACACGGGGTCACTCGGGGTCAGACTCTCTCCGGAAACGGGGTCACTCAGGGTCAGACTCTCTCCGGAAACGGGGTCACTCAGGGTCAGACTGTCTCTCGACACAGGGTCACTCCTGGTCAGACTCTTTCCGGTCACGTGTTCACTCAGGGTCAGACTCTGTCTGGACACGAAGTCACTCAGGGTCAGACTGTCTCCGGACATGGGGCCACTCAGGGTCAGACTCTCTTCGGACACGGGTTCACTCAGGGCCAGACTCTCTCCGGACACGGGGTCACTCAGGGCCAGACTCTCTCCAGACACAGTGTCACTCAGGCTCAGATTCTCTCCAGACACGGGGTCACTCAGGGTCAGACTATCTCCGGACACGGGGTCACTCAGGGTCAGACTCTCTGGACACGGGGTCACTCAGGGTCAGACTCACTCCGGACACGGGGTCACTCAGAATCAGACACTCTCCGGACATGGGGTCACTCGGGGTCAGACTCTCTCCGGACATGGGGTCACTCAGGGTCAGACTCTCTCCGGACATGGGGTCACTCAGGCTCAGACTGTCTCCGGACATGGGGCCACTCAGGGTCAGACTCTCTCAGGACACGGGGTCACTCAGGGTCCGACTCTCTTCGGACACGGGGTCACTCAGGGTCAGACTATCTCCGGACACGGGGTCACTCAGGCTCAGGCTGTCTCCGGACATGGGGTCACTCAGGCTCAGACTCTCTCCGGACACGGGGGTCACTCAGGATCCGACTCTCTCCGGACACGGGGTCAATCAGGGTCAGACTGTCTCCGGACACGGGGTCACTCAGGGTCAGACTTTCTCCGGACATGGGGTCACTCAGGGTCAGACTCTCTCCGGTCACCGGTTCACTCAGGTTCAGACTCTCTCCGGACACGGGGTCACTCAGGGTCAGACTCTCTCTGGACACGAAGTCACTCAGGGTCAGACTCTCTCCGGAAACGGGGTCACTCAGGGTCAGACTCTCTCCAGACACCGGGTCACTCAGGGTCAGACTCTCTCTCGACACAGGGTCACTCCTGGTCAGACTCTTTCCGGACAATTGGTTACTCAGGGTCAGACTCTGTCTGGACACGAAGTCACTCAGTGTCAGAATGTCTCCGGACACGGGGTCACTCAGGCTCAGACTGTCTCCGGACACGGAGTCACTCAGGGTCAGACTCTCTCCAGACACGGGGTCACTCAGGGTCTGACTCTCTCTGGATACTAAGTCACTCAGGGTCAGACACTCTCCGGGTCACGTGGTCACTCAGGGTCAGACTCTCTCCGGAAACGGGGTCACTCATGGTCAGACTCTCTCTGGACATGGGTTCACTCAGGGTCAGACTCTCCGGACACGGGGTCACTCAGGGTCAGACTCTAAGGACACGGGGTCACTCAGTGTCAGACTCTCTCCGGACACAGGGTCACTCAGGGTCAGACTCTGCGGACACGGGGTCACTCAGGGTCAGACTCTCTCCGGACATGGGGTCACTCAGGGTCAGACTCTCTCCGGACACCGGGTCACTCAGGGTCAGACTAACTCCGGACACGTGGTCACTCGGGGTCAGACTCTCTCCGAACACGGGGTCACTCAGGGTCACACTCTCTCTGGGCACGGGGTCACTCAGGGTCAGACTCTCTCTGGACACCGCGTCACTCAGGGTCAGACTCTCTCCGGACACAGGGTCACTCAGGGTCAGACTCTCTCCAGACACGGGGTCACTCGGTCAGACTCTCACCGGACACGCAGTCACTCAAGGTCAGTCTCTCTCCGGACATGGGGTCACTCAGGGTCAGACTCTCTCCGGACACGTGGTCACTCAGGGTCAGACTGTCTCCGGACACGGGGTCACTCAGGGTCAGACTCTCTCCGGACATGGGGTCACTCAGGGTCAGACTCTCTCCGGTCACCGGTTCACTCAGGTTCAGACTCTCTCCGGACACGGGGTCACTCAGGGTCAGACTCTCTCTGGACACGAAGTCACTCAGGGTCAGACTCTCTCCGGAAACGGGGTCACTCAGGGTCAGACTCTCTCCGGAAACGGGGTCACTCAGGGTCAGACTCTCTCTCGACACAGGGTCACTCCTGGTCAGACTCTTTCCGGACACGTGGTCACTCAGGGTCAGACTCTGTCTGGACCTGAAGTCACTCAGGGTCAGACTGTCTCCGGACATGGGGCCACTCAGGGTCAGACTCTCTCCGGACACGGGTTCACTCAGGGCCAGACTCTCTCCAGACACAGTGTCACTCAGGCTCAGATTCTCTCCAGACACGGGGTCACTCAGGGTCAGACTATCTCCGGACACGGGGTCACTCAGGGTCAGACTCTCTCCGGACACGGGGTCACTCAGGGTCAGACTATCTTCGGACATGGGGTCACTCAGGTTCAGACTCTCTCCGGACACCGGGTCACTCAGGGTCAGACTCTTTCCGGACACGGGGTCACTCAGGGTCAGACTGTCTCCGGACACTGTGTCACTCAGGGTCAGACTCTCTCCGGACACGGGGTCACTCGGGGTCAGACTCTCTCCGGAAACGGGGTCACTCAGGGTCCGACTGTCTCTCGACACAGGGTCACTCCTGGTCAGACTCTTTCCGGACACGTGTTCACTCAGGGTCAGACTCTGTCTGGACACGAAGTCACTCAGGGTCAGACTGTCTCCGGACATGGGGCCACTCAGGGTCAGACTCTCTTCGGACACGGGTTCACTCAGGGCCAGACTCTCTCCGGACACGGGGTCACTCAGGGCCAGACTCTCTCCAGACACAGTGTCACTCAGGCTCAGATTCTCTCCAGACACGGGGTCACTCAGGGTCAGACTATCTCCGGACACGGGGTCACTCAGGGTCAGACTCTCTGGACACGGGGTCACTCAGGGTCAGACTCACTCCGGACACGGGGTCACTCAGAATCAGACACTCTCCGGACATGGGGTCACTCGGGGTCAGACTCTCTCCGGACATGGGGTCACTCAGGGTCAGACTCTCTCCGGACATGGGGTCACTCAGGCTCAGACTGTCTCCGGACATGGGGCCACTCAGGGTCAGACTCTCTCAGGACACGGGGTCACTCAGGGTCCGACTCTCTTCGGACACGGGGTCACTCAGGGTCAGACTATCTCCGGACACGGGGTCACTCAGGCTCAGGCTGTCTCCGGACATGGGGTCACTCAGGTTCAGACTCTCTCCGGACACCGGGTCACTCAGGGTCAGACTCTTTCCGGACACGGGGTCACTCAGGGTCAGACTGTCTCCGGACACTGTGTCACTCAGGGTCAGACTCTCTCCGGACACGGGGTCACTCGGGGTCAGACTCTCTCCGGAAACGGGGTCACTCAGGGTCAGACTCTCTCCGGAAACGGGGTCACTCAGGGTCAGACTGTCTCTCGACACAGGGTCACTCCTGGTCAGACTCTTTCCGGACACGTGTTCACTCAGGGTCAGACTCTGTCTGGACACGAAGTCACTCAGGGTCAGACTGTCTCCGGACATGGGGCCACTCAGGGTCAGACTCTCTTCGGACACGGGTTCACTCAGGGCCAGACTCTCTCCGGACACGGGGTCACTCAGGGCCAGACTCTCTCCAGACACAGTGTCACTCAGGCTCAGATTCTCTCCAGACACGGGGTCACTCAGGGTCAGACTATCTCCGGACACGGGGTCACTCAGGGTCAGACTCTCTGGACACGGGGTCACTCAGGGTCAGACTCACTCCGGACACGGGGTTACTCAGAATCAGACACTCTCCGGACATGGGGTCACTCGGGGTCAGACTCTCTCCGGACATGGGGTCACTCAGGGTCAGACTCTCTCCGGACATGGGGTCACTCAGGCTCAGACTGTCTCCGGACATGGGGCCACTCAGGGTCAGACTCTCTCAGGACACGGGGTCACTCAGGGTCCGACTCTCTTCGGACACGGGGTCACTCAGGGTCAGACTATCTCCGGACACGGGGTCACTCAGGCTCAGGCTGTCTCCGGACATGGGGTCACTCAGGCTCAGACTCTCTCCGGACACGGGGGTCACTCAGGATCCGACTCTCTCCGGACACGGGGTCAATCAGGGTCAGACTGTCTCCGGACACGGGGTCACTCAGGGTCAGACTTTCTCCGGACATGGGGTCACTCAGGGTCAGACTCTCTCCGGTCACCGGTTCACTCAGGTTCAGACTCTCTCCGGACACGGGGTCACTCAGGGTCAGACTCTCTCTGGACACGAAGTCACTCAGGGTCAGACTCTCTCCGGAAACGGGGTCACTCAGGGTCAGACTCTCTCCAGACACCGGGTCACTCAGGGTCAGACTCTCTCTCGACACAGGGTCACTCCTGGTCAGACTCTTTCCGGACAATTGGTTACTCAGGGTCAGACTCTGTCTGGACACGAAGTCACTCAGTGTCAGAATGTCTCCGGACACGAGGTCACTCAGGCTCAGACTGTCTCCGGACACGGAGTCACTCAGGGTCAGACTCTCTCCAGACACGGGGTCACTCAGGGTCTGACTCTCTCTGGATACTAAGTCACTCAGGGTCAGACACTCTCCGGGTCACGTGGTCACTCAGGGTCAGACTCTCTCCGGAAACGGGGTCACTCATGGTCAGACTCTCTCTGGACATGGGTTCACTCAGGGTCAGACTCTCCGGACACGGGGTCACTCAGTGTCAGACTCTCTCCGGACACAGGGTCACTCAGGGTCAGACTCTGCGGACACGGGGTCACTCAGGGTCAGACTCTCTCCGGACATGGGGTCACTCAGGGTCAGACTCTCTCCGGACACCGGGTCACTCAGGGTCAGACTAACTCCGGACACGTGGTCACTCGGGGTCAGACTCTCTCCGAACACGGGGTCACTCAGGGTCACACTCTCTCTGGGCACGGGGTCACTCAGGGTCAGACTCTCTCTGGACACCGCGTCACTCAGGGTCAGACTCTCTCCGGACACAGGGTCACTCAGGGTCAGACTCTCTCCAGACACGGGGTCACTCGGTCAGACTCTCACCGGACACGCGGTCACTCAAGGTCAGTCTCTCTCCGGACATGGGGTCACTCAGGGTCAGACTCTCTCCGGACACGTGGTCACTCAGGGTCAGACTGTCTCCGGACACGGGGTCACTCAGGGTCAGACTCTCTCCGGACATGGGGTCACTCAGGGTCAGACTCTCTCCGGTCACCGGTTCACTCAGGTTCAGACTCTCTCCGGACACGGGGTCACTCAGGGTCAGACTCTCTCTGGACACGAAGTCACTCAGGGTCAGACTCTCTCCGGAAACGGGGTCACTCAGGGTCAGACTCTCTCCGGAAACGGGGTCACTCAGGGTCAGACTCTCTCTCGACACAGGGTCACTCCTGGTCAGACTCTTTCCGGACACGTGGTCACTCAGGGTCAGACTCTGTCTGGACATGAAGTCACTCAGGCTCAGGCTGTCTCCGGACATGGGGTCACTCAGGCTCAGACTCTCTCCGGACACGGGGGTCACTCAGGATCCGACTCTCTCCGGACACGGGGTCAATCAGGGTCAGACTGTCTCCGGACACGGGGTCACTCAGGGTCAGACTTTCTCCGGACATGGGGTCACTCAGGGTCAGACTCTCTCCGGTCACCGGTTCACTCAGGTTCAGACTCTCTCCGGACACGGGGTCACTCAGGGTCAGACTCTCTCTGGACACGAAGTCACTCAGGGTCAGACTCTCTCCGGAAACGGGGTCACTCAGGGTCAGACTCTCTCCGGACACCGGGTCACTCAGGGTCAGACTCTCTCTCGACACAGGGTCACTCCTGGTCAGACTCTTTCCGGACAATTGGTTACTCAGGGTCAGACTCTGTCTGGACACGAAGTCACTCAGTGTCAGAATGTCTCCGGACACGGGGTCACTCAGGCTCAGACTGTCTCCGGACACGGAGTCACTCAGGGTCAGACTCTCTCCAGACACGGGGTCACTCAGGGTCTGACTCTCTCTGGATACTAAGTCACTCAGGGTCAGACACTCTCCGGGTCACGTGGTCACTCAGGGTCAGACTCTCTCCGGAAACGGGGTCACTCATGGTCAGACTCTCTCTGGACATGGGTTCACTCAGGGTCAGACTCTCCGGACACGGGGTCACTCAGGGTCAGACTCTAAGGACACGGGGTCACTCAGTGTCAGACTCTCTCCGGACACAGGGTCACTCAGGGTCAGACTCTGCGGACACGGGGTCACTCAGGGTCAGACTCTCTCCGGACATGGGGTCACTCAGGGTCAGACTCTCTCCGGACACCGGGTCACTCAGGGTCAGACTAACTCCGGACACGTGGTCACTCGGGGTCAGACTCTCTCCGAACACGGGGTCACTCAGGGTCACACTCTCTCTGGGCACGGGGTCACTCAGGGTCAGACTCTCTCTGGACACCGCGTCACTCAGGGTCAGACTCTCTCCGGACACAGGGTCACTCAGGGTCAGACTCTCTCCAGACACGGGGTCACTCGGTCAGACTCTCACCGGACACGCGGTCACTCAAGGTCAGTCTCTCTCCGGACATGGGGTCACTCAGGGTCAGACTCTCTCCGGACACGTGGTCACTCAGGGTCAGACTGTCTCCGGACACGGGGTCACTCAGGGTCAGACTCTCTCCGGACATGGGGTCACTCAGGGTCAGACTATCTTCGGACATGGGGTCACTCAGGTACAGACTCTCTCCGGACACGGGGTCACTCAGGCTCAGACTGTCTCCGGACACGGAGTCACTCAGGGTCAGACTCTCTCCGGACACGGGGTCACTCAGGGTCTGGCTCTCTCCGGACACTAAGTCACTCAGGGTCAGACACTCTCCGGGTCATGGGGTCACTCTGGGTCAGACTCTCTCCGGAAACGGGGTCACTCATGGTCAGACTCTCTCTGGACATGGGGTCACTCAGGGTCAGACTCTCTGGACACGTGGTCACACAGGGTCAGACTGTCTCCGGACACGGAGTCACTCAGGGTCAGATTCTCTCCGGACACGGGGTCACTCAGGGTCTGACTCTCTCCGGACACTAAGTCACTCAGGGTCAGACACTCTCCGGGTCACGGGGTCACTCTGGGTCAGACTCTCTCCGGAAACGGGGTCACTCATGGTCAGACTCTCTCTGGACATGGGGTCACTCAGGGTCAGACTCTTTGGACATGTGGTCACACAGGGTCAGACTGTCTCCGGACACAGGGCCACAACGTCAGGCTCTCTCCGGACACCGGGTCACTCAGGGTCAGACTCTCTCTGGACACAGGGTCACTCAGGGTCAGACTCTCCGGACACGGGGTCACTCAGTGTCAGACTCTCTCCGGACACCGGGTCACTCAGGGTCAGACTATCTCCGGACACGTGGTCACTCGGGGTCAGACTCTCTCCGAACACTGGGTCACTCAGGGTCACACTCTCTCTAGTCACAGGGTCCCTCAGGGTCAGACTCTCTCTGGACATGGGGTCACTCCAGGTCAGACTCTCTCCGGACACAGGGTCACTCAGGGTCAGACTCTCTCAGGACACGGTGTCACTCAGGGTCATACTCTCTCCGGACATGAGGTCACTCAGGGTCTGACTCTCTCCGGACACTAAGTCACTCAGGGTCAGACACTCTCCGGTCACGGGGTCACTCAGGGTCAGACTCTCTCCGGAAACGGGGTCACTCATGGTCAGACTCTCTCTGGACATGGGGTCACTCAGGGTCAGATTCTCTGGACACAGGGTCACTAGGGTCAGATTCTCTCCGGACATGGGGTCACACAGGGTCAGACTCTCTCCGGACACGGGGTCACACAGGGTCAGACTGTCTCCGGACACAGGGCCACAGGGTCAGGCTCTCTCCGGACACCGCGTCACTCAGGGTCAGACTCTCTCCGGACACAGGGTCACTCAGGGTCAGACTCTCTCCAGTCACGGGGTCACTCGGTCAGAATCTCACCGGACACGCGGTCACTCAAGGTCAGTCTCTCTCCGGACATGGGGTCACTCAGGGTCAGACTCTCTCCGGACACGGGGTCACTCAGGCTCAGACTGTCTCCGGACACGGAGTCACTCAGGGTCAGACTCTCTCCGGACACGGGGTCACTCAGGGTCTGACTCTCTCCGGACACTAAGTCACTCAGGGTCAGACACTCTCCGGGTCACGGGGTCACTCTGGGTCATACTCTCTCTGGAAACGGGGTCACTCATGGTCAGACTCTCTCTGGACATGGGGTCACTCAGGGTCAGACTCTCTGCACACGTGGTCACACAGGGTCAGACTGTCTCCGGACACGGAGTCACTCAGGGTCAGATTCTCTCCGGACACGGGGTCACTCAGGGTCTGACTCTCTCCGGACACTAAGTCACTCAGGGTCAGACACTCTCCGGGTCACGGGGTCACTCTGGGTCAGACTCTCTCCGGAAACGGGGTCACTCATGGTCAGACTCTCTCTGAACATGGGGTCACTCAGGGTCAGACTCCCTGGACACGTGGTCACACAGTGTCAGACTGTCTCCGGACACAGGGCCACAAGGTCAGGCTCTCTCCGGACACCGGGTCACTCAGGGTCAGACTCTCCGGACACGGGGTCACTCAGTGTCAGACTCTCTCCGGACACCGGGTCACTCAGGGTCAGACTATCTCCGAACACGGGGTCACTCAGGGTCACACTCTCTCTGGGCACAGGGTCACTCAGGGTCAGACTCTCTCTGGACATGGGGTCACTCCAGGTCAGACTCTCTCCAGACACAGGGTCACTCAGGGTCAGACTCTCTCAGGACACGGTGTCACTCAGGGTCATACTCTCTCCGGACATGGGGTCACTCAGGGTCTGACTCTCTCCGGACACTAAGTCACTCAGGGTCAGACACTCTCCGGTCACGGGGTCACTCAGGGTCAGACTCTCTCCAGACACGGGGTCACTCGGGGTCAGACTCTCTCCGGACACGGGGTCACTCAGGATCAGACTCTCTCCAGACACGGGGTCACTCAGGCACAGACTATCTCCGGACATGGGGCCACTCAGGGTCAGACTCTCTCCGGACACGGGGTCACTCAGGGTCAGACTCTCTCCAGACACAGGGTCACTCAGGGTCAGACTCTCTCCGGACATGGGGTCACTCAGGGTCAGACTCTCACAGGACACGGGGTCACTCAGGGTCAGCTTATCTCTGGACACGGGGTCACTCAGGGTCAGACTCTGTCTGGACATGGGGTCACACAGGGTCAGACTCTCTCCGGACACGGGGTCACTCACGGTCAGAGACTCTCTGGACAAGGGCTCACTCAGGGTCAGACTGTCTCCGGACACGGGGTCACACAAGGTCAGACTCTCTCCGGACACGGGGTCACTCAGAGTCCGACTCTCTCCAGACTCGGGGTCACTCAGTCTCAGACTGTCTCCGGACATGGGGCCACTCAGGGTCAGACTCTCTCCGGACACGGGGTCACTCAGAGTCAGACTCTCTCCGGATACGGGGTCACTCAGGGTCAGACTCTCTCCGTTCACGAGGTCACTCAGGGTCAGACTCTCCGGAGATGGTGTCACACAGGGTCAGACTGTCTCCGGACATGGGGCCACTCATGGCCAGGCTCTCACCGGACAAAGGGTCACTCAGGGTCAGACTCTCTCCGGACACGGGGTCACTCAGGGTCAGACTCTCTTCGGACATGGGTTCATTCAGGGTCAGACTCTCTCCGGACACGGGGTCACTCAGGGTCATACTCTCTCCGGACACGGGGTCACTCAGGGTCAGACTATCTTTGGACATGGGGTCACTCAGGGTCAGACTCTCTCTGGACACGGGGTCACTCAGGGTCAGACTCACTCCGGACACGGGGTCACTCGGGGTCAGACACTCTCCGGACATGGGGTCACTCGGGGTCAGACTCTCTCCAGACATGGGGTCACTCAGGGTCAGACTCACTCCGGACATGGGGTCACTCAGGCTCAGACTGTCTCCGGACATGGGGCCACTCAGGGTCAGACTCTCTCCGGACACGGGGTCACTCAAGGTCCGACTCTCTTAGGACACGGGGTCACTCAGGGTCAGACTATCTCCGGACACGGGGTCACTCAGGCTCAGGCTGTCTCCGGACATGGGGTCACTCAGGCTCGTACTCTCTCCGGACACGGGGGTCACTCAGGGTCCGTCTCTCTCCGGACACGGGGTCAATCAGGGTCAGACTGTCTCCGGACACGGGGTCACTCAGGGTCAGACTCTCTCCGGACATGGGGTCACTCAGGGTCAGACTCTCTCCGGTCACCGGTTCACTCAGGTTCAGTCTCTCTCCGGACACGGGGTCACTCAGCGTCAGACTCTCTCCGGACACGGGGTCTGTCAGGGTCAGACTATTTCCGGACACGGGGTCACTCAGGGTCAGACTCTCTCCGGACATGGGGTCACACAGGGTCAGATTCTCTTCGGACATGGGGTCACTCAGGGTCAGACTCTCTCCGGACACAGGGTCACTCAGGATCAGACTGTCTCCGGACACAGGGCCACTCAGGGTCAGGCTCTCTACGGACACAGGGTCACTCAGGGTCAGACTCTCTCTGGACACGAAGTCACTCAGGGTCAGACTGTCTCCGGACATGGGGCCACTCAGGGTCAGACTCTCTTCGGACACGGGTTTACTCAGGGCCAGACTCTCTCCGGACACGGGGTCACTCAGGGCCAGACTCTCTCCAGACACAGTGTCACTCAGGCTCAGATTCTCTCCAGACACGGGGTCACTCAGGGTCAGACTATCTCCGGACACGGGGTCACTCAGGGTCAGACTCTCTGGACACGGGGTCACTCAGGGTCAGACTCACTCCGGACACGGGGTCACTCAGAATCAGACACTCTCCGGACATGGGGTCACTCGGGGTCAGACTCTCTCCGGACATGGGGTCACTCAGGGTCAGACTCTCTCCGGACATTGGGTCACTCAGGCTCAGACTGTCTCCGGACATGGGGCCACTCAGGGTCAGACTCTCTCAGGACACGGGGTCACTCAGGGTCCGACTCTCTTCGGACACGGGGTCACTCAGGGTCAGACTATCTCCGGACACGGGGTCACTCAGGCTCAGGCTGTCTCCGGACATGGGGTCACTCAGGTTCAGACTCTCTCCGGACACCGGGTCACTCAGGGTCAGACTCTTTCCGGACACGGGGTCACTCAGGGTCAGACTGTCTCCGGACACTGTGTCACTCAGGGTCAGACTCTCTCCGGACACGGGGTCACTCGGGGTCAGACTCTCTCCGGAAACGGGGTCACTCAGGGTCAGACTCTCTCCGGAAACGGGGTCACTCAGGGTCAGACTGTCTCTCGACACAGGGTCACTCCTGGTCAGACTCTTTCCGGACACGTGTTCACTCAGGGTCAGACTCTGTCTGGACACGAAGTCACTCAGGGTCAGACTGTCTCCGGACATGGGGCCACTCAGGGTCAGACTCTCTTCAGACACGGGTTCACTCAGGGCCAGACTCTCTCCGGACACGGGGTCACTCAGGGCCAGACTCTCTCCAGACACAGTGTCACTCAGGCTCAGATTCTCTCCAGACACGGGGTCACTCAGGGTCAGACTATCTCCGGACACGGGGTCACTCAGGGTCAGACTCTCTGGACACGGGGTCACTCAGGGTCAGACTCACTCCGGACACGGGGTCACTCAGAATCAGACACTCTCCGGACATGGGGTCACTCGGGGTCAGACTCTCTCCGGACATGGGGTCACTCAGGGTCAGACTCTCTCCGGACATGGGGTCACTCAGGCTCAGACTGTCTCCGGACATGGGGCCACTCAGGGTCAGACTCTCTCAGGACACGGGGTCACTCAGGGTCCGACTCTCTTCGGACACGGGGTCACTCAGGGTCAGACTATCTCCGGACACGGGGTCACTCAGGCTCAGGCTGTCTCCGGACATGGGGTCACTCAGGCTCAGACTCTCTCCGGACACGGGGGTCACTCAGGATCCGACTCTCTCCGGACACGGGGTCAATCAGGGTCAGACTGTCTCCGGACACGGGGTCACTCAGGGTCAGACTTTCTCCGGACATGGGGTCACTCAGGGTCAGACTCTCTCCGGTCACCGGTTCACTCAGGTTCAGACTCTCTCCGGACACGGGGTCACTCAGGGTCAGACTCTCTCTGGACACGAAGTCACTCAGGGTCAGACTCTCTCCGGAAACGGGGTCACTCAGGGTCAGACTCTCTCCGGACACCGGGTCACTCAGGGTCAGACTCTCTCTCGACACAGGGTCACTCCTGGTCAGACTCTTTCCGGACAATTGGTTACTCAGGGTCAGACTCTGTCTGGACACGAAGTCACTCAGTGTCAGAATGTCTCCGGACACGGGGTCACTCAGGCTCAGACTGTCTCCGGACACGGAGTCACTCAGGGTCAGACTCTCTCCAGACACGGGGTCACTCAGGGTCTGACTCTCTCTGGATACTAAGTCACTCAGGGTCAGACACTCTCCGGGTCACGTGGTCACTCAGGGTCAGACTCTCTCCGGAAATGGGGTCACTCATGGTCAGACTCTCTCTGGACATGGGTTCACTCAGGGTCAGACTCTCCGGACACGGGGTCACTCAGGGTCAGACTCTAAGGACACGGGGTCACTCAGTGTCAGACTCTCTCCGGACACAGGGTCACTCAGGGTCAGACTCTGCGGACACGGGGTCACTCAGGGTCAGACTCTCTCCGGACATGGGGTCACTCAGGGTCAGACTCTCTCCGGACACCGGGTCACTCAGGGTCAGACTAACTCCGGACACGTGGTCACTCGGGGTCAGACTCTCTCCGAACACGGGGTCACTCAGGGTCACACTCTCTCTGGGCACGGGGTCACTCAGGGTCAGACTCTCTCTGGACACCGCGTCACTCAGGGTCAGACTCTCTCCGGACACAGGGTCACTCAGGGTCAGACTCTCTCCAGACACGGGGTCACTCGGTCAGACTCTCACCGGACACGCGGTCACTCAAGGTCAGTCTCTCTCCGGACATGGGGTCACTCAGGGTCAGACTCTCTCCGGACACGTGGTCACTCAGGGTCAGACTGTCTCCGGACACGGGGTCACTCAGGGTCAGACTCTCTCCGGACATGGGGTCACTCAGGGTCAGACTATCTTCGGACATGGGGTCACTCAGGTACAGAATCTCTCCGGACACGGGGTCACTCAGGCTCAGACTGTCTCCGGACACGGAGTCACTCAGGGTCAGACTCTCTCCGGACACGGGGTCACTCAGGGTCTGACTCTCTCCGGACACTAAGTCACTCAGGGTCAGACACTCTCCGGGTCATGGGGTCACTCTGGGTCAGACTCTCTCCGGAAACGGGGTCACTCATGGTCAGACTCTCTCTGGACATGGGGTCACTCAGGGTCAGACTCTCTGGACACGTGGTCACACAGGGTCAGACTGTCTCCGGACACGGAGTCACTCAGGGTCAGATTCTCTCCGGACACGGGGTCACTCAGGGTCTGACTCTCTCCGGACACTAAGTCACTCAGGGTCAGACACTCTCCGGGTCACGGGGTCACTCTGGGTCAGACTCTCTCCGGAAACGGGGTCACTCATGGTCAGACTCTCTCTGGACATGGGGTCACTCAGGGTCAGACTCTTTGGACATGTGGTCACACAGGGTCAGACTGTCTCCGGACACAGGGCCACAACGTCAGGCTCTCTCCGGACACCGGGTCACTCAGGGTCAGACTCTCTCTGGACACAGGGTCACTCAGGGTCAGACTCTCCGGACACGGGGTCACTCAGTGTCAGACTCTCTCCGGACACCGGGTCACTCAGGGTCAGACTATCTCCGGACACGTGGTCACTCGGGGTCAGACTCTCTCCGAACACTGGGTCACTCAGGGTCACACTCTCTCTAGTCACAGGGTCCCTCAGGGTCAGACTCTCTCTGGACATGGGGTCACTCCAGGTCAGACTCTCTCCGGACACAGGGTCACTCAGGGTCAGACTCTCTCAGGACACGGTGTCACTCAGGGTCATACTCTCTCCGGACATGAGGTCACTCAGGGTCTGACTCTCTCCGGACACTAAGTCACTCAGGGTCAGACACTCTCCGGTCACGGGGTCACTCAGGGTCAGACTCTCTCCGGAAACGGGGTCACTCATGGTCAGACTCTCTCTGGACATGGGGTCACTCAGGGTCAGATTCTCTGGACACAGGGTCACTAGGGTCAGATTCTCTCCGGACATGGGGTCACACAGGGTCAGACTCTCTCCGGACACGGGGTCACACAGGGTCAGACTGTCTCCGGACACAGGGCCACAGGGTCAGGCTCTCTCTGGACACCGCGTCACTCAGGGTCAGACTCTCTCCGGACACAGGGTCACTCAGGGTCAGACTCTCTCCAGTCACGGGGTCACTCGGTCAGAATCTCACCGGACACGCGGTCACTCAAGGTCAGTCTCTCTCCGGACATGGGGTCACTCAGGGTCAGACTCTCTCCGGACACGGGGTCACTCAGGCTCAGACTGTCTCCGGACACGGAGTCACTCAGGGTCAGACTCTCTCCGGACACGGGGTCACTCAGGGTCTGACTCTCTCCGGACACTAAGTCACTCAGGGTCAGACACTCTCCGGGTCACGGGGTCACTCTGGGTCATACTCTCTCTGGAAACGGGGTCACTCATGGTCAGACTCTCTCTGGACATGGGGTCACTCAGGGTCAGACTCTCTGCACACGTGGTCACACAGGGTCAGACTGTCTCCGGACACGGAGTCACTCAGGGTCAGATTCTCTCCGGACACGGGGTCACTCAGGGTCTGACTCTCTCCGGACACTAAGTCACTCAGGGTCAGACACTCTCCGGGTCACGGGGTCACTCTGGGTCAGACTCTCTCCGGAAACGGGGTCACTCATGGTCAGACTCTCTCTGAACATGGGGTCACTCAGGGTCAGACTCCCTGGACACGTGGTCACACAGTGTCAGACTGTCTCCGGACACAGGGCCACAAGGTCAGGCTCTCTCCGGACACCGGGTCACTCAGGGTCAGACTCTCTCCGGACACAGGGTCACTCAGGGTCAGACTCTCCGGACACGGGGTCACTCAGTATCAGACTCTCTCCGGACACCGGGTCACTCAGGGTCAGACTATCTCCGGACACGTGGTCACTCGGGGTCAGACTCTCTCCGAACACGGGGTCACTCAGGGTCACACTCTCTCTGGGCACAGGGTCACTCAGGGTCAGACTCTCTCTGGACATGGGGTCACTCCAGGTCAGACTCTCTCCAGACACAGGGTCACTCAGGGTCAGACTCTCTCAGGACACGGTGTCACTCAGGGTCATACTCTCTCCGGACATGGGGTCACTCAGGGTCTGACTCTCTCCGGACACTAAGTCACTCAGGGTCAGACACTCTCCGGTCACGGGGTCACTCAGGGTCAGACTCTCTCCAGACACGGGGTCACTCGGGGTCAGACTCTCTCCGGACACGGGGTCACTCAGGATCAGACTCTCTCCGGACACGGGGTCACTCAGGCACAGACTATCTCCGGACATGGGGCCACTCAGGGTCAGACTCTCTCCGGACACGGGGTCACTCAGGGTCAGACTCTCTCCAGACACGGGGTCACTCAGGGTCAGACTCTCTCCGGACATGGGGTCACTCAGGGTCAGACTCTCACAGGACACGGGGTCACTCAGGGTCAGCTTATCTCTGGACACGGGGTCACTCAGGGTCAGACTCTGTCTGGACATGGGGTCACACAGGGTCAGACTCTCTCCGGACACGGGGTCACTCACGGTCAGAGACTCTCTGGACAAGGGCTCACTCAGGGTCAGACTGTCTCCGGACACGGGGTCACACAAGGTCAGACTCTCTCCGGACACGGGGTCACTCAGAGTCCGACTCTCTCCAGACTCGGGGTCACTCAGTCTCAGACTGTCTCCGGACATGGGGCCACTCAGGGTCAGACTCTCTCCGGACACGGGGTCACTCAGAGTCAGACTCTCTCCGGATACGGGGTCACTCAGGGTCAGACTCTCTCCGTTCACGAGGTCACTCAGGGTCAGACTCTCCGGAGATGGTGTCACACAGGGTCAGACTGTCTCCGGACATGGGGCCACTCATGGCCAGGCTCTCACCGGACAAAGGGTCACTCAGGGTCAGACTCTCTCTGGCCACGGGGTCACTCAGGGTCAGACTCTCTTCGGACATGGGGTCATTCAGGGTCAGACTCTCTCCGGACATGGGGTCACTCAGGGTCATACTCTCTCCGGACACGGGGTCACTCAGGGTCAGACTATCTTTGGACATGGGGTCACTCAGGGTCAGACTCTCTCTGGACACGGGGTCACTCAGGGTCAGACTCACTCTGGACACGGGGTCACTCGGGGTCAGACACTCTCCGGACATGGGGTCACTCGGGGTCAGACTCTCTCCAGACATGGGGTCACTCAGGGTCAGACTCACTCCGGACATGGGGTCACTCAGGCTCAGACTGTCTCCGGACATGGGGCCACTCAGGGTCAGACTCTCTCCGGACACGGGGTCACTCAAGGTCCGACTCTCTTCGGACACGGGGTCACTCAGGGTCAGACTATCTCCGGACACGGGGTCACTCAGGCTCAGGCTGTCTCCGGACATGGGGTCACTCAGGCTCGGACTCTCTCCGGACACGGGGGTCACTCAGTGTCCGTCTCTCTCCGGACACGGGGTCAATCAGGGTCAGACTGTCTCCGGACACGGGGTCACTCAGGGTCAGACTCTCTCCGGACATGGGGTCACTCAGGGTCAGACTCTCTCCGGTCACCGGTTCACTCAGGTTCAGTCTCTCTCCGGACACGGGGTCACTCAGCGTCAGACTCTCTCCGGACACGGGGTCTGTCAGGGTCAGACTATTTCCGGACACGGGGTCACTCAGGGTCAGACTCTCTCCGGACATGGGGTCACACAGGGTCAGATTCTCTTCGGACATGGGGTCACTCAGGGTCAGACTCTCTCCGGACACAGGGTCACTCAGGATCAGACTGTCTCCGGACACAGGGCCACTCAGGGTCAGGCTCTCTACGGACACAGGGTCACTCAGGGTCAGACTCTCTCCGGACACGAAGTCACTCAGGGTCAGACTCTCTCCGGAAACGGGGTCACTCAGGGTCAGACTCTCTCCGGACACCGGGTCACTCAGGGTCAGACTCTCTCTCGACACAGGGTCACTCCTGGTCAGACTCTTTCCGGACACGTGGTCACTCAGGGTCAGACTCTGTCTGGACACGAAGTCACTCAGGGTCAGACTGTCTCCGGACACAGGGTCACTCAGGCTCAGACTGTCTCCGGACACGGAGTCACTCAGGGTCAGACTCTCTCCGGACACGGGGTCACTCAGGGTCTGACTCTCTCCGGACACTAAGTCACTCAGGGTCAGACACTCTCCGGGTCACGGGGTCACTCAGGGTCAGACTCTCTCCGGAAACGGGGTCACTCATGGTCAGACTCTCTCTGGACATGGGGTCACTCAGGGTCAGACTCTCTGGACACGTGGTCACACAGGGTCAGACTGTCGCCGGACACAGGGCCACAAGGTCAGGCTCTCTCCGGACATCGGGTCACTCAGGGTCAGACTCTCTCCGGACACAGGGTCACTCAGGGTCAGACTCTCCGGACACCGGGTCACTCAGTGTCAGACTCTCTCCGGACACAGGGTCACTCAGGGTCGGACTCTCCGGACACGGGGTCACTCAGGGTCAGACTCTCTCCGGACATGGGGTCACTCAGGGTCAGACTCTCTCCGGACACCGGGTCACTCAGGGTCAGACTATCTCCGGACACGTGGTCACTCGGGGTCAGACTCTCTCCGGACACGAGGTCACTCAGGGTGACACTCTCTCTGGGCACGGGGTCACTCAGGGTCAGACTCTCTCTGGACATGGGGTCACTCCAGGTCAGACTCTCTCCGGACACAGGATCACTCAGGGTCAGACACTCTCCGGTCACGGGGTCACTCAGGGTCAGACTCCCTCCGGAAATGGGGTCACTCATGGTCAGACTCTCTCTGGACATGGGGTCACTCAGGGTCAGATTCTCTGGACTCGGGGTCACTCGGGTCAGATTCTCTCCGGACATGGGGTCACACAGGTTCAGACTCTCTCCGGACACGGGGTCACACAGGGTCAGACTGTCTCCGGACACAGGACCACAGGGTCAGGCTCTCTCCGGACACGGCGTCACTCAGGGTCAGACTCTCTCTGGACACAGGTCACTCAGGGTCAGACTCTCTCCAGACACGGGATCACTCGGTCAGACTCTCACCGGACACGCGGTCACTCAAGGTCAGTCTCTCTCCGGACATGGGGTCACTCAGGGTCAGACTCTCTCCGGACACGGGGTCACTCAGGGTCGGACTGTCTCCGGACACGGGATCACTCAGGGTCAGACTCTCTCCGGACACGGGGTCACTCAGGGTCAGACTATCTTCGGACATGGGGTCACTCAGGTTCAGACTCTCTTCGGACACTGGGTCACTCAGGGTCAGACTCTCTCCGGACACGAAGTCACTCAGGGTCAGACTGTCTCCGGACACGGGGTCACTCAGGCTCAGACTGTCTCCGGACACGGAGTCACTCAGGGTCAGACTCTCTCCGGACACGGGGTCACTCAGGGTCTGACTCTCTCCGGACACTAAGTCACTCAGGGTCAGACACTCTCCGGGTCATGGGATCACTCTGGGTCAGACTCTCTCCGGAAACGGGGTCACTCATGGTCAGACTCTCTCTGGACATGGGGTCACTCAGGGTCAGACTCTCTGGACACGTGGTCACACAGGGTCAGACTGTCTCCGGACATGGAGTCACTCAGGGTCAGACTCTCTCCGGACACGGGGTCACTCAGGGTCTGACTGTATCCGGACACTAAGTCAATCAGGGTCAGACACTCTCCGGGTCATGGGATCACTCTGGGTCAGACTCTCTCCGGAAACGGGGTCACTCATGGTCAGACTCTCTCTGGACATGGGGTCACTCAGGGTCAGACTCTCTGGACACGTGGTCACACAGGGTCAGACTGTCTCCGGACACAGGGCCACAAGGTCAGGCTCTCTCCGGACACAGGGTCACTCAGGGTCAGACTCTCTCCGGAAACAGGGTCATTCAGGGTCAGACTCTCCGGACACGGGGTCACTCAGTGTCAGACTCTCTCCGGACACCGGGTCACTCAGGGTCAGACTATCTCCGGACACGTGGTCACTCGGGGTCAGACTCTCTCCGAACACGGGGTCACTCAGGGTCACACTCTCTCTAGGCACGGGGTCACTCAGGGTCAGACTCTCTCTGGACATGGGGTCACTCCAGGTCAGACTCTCTCCGGACACAGGGTCACTCATCGTCAGACTCTCTCAGGACACAGTGTCACTCAGGGTCATACTCTCTCTGGACATTGGGTCACTCAGGGTCTGACTCTCTCCGGACACTAAGTCACTCAGGGTCAGACACTCTCCGGTCACGGGGTCACTCAGGGTCAGACTCTCTCCGGAAACGGGGTCACTCATGGTCAGACTCTCTCTGGACATGGGGTCACTCAGGGTCAGATTCTCTGGACACGGGGTCACTCGGGTCAGATTCTCTCCGGACATGGGGTCACACAGGGTCAGACTCTCTCCGGACACGGGGTCACACAGGGTCAGACTGTCTCCGGACACAGGGCCACAGGGTCAGGCTCTCTCCGGACACCGCGTCACTCAGGGTCAGACTCTCTCCGGACACAGGGTCACTCAGGGTCAGACTCTCTCCAGACACGGGGTCACTCGGTCAGACTCTCACCGGACAAGCGATCACTCAAGGTCAGTCTCTCTACGGACATGGGGTCACTCAGGGTCAGACTCTCTGCGGACACAGGGTCACTCAGGGTCAGACTCTCTGGACACGGGGTCACTCAGGGTCAGACTGTCTCCGGACACGGGGTCACTCAGGGTCAGACTCTCTCCGGACACGGGGTCACTCAGGGTCAGACTATCTTCGGACATGGGGTCACTCAGGTTCAGACTCTCTCCGGACACTGGGTCACTCAGGGTCAGACATTCTCCGGACACGGGGTCACTCAGGGTCAGACTGTCTCCGGACACTGTGTCACTCTGGTTCAGACTCTCTCCGGACACGGGGTCACTCGGGGTCAGACTCTCTCCGGACATGGGGTCACTCAGGGTCAGACTCTCTCCGGACACGGGGTCACTCAGGCACAGACTATCTCCGGACATGGGGCCACTCAGGGTCAGACTCTCTCCGGACACGGGGGTCACTCAGGGTCAGACTCTCTCCAGACACAGGGTCACTCAGGCTCAGATTCTCTCCAGACACGGGGTCACTCAGGGTCAGACTATCTCCGGACATGGGGTCACTCAGGGTCAGACTCTCTCTGGACACAGGGTCACTCAGGGTCAGACTCTCCGGACACGGGGTCACTCAGTGTCAGACTCTCTCCGGACACCGGGTCACTCAGGGTCAGACTAACTCCGGACACGTGGTCACTCGGGGTCAGACTCTCTCCGAACACGGGGTCACTCAGGGTCACACTCTCTCTGGGCACGGGGTCACTCAGGGTCAGACTCTCTCTGGACACCGCGTCACTCAGGGTCAGACTCTCTCCGGACACAGGGTCACTCAGGGTCAGACTCTCTCCGGAAACGGGGTCACTCAGGGTCAGACTCTCTCCGGACACCGGGTCACTCAGGGTCAGACTCTCTCTCGACACAGGGTCACTCCTGGTCAGACTCTTTCCGGACACGTGGTCACTCAGGGTCAGACTCTGTCTGGACACGAAGTCACTCAGGGTCAGACTGTCTCCGGACACAGGGTCACTCAGGCTCAGACTGTCTCCGGACACGGAGTCACTCAGGGTCAGACTCTCTCCGGACACGGGGTCACTCAGGGTCTGACTCTCTCCGGACACTAAGTCACTCAGGGTCAGACACTCTCCGGGTCACGGGGTCACTCAGGGTCAGACTCTCTCCGGAAACGGGGTCACTCATGGTCAGACTCTCTCTGGACATGGGGTCACTCAGGGTCAGACTCTCTGGACACGTGGTCACACAGGGTCAGACTGTCGCCGGACACAGGGCCACAAGGTCAGGCTCTCTCCGGACATCGGGTCACTCAGGGTCAGACTCTCTCCGGACACAGGGTCACTCAGGGTCAGACTCTCCGGACACCGGGTCACTCAGTGTCAGACTCTCTCCGGACACAGGGTCACTCAGGGTCGGACTCTCCGGACACGGGGTCACTCAGGGTCAGACTCTCTCCGGACATGGGGTCACTCAGGGTCAGACTCTCTCCGGACACCGGGTCACTCAGGGTCAGACTATCTCCGGACACGTGGTCACTCGGGGTCAGACTCTCTCCGGACACGAGGTCACTCAGGGTGACACTCTCTCTGGGCACGGGGTCACTCAGGGTCAGACTCTCTCTGGACATGGGGTCACTCCAGGTCAGACTCTCTCCGGACACAGGATCACTCAGGGTCAGACACTCTCCGGTCACGGGGTCACTCAGGGTCAGACTCCCTCCGGAAATGGGGTCACTCATGGTCAGACTCTCTCTGGACATGGGGTCACTCAGGGTCAGATTCTCTGGACTCGGGGTCACTCGGGTCAGATTCTCTCCGGACATGGGGTCACACAGGTTCAGACTCTCTCCGGACACGGGGTCACACAGGGTCAGACTGTCTCCGGACACAGGACCACAGGGTCAGGCTCTCTCCGGACACGGCGTCACTCAGGGTCAGACTCTCTCTGGACACAGGTCACTCAGGGTCAGACTCTCTCCAGACACGGGATCACTCGGTCAGACTCTCACCGGACACGCGGTCACTCAAGGTCAGTCTCTCTCCGGACATGGGGTCACTCAGGGTCAGACTCTCTCCGGACACGGGGTCACTCAGGGTCGGACTGTCTCCGGACACGGGATCACTCAGGGTCAGACTCTCTCCGGACACGGGGTCACTCAGGGTCAGACTATCTTCGGACATGGGGTCACTCAGGTTCAGACTCTCTTCGGACACTGGGTCACTCAGGGTCAGACTCTCTCCGGACACGAAGTCACTCAGGGTCAGACTGTCTCCGGACACGGGGTCACTCAGGCTCAGACTGTCTCCGGACACGGAGTCACTCAGGGTCAGACTCTCTCCGGACACGGGGTCACTCAGGGTCTGACTCTCTCCGGACACTAAGTCACTCAGGGTCAGACACTCTCCGGGTCATGGGATCACTCTGGGTCAGACTCTCTCCGGAAACGGGGTCACTCATGGTCAGACTCTCTCTGGACATGGGGTCACTCAGGGTCAGACTCTCTGGACACGTGGTCACACAGGGTCAGACTGTCTCCGGACATGGAGTCACTCAGGGTCAGACTCTCTCCGGACACGGGGTCACTCAGGGTCTGACTGTATCCGGACACTAAGTCAATCAGGGTCAGACACTCTCCGGGTCATGGGATCACTCTGGGTCAGACTCTCTCCGGAAACGGGGTCACTCATGGTCAGACTCTCTCTGGACATGGGGTCACTCAGGGTCAGACTCTCTGGACACGTGGTCACACAGGGTCAGACTGTCTCCGGACACAGGGCCACAAGGTCAGGCTCTCTCCGGACACAGGGTCACTCAGGGTCAGACTCTCTCCGGAAACAGGGTCATTCAGGGTCAGACTCTCCGGACACGGGGTCACTCAGTGTCAGACTCTCTCCGGACACCGGGTCACTCAGGGTCAGACTATCTCCGGACACGTGGTCACTCGGGGTCAGACTCTCTCCGAACACGGGGTCACTCAGGGTCACACTCTCTCTAGGCACGGGGTCACTCAGGGTCAGACTCTCTCTGGACATGGGGTCACTCCAGGTCAGACTCTCTCCGGACACAGGGTCACTCATCGTCAGACTCTCTCAGGACACAGTGTCACTCAGGGTCATACTCTCTCTGGACATTGGGTCACTCAGGGTCTGACTCTCTCCGGACACTAAGTCACTCAGGGTCAGACACTCTCCGGTCACGGGGTCACTCAGGGTCAGACTCTCTCCGGAAACGGGGTCACTCATGGTCAGACTCTCTCTGGACATGGGGTCACTCAGGGTCAGATTCTCTGGACACGGGGTCACTCGGGTCAGATTCTCTCCGGACATGGGGTCACACAGGGTCAGACTCTCTCCGGACACGGGGTCACACAGGGTCAGACTGTCTCCGGACACAGGGCCACAGGGTCAGGCTCTCTCCGGACACCGCGTCACTCAGGGTCAGACTCTCTCCGGACACAGGGTCACTCAGGGTCAGACTCTCTCCAGACACGGGGTCACTCGGTCAGACTCTCACCGGACAAGCGATCACTCAAGGTCAGTCTCTCTACGGACATGGGGTCACTCAGGGTCAGACTCTCTGCGGACACAGGGTCACTCAGGGTCAGACTCTCTGGACACGGGGTCACTCAGGGTCAGACTGTCTCCGGACACGGGGTCACTCAGGGTCAGACTCTCTCCGGACACGGGGTCACTCAGGGTCAGACTATCTTCGGACATGGGGTCACTCAGGTTCAGACTCTCTCCGGACACTGGGTCACTCAGGGTCAGACATTCTCCGGACACGGGGTCACTCAGGGTCAGACTGTCTCCGGACACTGTGTCACTCTGGTTCAGACTCTCTCCGGACACGGGGTCACTCGGGGTCAGACTCTCTCCGGACATGGGGTCACTCAGGGTCAGACTCTCTCCGGACACGGGGTCACTCAGGCACAGACTATCTCCGGACATGGGGCCACTCAGGGTCAGACTCTCTCCGGACACGGGGGTCACTCAGGGTCAGACTCTCTCCAGACACAGGGTCACTCAGGCTCAGATTCTCTCCAGACACGGGGTCACTCAGGGTCAGACTATCTCCGGACATGGGGTCACTCAGGGTCAGACTCTCTCTGGACACAGGGTCACTCAGGGTCAGACTCTCCGGACACGGGGTCACTCAGTGTCAGACTCTCTCCGGACACCGGGTCACTCAGGGTCAGACTAACTCCGGACACGTGGTCACTCGGGGTCAGACTCTCTCCGAACACGGGGTCACTCAGGGTCACACTCTCTCTGGGCACGGGGTCACTCAGGGTCAGACTCTCTCTGGACACCGCGTCACTCAGGGTCAGACTCTCTCCGGACACAGGGTCACTCAGGGTCAGACTCTCTCCAGACACGGGGTCACTCGGTCAGACTCTCACCGGACACGCGGTCACTCAAGGTCAGTCTCTCTCCGGACATGGGGTCACTCAGGGTCAGACTCTCTCCGGACACGTGGTCACTCAGGGTCAGACTGTCTCCGGACACGGGGTCACTCAGGGTCAGACTCTCTCCGGACATGGGGTCACTCAGGGTCAGACTATCTTCGGACATGGGGTCACTCAGGTACAGAATCTCTCCGGACACGGGGTCACTCAGGCTCAGACTGTCTCCGGACACGGAGTCACTCAGGGTCAGACTCTCTCCGGACACGGGGTCACTCAGGGTCTGACTCTCTCCGGACACTAAGTCACTCAGGGTCAGACACTCTCCGGGTCATGGGGTCACTCTGGGTCAGACTCTCTCCGGAAACGGGGTCACTCATGGTCAGACTCTCTCTGGACATGGGGTCACTCAGGGTCAGACTCTCTGGACACGTGGTCACACAGGGTCAGACTGTCTCCGGACACGGAGTCACTCAGGGTCAGATTCTCTCCGGACACGGGGTCACTCAGGGTCTGACTCTCTCCGGACACTAAGTCACTCAGGGTCAGACACTCTCCGGGTCACGGGGTCACTCTGGGTCAGACTCTCTCCGGAAACGGGGTCACTCATGGTCAGACTCTCTCTGGACATGGGGTCACTCAGGGTCAGACTCTTTGGACATGTGGTCACACAGGGTCAGACTGTCTCCGGACACAGGGCCACAACGTCAGGCTCTCTCCGGACACCGGGTCACTCAGGGTCAGACTCTCTCTGGACACAGGGTCACTCAGGGTCAGACTCTCCGGACACGGGGTCACTCAGTGTCAGACTCTCTCCGGACACCGGGTCACTCAGGGTCAGACTATCTCCGGACACGTGGTCACTCGGGGTCAGACTCTCTCCGAACACTGGGTCACTCAGGGTCACACTCTCTCTAGTCACAGGGTCCCTCAGGGTCAGACTCTCTCTGGACATGGGGTCACTCCAGGTCAGACTCTCTCCGGACACAGGGTCACTCAGGGTCAGACTCTCTCAGGACACGGTGTCACTCAGGGTCATACTCTCTCCGGACATGAGGTCACTCAGGGTCTGACTCTCTCCGGACACTAAGTCACTCAGGGTCAGACACTCTCCGGTCACGGGGTCACTCAGGGTCAGACTCTCTCCGGAAACGGGGTCACTCATGGTCAGACTCTCTCTGGACATGGGGTCACTCAGGGTCAGATTCTCTGGACACAGGGTCACTAGGGTCAGATTCTCTCCGGACATGGGGTCACACAGGGTCAGACTCTCTCCGGACACGGGGTCACACAGGGTCAGACTGTCTCCGGACACAGGGCCACAGGGTCAGGCTCTCTCCGGACACCGCGTCACTCAGGGTCAGACTCTCTCCGGACACAGGGTCACTCAGGGTCAGACTCTCTCCAGTCACGGGGTCACTCGGTCAGAATCTCACCGGACACGCGGTCACTCAATGTCAGTCTCTCTCCGGACATGGGGTCACTCAGGGTCAGACTCTCTCCGGACACGGGGTCACTCAGGCTCAGACTGTCTCCGGACACGGAGTCACTCAGGGTCAGACTCTCTCCGGACACGGGGTCACTCAGGGTCTGACTCTCTCCGGACACTAAGTCACTCAGGGTCAGACACTCTCCGGGTCACGGGGTCACTCTGGGTCATACTCTCTCTGGAAACGGGGTCACTCATGGTCAGACTCTCTCTGGACATGGGGTCACTCAGGGTCAGACTCTCTGCACACGTGGTCACACAGGGTCAGACTGTCTCCGGACACGGAGTCACTCAGGGTCAGATTCTCTCCGGACACGGGGTCACTCAGGGTCTGACTCTCTCCGGACACTAAGTCACTCAGGGTCAGACACTCTCCGGGTCACGGGGTCACTCTGGGTCAGACTCTCTCCGGAAACGGGGTCACTCATGGTCAGACTCTCTCTGAACATGGGGTCACTCAGGGTCAGACTCCCTGGACACGTGGTCACACAGTGTCAGACTGTCTCCGGACACAGGGCCACAAGGTCAGGCTCTCTCCGGACACCGGGTCACTCAGGGTCAGACTCTCCGGACACGGGGTCACTCAGTGTCAGACTCTCTCCGGACACCGGGTCACTCAGGGTCAGACTATCTCCGAACACGGGGTCACTCAGGGTCACACTCTCTCTGGGCACAGGGTCACTCAGGGTCAGACTCTCTCTGGACATGGGGTCACTCCAGGTCAGACTCTCTCCAGACACAGGGTCACTCAGGGTCAGACTCTCTCAGGACACGGTGTCACTCAGGGTCATACTCTCTCCGGACATGGGGTCACTCAGGGTCTGACTCTCTCCGGACACTAAGTCACTCAGGGTCAGACACTCTCCGGTCACGGGGTCACTCAGGGTCAGACTCTCTCCAGACACGGGGTCACTCGGGGTCAGACTCTCTCCGGACACGGGGTCACTCAGGATCAGACTCTCTCCAGACACGGGGTCACTCAGGCACAGACTATCTCCGGACATGGGGCCACTCAGGGTCAGACTCTCTCCGGACACGGGGTCACTCAGGGTCAGACTCTCTCCAGACACAGGGTCACTCAGGGTCAGACTCTCTCCGGACATGGGGTCACTCAGGGTCAGACTCTCACAGGACACGGGGTCACTCAGGGTCAGCTTATCTCTGGACACGGGGTCACTCAGGGTCAGACTCTGTCTGGACATGGGGTCACACAGGGTCAGACTCTCTCCGGACACGGGGTCACTCACGGTCAGAGACTCTCTGGACAAGGGCTCACTCAGGGTCAGACTGTCTCCGGACACGGGGTCACACAAGGTCAGACTCTCTCCGGACACGGGGTCACTCAGAGTCCGACTCTCTCCAGACTCGGGGTCACTCAGTCTCAGACTGTCTCCGGACATGGGGCCACTCAGGGTCAGACTCTCTCCGGACACGGGGTCACTCAGAGTCAGACTCTCTCCGGATACGGGGTCACTCAGGGTCAGACTCTCTCCGTTCACGAGGTCACTCAGGGTCAGACTCTCCGGAGATGGTGTCACACAGGGTCAGACTGTCTCCGGACATGGGGCCACTCATGGCCAGGCTCTCACCGGACAAAGGGTCACTCAGGGTCAGACTCTCTCCGGACACGGGGTCACTCAGGGTCAGACTCTCTTCGGACATGGGTTCATTCAGGGTCAGACTCTCTCCGGACACGGGGTCACTCAGGGTCATACTCTCTCCGGACACGGGGTCACTCAGGGTCAGACTATCTTTGGACATGGGGTCACTCAGGGTCAGACTCTCTCTGGACACGGGGTCACTCAGGGTCAGACTCACTCCGGACACGGGGTCACTCGGGGTCAGACACTCTCCGGACATGGGGTCACTCGGGGTCAGACTCTCTCCAGACATGGGGTCACTCAGGGTCAGACTCACTCCGGACATGGGGTCACTCAGGCTCAGACTGTCTCCGGACATGGGGCCACTCAGGGTCAGACTCTCTCCGGACACGGGGTCACTCAAGGTCCGACTCTCTTAGGACACGGGGTCACTCAGGGTCAGACTATCTCCGGACACGGGGTCACTCAGGCTCAGGCTGTCTCCGGACATGGGGTCACTCAGGCTCGTACTCTCTCCGGACACGGGGGTCACTCAGGGTCCGTCTCTCTCCGGACACGGGGTCAATCAGGGTCAGACTGTCTCCGGACACGGGGTCACTCAGGGTCAGACTCTCTCCGGACATGGGGTCACTCAGGGTCAGACTCTCTCCGGTCACCGGTTCACTCAGGTTCAGTCTCTCTCCGGACACGGGGTCACTCAGCGTCAGACTCTCTCCGGACACGGGGTCTGTCAGGGTCAGACTATTTCCGGACACGGGGTCACTCAGGGTCAGACTCTCTCCGGACATGGGGTCACACAGGGTCAGATTCTCTTCGGACATGGGGTCACTCAGGGTCAGACTCTCTCCGGACACAGGGTCACTCAGGATCAGACTGTCTCCGGACACAGGGCCACTCAGGGTCAGGCTCTCTACGGACACAGGGTCACTCAGGGTCAGACTCTCTCTGGACACGAAGTCACTCAGGGTCAGACTGTCTCCGGACATGGGGCCACTCAGGGTCAGACTCTCTTCGGACACGGGTTTACTCAGGGCCAGACTCTCTCCGGACACGGGGTCACTCAGGGCCAGACTCTCTCCAGACACAGTGTCACTCAGGCTCAGATTCTCTCCAGACACGGGGTCACTCAGGGTCAGACTATCTCCGGACACGGGGTCACTCAGGGTCAGACTCTCTGGACACGGGGTCACTCAGGGTCAGACTCACTCCGGACACGGGGTCACTCAGAATCAGACACTCTCCGGACATGGGGTCACTCGGGGTCAGACTCTCTCCGGACATGGGGTCACTCAGGGTCAGACTCTCTCCGGACATTGGGTCACTCAGGCTCAGACTGTCTCCGGACATGGGGCCACTCAGGGTCAGACTCTCTCAGGACACGGGGTCACTCAGGGTCCGACTCTCTTCGGACACGGGGTCACTCAGGGTCAGACTATCTCCGGACACGGGGTCACTCAGGCTCAGGCTGTCTCCGGACATGGGGTCACTCAGGTTCAGACTCTCTCCGGACACCGGGTCACTCAGGGTCAGACTCTTTCCGGACACGGGGTCACTCAGGGTCAGACTGTCTCCGGACACTGTGTCACTCAGGGTCAGACTCTCTCCGGACACGGGGTCACTCGGGGTCAGACTCTCTCCGGAAACGGGGTCACTCAGGGTCAGACTCTCTCCGGAAACGGGGTCACTCAGGGTCAGACTGTCTCTCGACACAGGGTCACTCCTGGTCAGACTCTTTCCGGACACGTGTTCACTCAGGGTCAGACTCTGTCTGGACACGAAGTCACTCAGGGTCAGACTGTCTCCGGACATGGGGCCACTCAGGGTCAGACTCTCTTCAGACACGGGTTCACTCAGGGCCAGACTCTCTCCGGACACGGGGTCACTCAGGGCCAGACTCTCTCCAGACACAGTGTCACTCAGGCTCAGATTCTCTCCAGACACGGGGTCACTCAGGGTCAGACTATCTCCGGACACGGGGTCACTCAGGGTCAGACTCTCTGGACACGGGGTCACTCAGGGTCAGACTCACTCCGGACACGGGGTCACTCAGAATCAGACACTCTCCGGACATGGGGTCACTCGGGGTCAGACTCTCTCCGGACATGGGGTCACTCAGGGTCAGACTCTCTCCGGACATGGGGTCACTCAGGCTCAGACTGTCTCCGGACATGGGGCCACTCAGGGTCAGACTCTCTCAGGACACGGGGTCACTCAGGGTCCGACTCTCTTCGGACACGGGGTCACTCAGGGTCAGACTATCTCCGGACACGGGGTCACTCAGGCTCAGGCTGTCTCCGGACATGGGGTCACTCAGGCTCAGACTCTCTCCGGACACGGGGGTCACTCAGGATCCGACTCTCTCCGGACACGGGGTCAATCAGGGTCAGACTGTCTCCGGACACGGGGTCACTCAGGGTCAGACTTTCTCCGGACATGGGGTCACTCAGGGTCAGACTCTCTCCGGTCACCGGTTCACTCAGGTTCAGACTCTCTCCGGACACGGGGTCACTCAGGGTCAGACTCTCTCTGGACACGAAGTCACTCAGGGTCAGACTCTCTCCGGAAACGGGGTCACTCAGGGTCAGACTCTCTCCGGACACCGGGTCACTCAGGGTCAGACTCTCTCTCGACACAGGGTCACTCCTGGTCAGACTCTTTCCGGACAATTGGTTACTCAGGGTCAGACTCTGTCTGGACACGAAGTCACTCAGTGTCAGAATGTCTCCGGACACGGGGTCACTCAGGCTCAGACTGTCTCCGGACACGGAGTCACTCAGGGTCAGACTCTCTCCAGACACGGGGTCACTCAGGGTCTGACTCTCTCTGGATACTAAGTCACTCAGGGTCAGACACTCTCCGGGTCACGTGGTCACTCAGGGTCAGACTCTCTCCGGAAATGGGGTCACTCATGGTCAGACTCTCTCTGGACATGGGTTCACTCAGGGTCAGACTCTCCGGACACGGGGTCACTCAGGGTCAGACTCTAAGGACACGGGGTCACTCAGTGTCAGACTCTCTCCGGACACAGGGTCACTCAGGGTCAGACTCTGCGGACACGGGGTCACTCAGGGTCAGACTCTCTCCGGACATGGGGTCACTCAGGGTCAGACTCTCTCCGGACACCGGGTCACTCAGGGTCAGACTAACTCCGGACACGTGGTCACTCGGGGTCAGACTCTCTCCGAACACGGGGTCACTCAGGGTCACACTCTCTCTGGGCACGGGGTCACTCAGGGTCAGACTCTCTCTGGACACCGCGTCACTCAGGGTCAGACTCTCTCCGGACACAGGGTCACTCAGGGTCAGACTCTCTCCAGACACGGGGTCACTCGGTCAGACTCTCACCGGACACGCGGTCACTCAAGGTCAGTCTCTCTCCGGACATGGGGTCACTCAGGGTCAGACTCTCTCCGGACACGTGGTCACTCAGGGTCAGACTGTCTCCGGACACGGGGTCACTCAGGGTCAGACTCTCTCCGGACATGGGGTCACTCAGGGTCAGACTATCTTCGGACATGGGGTCACTCAGGTACAGAATCTCTCCGGACACGGGGTCACTCAGGCTCAGACTGTCTCCGGACACGGAGTCACTCAGGGTCAGACTCTCTCCGGACACGGGGTCACTCAGGGTCTGACTCTCTCCGGACACTAAGTCACTCAGGGTCAGACACTCTCCGGGTCATGGGGTCACTCTGGGTCAGACTCTCTCCGGAAACGGGGTCACTCATGGTCAGACTCTCTCTGGACATGGGGTCACTCAGGGTCAGACTCTCTGGACACGTGGTCACACAGGGTCAGACTGTCTCCGGACACGGAGTCACTCAGGGTCAGATTCTCTCCGGACACGGGGTCACTCAGGGTCTGACTCTCTCCGGACACTAAGTCACTCAGGGTCAGACACTCTCCGGGTCACGGGGTCACTCTGGGTCAGACTCTCTCCGGAAACGGGGTCACTCATGGTCAGACTCTCTCTGGACATGGGGTCACTCAGGGTCAGACTCTTTGGACATGTGGTCACACAGGGTCAGACTGTCTCCGGACACAGGGCCACAACGTCAGGCTCTCTCCGGACACCGGGTCACTCAGGGTCAGACTCTCTCTGGACACAGGGTCACTCAGGGTCAGACTCTCCGGACACGGGGTCACTCAGTGTCAGACTCTCTCCGGACACCGGGTCACTCAGGGTCAGACTATCTCCGGACACGTGGTCACTCGGGGTCAGACTCTCTCCGAACACTGGGTCACTCAGGGTCACACTCTCTCTAGTCACAGGGTCCCTCAGGGTCAGACTCTCTCTGGACATGGGGTCACTCCAGGTCAGACTCTCTCCGGACACAGGGTCACTCAGGGTCAGACTCTCTCAGGACACGGTGTCACTCAGGGTCATACTCTCTCCGGACATGAGGTCACTCAGGGTCTGACTCTCTCCGGACACTAAGTCACTCAGGGTCAGACACTCTCCGGTCACGGGGTCACTCAGGGTCAGACTCTCTCCGGAAACGGGGTCACTCATGGTCAGACTCTCTCTGGACATGGGGTCACTCAGGGTCAGATTCTCTGGACACAGGGTCACTAGGGTCAGATTCTCTCCGGACATGGGGTCACACAGGGTCAGACTCTCTCCGGACACGGGGTCACACAGGGTCAGACTGTCTCCGGACACAGGGCCACAGGGTCAGGCTCTCTCTGGACACCGCGTCACTCAGGGTCAGACTCTCTCCGGACACAGGGTCACTCAGGGTCAGACTCTCTCCAGTCACGGGGTCACTCGGTCAGAATCTCACCGGACACGCGGTCACTCAAGGTCAGTCTCTCTCCGGACATGGGGTCACTCAGGGTCAGACTCTCTCCGGACACGGGGTCACTCAGGCTCAGACTGTCTCCGGACACGGAGTCACTCAGGGTCAGACTCTCTCCGGACACGGGGTCACTCAGGGTCTGACTCTCTCCGGACACTAAGTCACTCAGGGTCAGACACTCTCCGGGTCACGGGGTCACTCTGGGTCATACTCTCTCTGGAAACGGGGTCACTCATGGTCAGACTCTCTCTGGACATGGGGTCACTCAGGGTCAGACTCTCTGCACACGTGGTCACACAGGGTCAGACTGTCTCCGGACACGGAGTCACTCAGGGTCAGATTCTCTCCGGACACGGGGTCACTCAGGGTCTGACTCTCTCCGGACACTAAGTCACTCAGGGTCAGACACTCTCCGGGTCACGGGGTCACTCTGGGTCAGACTCTCTCCGGAAACGGGGTCACTCATGGTCAGACTCTCTCTGAACATGGGGTCACTCAGGGTCAGACTCCCTGGACACGTGGTCACACAGTGTCAGACTGTCTCCGGACACAGGGCCACAAGGTCAGGCTCTCTCCGGACACCGGGTCACTCAGGGTCAGACTCTCTCCGGACACAGGGTCACTCAGGGTCAGACTCTCCGGACACGGGGTCACTCAGTATCAGACTCTCTCCGGACACCGGGTCACTCAGGGTCAGACTATCTCCGGACACGTGGTCACTCGGGGTCAGACTCTCTCCGAACACGGGGTCACTCAGGGTCACACTCTCTCTGGGCACAGGGTCACTCAGGGTCAGACTCTCTCTGGACATGGGGTCACTCCAGGTCAGACTCTCTCCAGACACAGGGTCACTCAGGGTCAGACTCTCTCAGGACACGGTGTCACTCAGGGTCATACTCTCTCCGGACATGGGGTCACTCAGGGTCTGACTCTCTCCGGACACTAAGTCACTCAGGGTCAGACACTCTCCGGTCACGGGGTCACTCAGGGTCAGACTCTCTCCAGACACGGGGTCACTCGGGGTCAGACTCTCTCCGGACACGGGGTCACTCAGGATCAGACTCTCTCCGGACACGGGGTCACTCAGGCACAGACTATCTCCGGACATGGGGCCACTCAGGGTCAGACTCTCTCCGGACACGGGGTCACTCAGGGTCAGACTCTCTCCAGACACGGGGTCACTCAGGGTCAGACTCTCTCCGGACATGGGGTCACTCAGGGTCAGACTCTCACAGGACACGGGGTCACTCAGGGTCAGCTTATCTCTGGACACGGGGTCACTCAGGGTCAGACTCTGTCTGGACATGGGGTCACACAGGGTCAGACTCTCTCCGGACACGGGGTCACTCACGGTCAGAGACTCTCTGGACAAGGGCTCACTCAGGGTCAGACTGTCTCCGGACACGGGGTCACACAAGGTCAGACTCTCTCCGGACACGGGGTCACTCAGAGTCCGACTCTCTCCAGACTCGGGGTCACTCAGTCTCAGACTGTCTCCGGACATGGGGCCACTCAGGGTCAGACTCTCTCCGGACACGGGGTCACTCAGAGTCAGACTCTCTCCGGATACGGGGTCACTCAGGGTCAGACTCTCTCCGTTCACGAGGTCACTCAGGGTCAGACTCTCCGGAGATGGTGTCACACAGGGTCAGACTGTCTCCGGACATGGGGCCACTCATGGCCAGGCTCTCACCGGACAAAGGGTCACTCAGGGTCAGACTCTCTCTGGCCACGGGGTCACTCAGGGTCAGACTCTCTTCGGACATGGGGTCATTCAGGGTCAGACTCTCTCCGGACATGGGGTCACTCAGGGTCATACTCTCTCCGGACACGGGGTCACTCAGGGTCAGACTATCTTTGGACATGGGGTCACTCAGGGTCAGACTCTCTCTGGACACGGGGTCACTCAGGGTCAGACTCACTCTGGACACGGGGTCACTCGGGGTCAGACACTCTCCGGACATGGGGTCACTCGGGGTCAGACTCTCTCCAGACATGGGGTCACTCAGGGTCAGACTCACTCCGGACATGGGGTCACTCAGGCTCAGACTGTCTCCGGACATGGGGCCACTCAGGGTCAGACTCTCTCCGGACACGGGGTCACTCAAGGTCCGACTCTCTTCGGACACGGGGTCACTCAGGGTCAGACTATCTCCGGACACGGGGTCACTCAGGCTCAGGCTGTCTCCGGACATGGGGTCACTCAGGCTCGGACTCTCTCCGGACACGGGGGTCACTCAGTGTCCGTCTCTCTCCGGACACGGGGTCAATCAGGGTCAGACTGTCTCCGGACACGGGGTCACTCAGGGTCAGACTCTCTCCGGACATGGGGTCACTCAGGGTCAGACTCTCTCCGGTCACCGGTTCACTCAGGTTCAGTCTCTCTCCGGACACGGGGTCACTCAGCGTCAGACTCTCTCCGGACACGGGGTCTGTCAGGGTCAGACTATTTCCGGACACGGGGTCACTCAGGGTCAGACTCTCTCCGGACATGGGGTCACACAGGGTCAGATTCTCTTCGGACATGGGGTCACTCAGGGTCAGACTCTCTCCGGACACAGGGTCACTCAGGATCAGACTGTCTCCGGACACAGGGCCACTCAGGGTCAGGCTCTCTACGGACACAGGGTCACTCAGGGTCAGACTCTCTCCGGACACGAAGTCACTCAGGGTCAGACTCTCTCCGGAAACGGGGTCACTCAGGGTCAGACTCTCTCCGGACACCGGGTCACTCAGGGTCAGACTCTCTCTCGACACAGGGTCACTCCTGGTCAGACTCTTTCCGGACACGTGGTCACTCAGGGTCAGACTCTGTCTGGACACGAAGTCACTCAGGGTCAGACTGTCTCCGGACACAGGGTCACTCAGGCTCAGACTGTCTCCGGACACGGAGTCACTCAGGGTCAGACTCTCTCCGGACACGGGGTCACTCAGGGTCTGACTCTCTCCGGACACTAAGTCACTCAGGGTCAGACACTCTCCGGGTCACGGGGTCACTCAGGGTCAGACTCTCTCCGGAAACGGGGTCACTCATGGTCAGACTCTCTCTGGACATGGGGTCACTCAGGGTCAGACTCTCTGGACACGTGGTCACACAGGGTCAGACTGTCGCCGGACACAGGGCCACAAGGTCAGGCTCTCTCCGGACATCGGGTCACTCAGGGTCAGACTCTCTCCGGACACAGGGTCACTCAGGGTCAGACTCTCCGGACACCGGGTCACTCAGTGTCAGACTCTCTCCGGACACAGGGTCACTCAGGGTCGGACTCTCCGGACACGGGGTCACTCAGGGTCAGACTCTCTCCGGACATGGGGTCACTCAGGGTCAGACTCTCTCCGGACACCGGGTCACTCAGGGTCAGACTATCTCCGGACACGTGGTCACTCGGGGTCAGACTCTCTCCGGACACGAGGTCACTCAGGGTGACACTCTCTCTGGGCACGGGGTCACTCAGGGTCAGACTCTCTCTGGACATGGGGTCACTCCAGGTCAGACTCTCTCCGGACACAGGATCACTCAGGGTCAGACACTCTCCGGTCACGGGGTCACTCAGGGTCAGACTCCCTCCGGAAATGGGGTCACTCATGGTCAGACTCTCTCTGGACATGGGGTCACTCAGGGTCAGATTCTCTGGACTCGGGGTCACTCGGGTCAGATTCTCTCCGGACATGGGGTCACACAGGTTCAGACTCTCTCCGGACACGGGGTCACACAGGGTCAGACTGTCTCCGGACACAGGACCACAGGGTCAGGCTCTCTCCGGACACGGCGTCACTCAGGGTCAGACTCTCTCTGGACACAGGTCACTCAGGGTCAGACTCTCTCCAGACACGGGATCACTCGGTCAGACTCTCACCGGACACGCGGTCACTCAAGGTCAGTCTCTCTCCGGACATGGGGTCACTCAGGGTCAGACTCTCTCCGGACACGGGGTCACTCAGGGTCGGACTGTCTCCGGACACGGGATCACTCAGGGTCAGACTCTCTCCGGACACGGGGTCACTCAGGGTCAGACTATCTTCGGACATGGGGTCACTCAGGTTCAGACTCTCTTCGGACACTGGGTCACTCAGGGTCAGACTCTCTCCGGACACGAAGTCACTCAGGGTCAGACTGTCTCCGGACACGGGGTCACTCAGGCTCAGACTGTCTCCGGACACGGAGTCACTCAGGGTCAGACTCTCTCCGGACACGGGGTCACTCAGGGTCTGACTCTCTCCGGACACTAAGTCACTCAGGGTCAGACACTCTCCGGGTCATGGGATCACTCTGGGTCAGACTCTCTCCGGAAACGGGGTCACTCATGGTCAGACTCTCTCTGGACATGGGGTCACTCAGGGTCAGACTCTCTGGACACGTGGTCACACAGGGTCAGACTGTCTCCGGACATGGAGTCACTCAGGGTCAGACTCTCTCCGGACACGGGGTCACTCAGGGTCTGACTGTATCCGGACACTAAGTCAATCAGGGTCAGACACTCTCCGGGTCATGGGATCACTCTGGGTCAGACTCTCTCCGGAAACGGGGTCACTCATGGTCAGACTCTCTCTGGACATGGGGTCACTCAGGGTCAGACTCTCTGGACACGTGGTCACACAGGGTCAGACTGTCTCCGGACACAGGGCCACAAGGTCAGGCTCTCTCCGGACACAGGGTCACTCAGGGTCAGACTCTCTCCGGAAACAGGGTCATTCAGGGTCAGACTCTCCGGACACGGGGTCACTCAGTGTCAGACTCTCTCCGGACACCGGGTCACTCAGGGTCAGACTATCTCCGGACACGTGGTCACTCGGGGTCAGACTCTCTCCGAACACGGGGTCACTCAGGGTCACACTCTCTCTAGGCACGGGGTCACTCAGGGTCAGACTCTCTCTGGACATGGGGTCACTCCAGGTCAGACTCTCTCCGGACACAGGGTCACTCATCGTCAGACTCTCTCAGGACACAGTGTCACTCAGGGTCATACTCTCTCTGGACATTGGGTCACTCAGGGTCTGACTCTCTCCGGACACTAAGTCACTCAGGGTCAGACACTCTCCGGTCACGGGGTCACTCAGGGTCAGACTCTCTCCGGAAACGGGGTCACTCATGGTCAGACTCTCTCTGGACATGGGGTCACTCAGGGTCAGATTCTCTGGACACGGGGTCACTCGGGTCAGATTCTCTCCGGACATGGGGTCACACAGGGTCAGACTCTCTCCGGACACGGGGTCACACAGGGTCAGACTGTCTCCGGACACAGGGCCACAGGGTCAGGCTCTCTCCGGACACCGCGTCACTCAGGGTCAGACTCTCTCCGGACACAGGGTCACTCAGGGTCAGACTCTCTCCAGACACGGGGTCACTCGGTCAGACTCTCACCGGACAAGCGATCACTCAAGGTCAGTCTCTCTACGGACATGGGGTCACTCAGGGTCAGACTCTCTGCGGACACAGGGTCACTCAGGGTCAGACTCTCTGGACACGGGGTCACTCAGGGTCAGACTGTCTCCGGACACGGGGTCACTCAGGGTCAGACTCTCTCCGGACACGGGGTCACTCAGGGTCAGACTATCTTCGGACATGGGGTCACTCAGGTTCAGACTCTCTCCGGACACTGGGTCACTCAGGGTCAGACATTCTCCGGACACGGGGTCACTCAGGGTCAGACTGTCTCCGGACACTGTGTCACTCTGGTTCAGACTCTCTCCGGACACGGGGTCACTCGGGGTCAGACTCTCTCCGGACATGGGGTCACTCAGGGTCAGACTCTCTCCGGACACGGGGTCACTCAGGCACAGACTATCTCCGGACATGGGGCCACTCAGGGTCAGACTCTCTCCGGACACGGGGGTCACTCAGGGTCAGACTCTCTCCAGACACAGGGTCACTCAGGCTCAGATTCTCTCCAGACACGGGGTCACTCAGGGTCAGACTATCTCCGGACATGGGGTCACTCAGGGTCAGACTCTCTGGACACGGGGTCACTCAGGGTCAGACTGTCTCCGGACACGGGGTCACTCAGGGTCAGACGCTCTCCGGACACGGGGTCACTCAGGGTCAGACTATCTTCGGACATGGGGTCACTCAGGTTCAGACTCTCTCCGGACACCGGGTCACTCAGGGTCAGACTCTCTCCGGACACGGGGTCACTCAGGGTCAGACGGTCTCCGGACACTGTGTCACTCAGCGTCAGACTCTCTCCGGACACGGGGTCACTCGGGGTCAGACTCTCTCCGGACATGGGGTCACTCAGGGTCAGACTCTCTCCGGACACGGGGTCACTCAGGGTCAGACATCTCCAGACATGGGGTCACTCCAGGTCAGACTCTCTCCGGACACAGGGTCACTCAGGGTCAGACTCTCTCAGGACACGGTGTCACTCAGGCTCATACTCTCTCCGGACATGGTGTCACTCAGGGTCTGACTCTCTCCGGACACTAAGTCACTCAGGGTCAGACACTCTCCGGTCACGGGGTCATTCAGGGTCAGACTCTCTCCGGAAACGGGGTCACTCATGGTCAGACTCTCTCTGGACATGGGGTCACTCAGGGTCAGATTCTCTGGACACGGGGTCACTCGGGTCAGATTCTCTCCGGACATGGGGTCACACAGGGTCAGACTCTCTCCGGACACGGGGTCACACAGGGTCAGACTGTCTCCGGACACAGGGCCACAGGGTCAGGCTCTCTCCGGACACCGCGTCACTCAGGGTCAGACTCTCTCCGGACACAGGGTCACTCAGGGTCAGACTCTCTCCAGACACGGGATCACTCAGTCAGACTCTCACCGGACACGCGGTCACTCAAGGTCAGTCTCTCTCCGGACATGGGGTCACTCAGGGTCAGACTCTCTCCGGACACTTGGTCACTCAGGCCCAGACTCTCTCCGGACACGAAGTCACTCAGGGTCAGACTGTCTCCGGACACGGGGTCACTCAGGCTCAGACTGTCTCCGGACACGGAGTCACTCAGGGTCAGACTCTCTCCGGACACGGGGTCACTCAGGGTCAGACTCTCTCCGGACACTAAGTCACTCAGGGTCAGACACTCTCCGGGTCATGGGGCCACTCTGGGTCAGACTCTCTCCGGAAACGGGGTCACTCATGGTCAGACTCTCTCTGGACATGGGGTCACTCAGGGTCAGACTCTCTGGACACGTGGTCACACAGGGTCAGACTGTCTCCGGACACGGAGTCACTCAGGGTCAGACTCTCTCCGGACACGGGGTCACTCAGGGTCTGACTCTCTCCGGACACTAAGTCACTCAGGGTCAGACACTCTCCGGGTCACGGGGTCACTCTGGGTCAGACTCTCTCCGTAAACGGGGTCACTCATGGTCAGACTCTCTCTGGACATGGGGTCACTTAGGGTCAGACTCTCTGGACACGTGGTCACACAGGGTCAGACTGTCTCCGGACATAGGGCCACAAGGTCTGGCTCTCTCCGGACACAGGGTCACTCAGGGTCAGACTCTCTCTGGACACAGGGTCACTCAGGGTCAGACTCTCCGGACACGGGGTCACTCAGTGTCAGACTCTCTCCGGACACCGGGTCACTCAGGGTCAGACTATCTCCGGACACGTGGTCACTCGGGGTCAGACTCTCTCCGAACACGGGGTCACTCAGGGTCAAACTCTCTCTGGGCACGGGGTCACTCAGGGTCAGACTCTCTCTGGACATGGGGTCACTCCAGGTCAGACTGTCTCCGGACACGGGGTCAATCAGGCTCAGACTGTCTCCGGACACGGAGTCACTCAGGGTCAGACTCTCTCCGGACACGGGGTCACTCAGGGTCTGACTCTCTCTGGACACTAAGTCAATCAGGGTCAGACACTCTCCGGGTCATGGGGTCACTCTGGGTCAGACTCTCTCCGGACACGGGGTCACTCAGGGTCAGACTTTCTCCGGACCCGGGGTCACTCAGGGTCAGACTCTCTCCAGACACGGGGTCACTCAGGGTCAGACTATCTTCGGACATGGGGTCACTCAGGTTCAGACTCTCTCCGGACACTGGGTCACTCAGGGTTAGACTCTCTCCGGACACGAAGTCACTCAGGGTCAGACTGTCTCCGGACACGGGGTCACTCAGGCTCAGACTGTATCCGGACACGGAGTCACTCAGGGTCAGACTCTCTCCGGACACGGGGTCACTCAGGGTCTGACTCTCTCCGGACACTAAGTCACTCAGGGTCAGACACTCTCCGGGTCACGGGGTCACTCTGGGTCAGACTCTCTACGGAAATGGGGTCACTCATGGTCAGACTCTCTCTGGACATGGGGTCACTCAGGGTCAGACTCTCTGGACACGTGGTCACACAGGGTCAGACTGTCTCCGGACACAGTGCCACAAGGTCAGGCTCTCTCCGGACACCGGGTCACTCAGGGTCAGACTCTCTCCGGAAACAGGGTCACTCAGGGTCAGACTCTCCGGACACAGTGTCACTCAGTGTCAGACTCTCTCCGGACACTGGGTCACTCAGGGTCAGACTATCTCCGGACACGTGGTCACTCGGGGTCAGACTCTCTCCGAACACGGGGTCACTCAGGGTCACACTCTCTCTAGGCACGGGGTCACTCAGGGTCAGACTCTCTCTGGACATGGGGTCACTCCAGGTCAGACTCTCTCCGGACACAGGGTAACTCAGCGTCAGACTCTCTCAGGACACAGTGTCACTCAGGGTCATACTCTCTCCGGACATGGGGTCACTCAGGGTCTGACTCTCTCCGGACACTAAGTCACTCAGGGTCAAACACTCTCCGGTCACGGGGTCACTCAGGGTCAGACTCTCTCCGGAAACGGGGTCACTCATGGTCAGACTCTCTCTGGACATGGGGTCACTCAGGGTCAGATTCTCTGGACACGGGGTCACTCGGGTCAGATTCTCTCCGGACATGGGGTCACACAGGGTCAGACTCTCTCCGGAAACGGGGTCACACAGGGTCAGACTGTCTCCGGACACAGGGCCACAGGGTCAGGCTCTCTCCGGACACTGTGTCACTCAGGGTCAGACTCTCTCCGGACACGGGGTCACTCGGGGTCAGACTCTCTCCGGACACGGGGTCACTCAGGGTCAGACTCTCTCCGGACACGGGGTCACTCAGGCACAGACTATCTCCGGACATGGGGCCACTCAGGGTCAGACTCTCTCCGGACACGGGGGTCACTCAGGGTCAGACTCTCTCCATACACAGGGTCACTCAGGCTCAGATTCTCTCCAGAAACGGGGTCACTCAGGGTCAGACAATCTCCGGACATGGGGTCACTCAGGGTCAGACTCTCTGGACACGGGGTCACTCAGGGTCAGACTGTCTCCGGACACGGGGTCACTCAGGGTCAGACGCTCTCCGGACACGGGATCACTCAGGGTCAGACTATCTTCGGACATGGGGTCACTCAGGTTCAGACTCTCTCCGGACACCGGGTCACTCAGGGTCAGACTCTCTCCGGACACGGGGTCACTCAGGGTCAGACTGTCTCCGGACACTGTATCACTAAGCGTCAGACTCTCTCCGGACACGGGGTCACTCGGGGTCAGACTCTCTCCGGACACGGGGTCACTCAGGGTCAGACTCTCTCCGGACACGGGGTCACTCAGGCACAGACTATCTCTGGACATGGGGCCACTCAGGGTCACACTCTCTCCGGACACGGGGTCACTCAGGGTCAGACTCTCTCCAGACATGGGGTCACTCCAGGTCAGACTCTCTCCAGACACAGGGTCCCTCAGGGTCAGACTCTCTCAGGACACGGTGTCACTCAGGGTCATACTCTCTCCGGACATGGTGTCACTCAGGGTCTGACTCTCTCCGGACACTAAGTCACTCAGGGTCAGACACTCTCCGGTCACGGGGTCATTCAGGGTCAGACTCTCTCCGGAAATGGGGTCACTCATGGTCAGACTCTCTCTGGACATGGGGTCACTCAGGTTCAGATTCTCTGGACATGGGGTCACTCGGGTCAGATTCTCTCCGGACATGGGGTCACACAGGGTCAGACTCTCTCCGGACACGGGGTCACACAGGGTCAGACTGTCTCCGGAGAAAGGGCCACAGGGTCAGGCTCTCTCCGGACACCGCGTCACTCAGGGTCAGACTCTCTCCGGACACAGGGTCACTCAGGGTCAGACTCTCTCCAGACACGGGGTCACTCGGTCAGACTCTCACCGGACATGCGGTCACTCAAGGTCAGTCTCTCTCCAGACATGGGGTCACTCAGGGTCAGCCTCTCTCCGGACACAGGGTCACTCAGGGTCAGACTGTCTCTGGACACGAGGTCACTCAGGGTCAGACTCTCTCCGGACACGGGGTCACTCAGGGTCAGACTATCTTCGGACATGGGGTCACTCAGGTTCAGACTCTCTCCGGACACTTGGTCACTCAGGGTCAGACTCTCTCCGGACACTAAGTCACTCAGGGTCAGACTGTCTCCGGACACGGGGTCACTCAGGCTCAGACTGTCTCCGGACACGGAGTCACTCAGGGTCAGACTCTCTCCGGACACAGGGTCATTCAGGGTCTGACTCTCTCCGGACACTAAGTCACTCAGGGTCAGACACTCGCCGGGTCACGGGGTCACTCTGGGTCAGACTCTCTCCGGAAACGGGGTCACTCATGGTCAGACTCTCTCTGGACATGGGGTAACTCCAGGTCAGACTCTCTCCGGACACAGGATCACTCAGAGTCAGACTCTCTCAGGACACGGTGTCACTCAGGGTCATACTCTCTTCGGACATGGGGTCACTCAGGGTCTGACTCTCTCCGGACACTAAGTCACTCAGGGTCAGACACTCTCCGGTCACGGGGTCACTCAGGGTCAGACTCTCTCCGTAAATGGGGTCACTCATGGTCAGACTCTCTCTGGACATGGGGTCACTCAGGGTCAGACTCTCTGGACACGTGGTCACACAGGGTCAGACTGTCTCCGGACACGGAGTCACTCAGGGTCAGACTCTCTCCGGACACGGGGTCACTCAGGGTCTGACTCTCTCCGGACACTAAGTCACTCAGGGTCAGACACTCTCCGGGTCACGGGGTCACTCTGGGTCAGACTCTCTCCGGAAACGGGGTCACTCATGGTCAGACTCTCTCTGGACATGGGATCACTCCGGGTCAGACTCTCTGGACACGTGGTCACACAGGGTCAGACTGTCTCCGGACACAGGGCCACAAGGTCAGGCTCTCTCCGGACACCGGGTCACTCAGGGTCAGACTCTCTCCGGACACAGGGTCACTCAGGGTCAGACTCTCCGGACACGGGGTCACTCAGTGTCAGACTCTCTCCGGACACAGGGTCACTCAGGGTCAGACTCTCCGGACACGGGGTCACTCAGGGTAAGACTCTATCAGGACATGGGGTCACTCAGGGTCAGACTCTCTCCGGACACCGGGTCACTCAGGGTCAGACTATCTCCGGACACGTGGTCACTCGGGGTCAGACTCTCTCCGAACACGGGGTCACTCAGGGTCACACTCTCTCTGGGCACGGGGTCACTCAGGGTCAGACTCTCTCCGGACATGGGGTCACTCCAGGTCAGACTCTCTCCGGACACAGGGTCACTCAGGGTCAGACTCTCTCAGGACACGGTGTCACTCAGGGTCATACTCTCTCCGGACATGGGGTCACTCAGGGTCTGACTCTCTCCGGACACTAAGTCACTCAGGGTCAGACACTCTCCGGTCACGGGGTCACTCAGGGTCAGACTCTCTCCGGAAACGGGGTCACTCATGGTCAGACTCTCTCTGGACATGGGGTCACTCAGGGTCAGATTCTCTGGACACGGGGTCACTCGGGTCAGATTCTCTCCGGACATGGGGTCACACAGGGTCAGACTCTCTCCGGACACGGGGTCACACAGGGTCACACTGTCTCCGGACACAGGGCCACAGGGTCAGGCTCTCTCCGGACACCGCGTCACTCAGGGTCAGACTCTCTCCGGACACAGGGTCACTCAGGGTCAGACTCTCTCCAGACATGGGGTCACTCGGTCAGACTCTCACCGGACACGCGGTCACTCAAGGTCAGTCTCTCTCCGGACATGGGGTCACTCAGGGTCAGACTCTCTGCGGACACAGGGTCACTCAGGCTCAGATTCTCTCCAGACACGGGGTCACTCAGGGTCAGACTATCTCCGGACATGGGGTCACTCAGGGTCAGACTCTCTGGACACGGGGTCACTCAGGGTCAGACTGTCTCCGGACACGGGGTCACTCAGGGTCAGACTCTCTCCGGACACGGGGTCACTCAGGGTCAGACTATCTTCGGACATGGGGTCACTCCGGTTCAGACTCTCTCCGGACACGGGGGTCACTCATGGTCAGACTCTCTCCAGACACAGGGTCACTCAGGCTCAGATTCTCTTCAGACACGGGGTCACTCAGGGTCAGACTATCTCCGGACACGGGGTCACTCAGGGTCAGACTCTCTGGACACGGGGTCACTCAGGGTCAGACTGTCTCCGGACATGGGGTCACTCAGGGTCAGACTCTCTCCGGACACGGGGTCACTCAGGGTCAGACTATCTTCGGACATGGGGTCACTCAGGTTCAGACTCTCTCCGGGCACCGGGTCACTCAGGGTCAGACTCTCTCCGGACACGGTGTCACTCAGGGTCAGACTGTCTCCGGACACTGTGTCACTCAGGGTCAGACTCTCTCCGGACACGGGGTCACTCGGGGTCAGACTCTCTCCGGACACGGGGTCACTCGGGGTCAGACTCTCTCCGGACACGGGGTCACTCAGGCACAGACTATCTCCGGACATGGGGCCACTCAGGGTCAGACTCTCTCCGGACACGGGGTCACTCAGGGTCGGACTCTCTCCAGACACGGGGTCACTCAGGGTCAGACTCTCTCCGGACATGGGGTCACTCAGGGTCAGACTCTCACTGGACACGGGGTCACTCAGGGTCAGCTTATCTCTGGACACGGGGTCACTCAGGGTCAGACTCTCTCTGGACATGGGGTCACACAGGGTCAGACTCTCTCCGGACACGGGGTCACTCACGGTCAGAGACTCTCTGGACAAGGGCTCACTCAGGGTCAGACTGTCTCCGGACACGGGGTCACACAAGGTCAGACTCTCTCCGGACACGGGGTCACTCAGAGTCCGACTCTCTCCGGACTCGGGGTCACTCAGTCTCAGACTGTCTCCGGACATGGGGCCACTCAGGGTCAGACTCTCTCCGGACACGGGGTCACTCAGAGTCAGACTCTCTCCGGATACGGGGTCACTCAGGGTCAGACTCTCTCCGTTCACGAGGTCACTCAGGGTCAGACTCTCCGGAGATGGTGTCACACAGGGTCAGACTGTCTCCGGACATGGGGCCACTCATGGCCAGGCTCTCACCGGACAAAGGGTCCCTCAGGGTCAGACTCTCTCCAGACACGGGGTCACTCAGGGTCAGACTCTCTTCGGACACGGGGTCATTCAGGGTCAGACTCTCTCCGGACACGGGGTTGCTCAGGGTCAGACTGTCTCCGGACACGGGGTCACTCAGGGTCAGACTATCTTTGGACATGGGGTCACTCAGGGTCAGACTCTCTCTGGACACGGGGTCACTCAGGGTCAGACTCACTCCGGACACGTGGTCACTCGGGGTCAGACACTCTCTGGACATGGGGTCACTCGGGGTCAGACTCTCTCCGGACATGGGGTCACTCAGGGTCAGACTCTCTCCGGATATGTGGTCACTCAGGCTCAGACTTTCTCCGGACATGGGGCCACTCAGGGTGAGACTCTCTCCGGACACGGGGTCACTCAGGGTCCGACTCTCTTCGGACACGGGGTCACTCAGGGTCAGACTATCTCCGGACACGGTGTCACTCAGGCTCAGGCTGTCTCCGGACATGGGGCCACTCAGGCTCAGACTCTCTCCGGACACGGGGGTCACTCAGGGTCCGACTCTCTCCAGACACGGGGTCACTCAGGGTCAGACTCTCTCCGGACATGGGGTCACTCAGGGTCAGCATCTCTCCGGTCACCGGTTCACTCAGGGTCAGACTCTCTCCGGACACGGGGTCACTCATGGTCAGACTCTCTCTGGACACGAAGTCACTCAGGGTCAGACTCTCTCCGGACACGGGGTCACTCAGGGTCAGACTCTCTCCGGACACAGCGTCACTCGGATCAGACTCTTTCCGGACACGGTGTCACTCAGGGTCAGACTCTCTCCTGACATGGGGTCACTCAGGGTCAGCCTCTCTCCAGACACAGGGTCACTCAGGGTCAGACTGTCTCCGGACACAGGGTCACTCAAGTTCAGACTGTCTCCGGACATGGGGTCACTCAGGGTCAGACTCTCTGGACACGGGGTCACACTGGGTCAGACTGTCTCCGGACACAGGGCCACAGGGTCAGGCTCTCTCCGGACACGGGGTCACACTGGGTCAGACTGTCTCCGGACACAGGGCCACAGGGTCAGGCTCTCTCCGGACACCGGGTCACTCAGGGTCTGAGTCTCTCCGGACACTAAGTCACTCAGGGTCAGACACTCTCCGGTCACGGGGTCACAGGGTCAGACTCTCTCCGGAAACGGGGTCACTCATGGTCAGACTCTCTCTGGACATGGGGTCACTCAGGGTCAGATTCTCTGGACACGGGGTCACTCGGGTCAGATTCTCTCCGGACATGGGGTCACACAGGGTCAGACTCTCTCCGGACACGGGGTCACACAGGGTCAGACTGTCTCCGGACACAGGGCCACAGGGTCAGGCTCTCTCCGGACACCGCGTCACTCAGGGTCAGACTCTCTCCGGACACAGGGTCACTCAGGGTCAGACTCTCTCCAGACACGGGGTCACTCGGTCAGACTCTCACCGGACCCGCGGTCACTCAAGGTCAGTCTCTCTCCGGACATGGGGTCACTCAGGGTCAGACTCTCTCCGGACACAGGGTCACTCAGGCTCAGATTCTCTCCAGACACGGGGTCACTCAGGGTCAGACTCTCTGGACACGGGGTCACTCAGGGTCAGACTGTCTCCGGACATGGGGTCACTCAGGGTCAGACTCTCTCCGGACACGGGGTTACTCAGGGTCAGACTATCTTCGGACATGGGGTCACTCAGGTTCAGACTCTCTCCGGACACTGGGTCACTCAGGGTCAGACTCTCTCCGGACACGGGGTCACTCAGGGTCAGTCTGTCTCCGGACACTGTTTCACTCAGGGTCAGACTCTCTCCGGACACGGGGTCACTCGGGGTCAGACTCTCTCCGGACACGGGGTCACTCAGGCACAGACTACCTCCGGACATGGGGCCACTCAGGGTCAGACTCTCTCCGGACACGGCGGTCACTCAGGGTCAGACTCTCTCCAGACACAGGGTCACTGAGGCTCAGATTCTCTCCAGACACGGGGTCACTCAGGGTCAGACTATCTCCGGACACGGGGTCACTCAGGGTCAGACTCTCTGGACACGGGGTCACTCAGGGTCAGACTGTCTCCGGACACGGGGTCACTCAGGGTCAGACTCTCTCCGGACACGGGGTCACTCAGTGTCAGACTATCTTCGGACATGGGGTCACTCAGGTTCAGACTCTCTCCGGAGACCGGGTCACTCAGGGTCAGACTCTCTCCGGACACGGGGTCACTCAGGGTCAGACTGTCTCCGGACACTGTGTCACTCAGGGTCAGACTCTCCGGACACGGGGTCAATCGGGGTCAGACTCTCTCCGGACACGGGGTCACTCAGGGTCAGACTCTCTCCGGACACGGGGTCACTCAGGCACAGACTATCTCCGGACATGGGGCCACTCAGGGTCAGACTCTCTCCGGACACGGGGTCACTCAGGGTCAGACTCTCACCAGACACGGGGTCACTCAGGGTCAGACTCTCTCCGGACATGGGGTCACTCAGGGTCAGACTCTCACCGGACACGGGGTCACTCAGGCTCAGCTTATCTCTGGACACGGGGTCACTCAGGGTCAGACTCTCTCCGGACACGGGGTCACTCAGGGTCAGACTATCTTCGGACATGGGGTCACTCAGGTTCAGACTCTCTCCGGACACCGGGTCACTCAGGGTCAGACTCTCTCCATTCACGGGGTCACTCAGGGTCAGACTGTCTCCGGACACTGTGTCACTCAGGGTCAGACTCTCTCCGGACACGGGGTCACTCTAGGTCAGACTCTCTCCGAACACGGGGTCACTCAGGGTCAGACTCTCTCCGGACACGGGGTCACTCAGGCACAGACTATCTCCGGACATGGGGCCACTCAGGGTCAGACTCTCTCCGGACACGGGGTCACTCAGGGTCAGACTCTCTCCAGACATGGGGTCACTCAGAGTCCGACTCTCTCCGGACTCGGGGTCACTCAGTCTCAGACTGTCTCCGGACATGGGGCCACTCAGGGTCAGACTCTCTCCGGACACGGGGTCACTCAGAGTCAGACTCTCTCCGGATACGGGGTCACTCAGGGTCAGACTCTCTCCGGAAATGGGGTCACTCAGGGTCAGACTCTCACTGGACACGGGGTCACTGAGGGTCAGCTTATCTCTGGACACGGGGTCACTCAGGGTCAGACTCTCTCTGGACATGGGGTCACACAGGGTCAGACTCTCTCCGGACACGGGGTCACTCACGGTCAGAGACTCTCTGGACAAGGGCTCACTCAGGGTCAGACTGTCTCCGGACACGGGGTCACACAAGGTCAGACTCTCTCCGGACACGGGGTCACTCAGAGTCCGACTCTCTCCGGACTCGGGGTCACTCAGTCTCAGACTGTCTCCGGACATGGGGCCACTCAGGGTCAGACTCTCTCCGGACACGGGGTCACTCAGAGTCAGACTCTCTCCGGATACGGGGTCACTCAGGGTCAGACTCTCTCCGTTCACGAGGTCACTCAGGGTCAGACTCTCCGGAGATGGTGTCACACAGGGTCAGACTGTCTCCGGACATGGGGCCACTCATGGCCAGGCTCTCACCGGACAAAGGGTCACTCAGGGTCAGACTCTCTCCGGACTCGGGGTCACTCAGTCTCAGACTGTCTCCGGACATGGGGCCACTCAGGGTCAGACTCTCTCCGGACACGGGGTCACTCAGAGTCAGACTCTCTCCGGACATGGGGTCACTCAGGGTCAGACTCTCACCGGACACGGGGTCACTCAGGGTCAGCTTATCTCTGGACACGGGGTCACTCAGGGTCAGACTCTCTCCGGACACGGGGTCACTCAGGGTCAGACTATCTTCGGACATGGGGTCACTCAGGTTCAGACTCTCTCCGGACACCGGGTCACTCAGGGTCAGACTCTCTCCGGACACGGGATCACTCAGGGTCAGACTGTCTCCGGACACTGTGTCACTCAGGGTCAGACTCTCTCCGGACACGGGGTCACTCTAGGTCAGACTCTCTCCGGACACGGGGTCACTCAGGGTCAGACTCTCTCCGGACACGGGGTCACTCAGGCACAGACTATCTCCGGACACGGGGTCACTCAGGGTCAGACTCTCTCCGGACACGGGGTCACTCAGAGTCCGACTCTCTCCGGACTCGGGGTCACTCAGTCTCAGACTGTCTCCGGACATGGGGACACTCAGGGTCAGACTCTCTCCGGACACGGGGTCACTCAGAGTCAGACTCTCTCCGGATACGGGGTCACTCAGGGTCAGACTCTCTCCGTTCACGAGGTCACTCAGGGTCACACTCTCCGGAGATGGTGTCACACAGGGTCAGACTGTCTCCGGACATGGGGCCACTCATGGCCAGGCTCTCACCGGACAAAGGGTCACTCAGGGTCAGACTCTCTCCGGACTCGGGGTCACTCAGTCTCAGACTGTCTCCGGACATGGGGCCACTCAGGGTCAGACTCTCTCCGGACACGGGGTCACTCAGAGTCAGACTCTCTCCGGATACGGGGTCACTCAGGGTCAGACTCTCTCCGTTCACGAGGTCACTCAGGGTCAGACTCTCCGGAGATGGTGTCACACAGGGTCAGACTGTCTCCGGACATGGGGCCACTCATGGCCAGGCTCTCACCGGACAAAGGGTCACTCAGGGTCAGACTCTCTCCGGACACGGGGTCACTCAGGGTCAGACTCTCTTCGGACACGGGGTCATTCAGGGTCAGACTGTCTCCGGACACGGGGTCGCTCAGGGTCAGACTGTCTCCGGACACGGGGTCACTCAGGGCCAGACTATCTTTGGACATGGGGTCACTCAGGGTCAGACTCTCTCTGGACATGGGGTCACTCAGGGTCAGACTCACTCCGGACACGGGGTCACTCGGGGTCAGACACTCTCTGGACATGGGGTCACTCGGGGTCAGACTCTCTCCGGACATGGGGTCACTCAGGGTCAGACTCTCTCCGGATATGTGGTCACTCAGGCTCAGACTGTCTCCGGACATGGGGCCACTCAGGGTCAGACTCGCTCCGGACACGGGGTCACTCAGGGTCCGACTCTCTTCGGACACGGGGTCACTCAGGGTCAGACTATCTCCGGACACGGGGTCACTCAGGCTCAGGCTGTCTCCGGACATGGGGCCACTCAGGCTCAGACTCTCTCCGGACACGGGGGTCACTCAGGGTCTGACTCTCTCCGGACACGGGGTCACTCAGGGTCAGACTCTCTCCGGACATGGGGTCACTCAGGGTCAGACTCTCTCCGGTCACCGGTTCACTCAGGGTCAGACTCTCTCCGGACACGGGGTCACTCAGGGTCAGACTCTCTCTGGACACGAAGTCACTCAGGGTCAGACTCTCTCCGGACATGGGGTCACTCAGGGTCAGCCTCTCTCCAGACACAGGGTCACTCAGGGTCAGACTGTCTCCGGACACAGGGTTACTCAAGTTCAGACAGTCTCCGGACATGGGGTTACTCAGGGTCAGACTCTCTGGACACGGGGTCACACTGGGTCAGACTGTCTCCGGACACAGGGCCACAGGGTCAGGCTCTCTCCGGACTCGGGGTCACACTGGATCAGACTGTCTTCGGACACAGGGCCACAGGGTCAGGCTCTCTCCGGACACCGGGTCACTCAGGGTCAGACTCTCCCCGGACACAGGCTCACTCAGGGTCAGACTCTCTCCGGACACGGTGTCACTCAGGGTCAGACTGTCTCCGGACACTGTGTCACTCAGGGTCAGACTGTCTCCGGACACTGTGTCACTCAGGGTCAGACTGTCTCCGGACACTGTGTCACTCAGGGTCAGACTATCTCCGGACACGGGGTCACTCAGTCTCAGGCTGTCTCCGGACATGGGGCCACTCAGGCTCAGACTCTCTCCGGACACGGGGGTCACTCAGGGTCTGACTCTCTCCGGACACGGGGTCACTCAGGGTCAGACTCTCTCCGGACATGGGGTCACTCAGGGTCAGACTCTCTCCGGTCACCGGTTCACTCAGGGTCAGACTCTCTCCGGACACGGGGTCACTCAGGGTCAGACTCTCTCTGGACACGAAGTCACTCAGGGTCAGACTCTCTCCGGACATGGGGTCACTCAGGGTCAGCCTCTCTCCAGACACAGGGTCACTCAGGGTCAGACTGTCTCCGGACACAGGGTCACTCAAGTTCAGACAGTCTCCGGACATGGGGTTACTCAGGGTCAGACTCTCTGGACACGGGGTCACACTGGGTCAGACTGTCTCCGGACACAGGGCCACAGGGTCAGGCTCTCTCCGGACACCGGGTCACTCAGGGTCAGACTCTCTCCGGACACAGGCTCACTCAGGGTCAGACTCTCTCCGGACACGGTGTCACTCAGGCTGAGACTGTCTCCGGACACTGTGTCACTCAGGGTCAGACTCTCTCCGGACAAGGGGTCACTCGGCGTCAGACTCTCTCCGGACACGGGGTCACTCAGGGTCAGACTCTCTCCGGACACGGGGTCACTCAGGCACAGACTATCTCCGGACATGTGGCCACTCAGGGTCAGACTCTCTCCGGACACGGGGTCACTCAGGGTCAGACTCTCTCCAGACACGGGGTCACTCAGGGTCAGACTCTCTCCGGACATGGGGTCACTCAGGGTCAGACTCTCACTGGACACGGGGTCGCTGAGGGTCAGCTTATCTCTGGACACGGGGTCACTCAGGGTCAGACTCTCTCTGGACATGGGGTCACACAGGGTCAGACTCTCTCCGGACACGGGGTCACTCACGGTCAGACTGTCTCCGGACACAGGGTCACACAAGGTCAGACTCTCTCCGGACACGGGGTCACTCAGAGTCCGACTCTCTCCGGACTCGGGGTCACTCAGTCTCAGACTGTCTCCGGACATGGGGCCAATCAGGGTCAGACTCTCTCCGGACACGGGGTCACTCAGAGTCAGACTCTCTCTGGATACGGGGTCACTAAGGGTCAGGCTCTCTCCGTTCACGAGGTCACTCAGGGTCAGACTCTCCGGAGATGGTGTCACACAGGGTCAGACTGTCTCCGGACATGGGGCCACTCATGGCCAGGCTCTCACCGGACAAAGGGTCACTCAGGGTCAGACTTTCTCTGGACATGGGATCACTCAGGGTCAGACTCTCTTCGGACACGGGGTCATTCAGGGTCAGACTCTCTCCGGACACGGGGTCGCTCAGGGTCAGACTGTCTCCGGACACGGGGTCACTCAGGGCCAGACTATCTTTGGACATGGGTTCACTCAGGGTCAGACTCTCTCTGGACACGGGGTCACTCAGGGTCAGACTCACTCCGGACACGGGGTCACTCGGGGTCAGACACTCTCTGGACATGGGGTCACTCGGGGTCAGACTCTCTCCGGACATGGGGTCACTCAGGGTCAGATTCTCTCCGGATATGTGGTCACTCAGGCTCAGACTGTCTCCGGACATGGGGCCACTCAGGGTCAGACTCTCTCCGGACACTGGGTCACTCAGGGTCCGACTCTCTTCGGACACGGGGTCACTCAGGGTCAGACTATCTCCGGACACGGGGTCACTCAGGCTCAGGCTGTCTCCGGACATGGGGCCACTCAGGCTCAGACTCTCTCCGGACACGGGGGTCACTCAGGGTCTGACTCTCTCCGGACACGGGGTCACTCAGGGTCAGACTCTCTCCAGACATGGGGTCACTCAGGATCAGACTCTCTCCGGTCACCGGTTCACTCAGGGTCAGACTCTCTCCGGACACGGGGTCACTCAGGGTCAGACTCTCTCTGGACACAAAGTCACTCAGGGTCAGACTCTCTCCGGACACGGGGTCACTCAGGGTCAGACTCTCTCCGGACACAGCGTCACTCGCATCAGACTCTTTCCGGACACGGTGTCACTCAGGGTCAGACTCTCTCTGGACATGGGGTCACTCAGGGTCAGCCTCTCTCCAGACACAGGGTCACTCAGGGTCAGACTGTCTCCGGACACAGGGTCACTCAAGTTCAGACTGTCTCCGGACATGGGGTTACTCAGGGTCAGACTCTCTGGACACGTGGTCACACTGGGTCAGACTGTCTCCGGACACAGGGCCACAGGGTCAGGCTCTCTCCGGACTCGGGGTCACACTGGGTCAGACTGTCTCCGGACACAGGGCCACAGGGTCAGGCTCTCTCCGGACACCGGGTCACTCAGGGTCAGATTCTCTCCGGACACAGGCTCACTCAGGGTCAGACTCTCTCCAGGCACGGGGTCACTTGGTCAGACTCTCACCGGACACGGGGTCACTCAGGGTCATACTCTCTCCAGACATGGAGTCACTCCGGGTCAGACTGTCTCCGGACACGGGGTCACTCTGGGTCAGACTCTCTCCGGACACGGGGTCACTCAGGGTCAGAATCTCTCCGGACACAGGGTCACTCAGGGTCAGACTGTCTCCGGACACAGGGTCATTCAGGGTCAGACTTTCTCCAGATATGGGGTCACTCAATGTCAGACTGTCTCCGGAAACAGGGTCACTCAGGGTCAGACTCTCTGGACACGGGGTCACTCAGGGTCAGGCTCACCAGACACGAGGTCACTCAGGGTCAGACCGTCTCCGGACATGTGGTCACTCAGCATCAGACTGTCTCCGGACACGGGATCACTCAGGGTCAGACTCTACGGACACGGCGTCACTCAGGTTCAGACTGTCTCCGGACACTGGTTCACTCAGGGTCAGACTCTCTCTGGACACGGAGTCACTCAGGGTCAGACTCTCTCCGGACACGGGGTCACTCAGTGTCAGGCTCTCCGGACAAGGGTTCACTCAGGGTCACACTCTCTGGACACGGGGTCACTCATGGTCAGACAATCTGCGGACACGGGTGCACTGAGGGTCAGACTGTTTACGGACACGGGGTCACTCAGGGTCAGACTCTCTCCGGACACGTGGTCACTCAGGGTCAGACTCTCTCCGGACACGAAGTCACTCAGGGTCAGACACTCTGCGGACACGAAGTCACTCAGGGTCAGACTCTCTCTGGACACGAAGTCACTCAGGGTCAGACTCTCACCGGACACGAGGTCACTCAGGGTCAGACCGTCTCCGGACATGTGGTCACTCAGCATCAGACTGTCTCCGGACACGGGATCACTCAGGGTCAGACTCTACGGACACGGCGTCACTCAGGTTCAGACTGTCTCCGGACACTGGTTCACTCAGGGTCAGACTCTCTCTGGACACGGAGTCACTCAGGGTCAGACTCTCTCCGGACACGGGGTCACTCAGTGTCAGGCTCTCCGGACAAGGGTTCACTCAGGGTCACACTCTCTGGACACGGGGTCACTCATGGTCAGACAATCTGCGGACACGGGTGCACTGAGGGTCAGACTGTTTACGGACACGGGGTCACTCAGGGTCAGACTCTCTCCGGACACGTGGTCACTCAGGGTCAGACTCTCTCCGGACACGAAGTCACTCAGGGTCAGACTCTCTCTGGACACGAAGTCACTCAGGGTCAGACTGTCTCCGGACACGGGGTCACTAAGGCTCAGACTGTCTCCGGACACGGAGCCACTCAGGGTCAGACTCTCTCCGGACACGGGGTCACTCAGGGTCTGACTCTCTCCGGGCATTAAGTCACTCAGGGTCAGACACTCTCCAGGTCACGGGGTCACTCAGGGTCAGACTCTCTCCGGAAACGGGGTCACTCATGGTCAGACTCTCTCTGGACATGGGGTCACTCAGGGTCAGACTCTCTGGACACGTGGTCACACAGGGTCAGACTGTCTCCGGACACAGGGCCACAAGGTCAGGCTCTCTCCGGACACCGGGTCACTCAGGGTCAGACTCTCTCCGGTCACAGGGTCACTCAGGGTCAGACTCTCCGGACACGGGGTCACTCAGTGTCAGACTCTCTCCGGACACAGGGTCACTCAGGGTCAGACTCTCCGGACACGGGGTCACTCAGGTTCAGACTCTCTCCGGACATGGGGTCACTCAGGGTCAGACTCTCTCCGGACACCGGGTCACTCAGGGTCAGACTATCTCCGGACACGTGGTCACTCGGGGTCAGACTCTCTCCGAACACGGGGTCACTCAGGGTCACACTCTCTCTGGGCACGGGGTCACTCAGGGTCAGACTCTCTCTGGACATGGGGTCACTCCAGGTCAGACTCTCTCCGGACACAGTGTCACTCAGGGTCAGATTCTCTCAGGACACACGGTGTCACTCAGGGTCATACTCTCTCCGGACACGGGGTCACTCAGGGTCTGACTCTCTCCGGACACTAAGTCACTCAGGGTCAGATACTCTCCGGTCACGGGGTCACTCAGGGTCAGACTCTCTCCGGAAACGGGGTCACTCATGGTCAGACTCTCTCTGGACATGGGGTCACTCAGGGTCAGATTCTCTGGACACGGGGTCACTCGGGTCAGATTCTCTCTGGACATGGGGTCACACAGGGTCAGACTCTCTCCGGGCACCGGGTCACTCGGTCAGACTCTCTCTGGACATGGGGTCACTCCAGGTCAGACTCTCTCCGGACACAGGGTCACTCAGGGTCAGACTCTCTCAGGACACGGTGTCACTCAGGGTCATACTCTCTCCGGACACGGGGTCACTCAGGGTCTGACTCTCTCCGGACACGGGGTCACTCAGGGTCAGACTCTCTCCAGACATGGGGTCACTCAGGGTCAGACTCTCTCCGGACACAGGTTCACTCAGGCTCAAATTCTCTCCAGACACGGGGTCACTCATGGTCAAACTATCTACGGTCACGGGGTCACTCAGGGTCAGACTCTCTGGACACGGGGTCACTCAGGGTCAGACTGTCTCCAGACACGGGGTCACTCAGGGTCAGACTCTCTCCGTACACGGGGTCACTCAGGGTCAGACTATCTTCGGACATGGGGTCACTCAGGTTCAGACTCTCTCCGGACACCGGGTCACTCAGGGTCAGACTCTCTCCGGACACGGGGTCACTAAGTGTCAGACTGTCTCCGGACACTGTGTCACTCAGGGTCAGACTCTCTCCAGACACGGGGTCACCCGGGGTCAGACTCTCTCCGGACACGGGGTCACTCAGGATCAGACTCTCTCCGGACACGGGGTCACTCAGACACAGACTATCTCCGGACATGGGGCCACTCAGGGTCAGACTCTCACAGGACACGGTGTCACTCAGGTTCAGCTTATCTCTGGACACGGGGTCACTCAGGGTCAGACTCTCTCTGGACATGAGGTCACACAGGGTCAGACTCTCTCCGGACACGGGGTCACTCACGGTCAGAGACTCTCTGGACAAGGGCTCACTCAGGGTCAGACTGTCTCCGGACACGGGGTCACACAAGGTCAGACTCACTCCGGACACGGGGTCACTCAGAGTCCGACTCTCTCCGGACTCGGGGTCACTCAGTCTCAGACTGTCTCCGGACATGGGGCCACTCAGGGTCAGACTCTCTCCGGACACGGGGTCACTCAGAGTCAGACTCTCTCCGGATATGGGGTCACTCAGGGTCAGACTCTCTCCATTCACGAGGTCACTCAGGGTCAGACTCTCCGGAGATGGTGTCACACAGGGTCAGACTGTCTCCGGACATGGGGCCACTCATGGCCAGGCTCTCACCGGACAAAGGGTCACTCAGGGTCAGACTCTCTCCGGATACGAGGTCACTCAGGGTCAGACTCTCTTCGGACACGGGGTCAATCAGGGTCAGACTCTCTCCGGACACGGGGTCACTCAGGGTCATACTGTCTCCGGACATGGGGTCACTCAGGGTCAGACTCTCTCCGGACACGGGGTCACTCAGAGTCAGACTCTCTCCGGATATGGGGTCACTCAGGGTCAGACTCTCTCCATTCACGAGGTCACTCAGGGTCAGACTCTCCGGAGATGGTGTCACACAGGGTCAGACTGTCTCCGGACATGGGGCCACTCATGGCCAGGCTCTCACCGGACAAAGGGTCACTCAGGGTCAGACTTTCTCTGGACACGGGATCACTCAGGGTCAGACTCTCTTCGGACACGGGGTCATTCAGGGTCAGACTCTCTCCGGACACGGGGTCGCTCAGGGTCAGACTGTCTCCGGACACGGGGTCACTCAGGGCCAGACTATCTTTGGACATGGGTTCACTCAGGGTCAGACTCTCTCTGGACACGGGGTCACTCAGGGTCAGACTCACTCCGGACACGGGGTCACTCGGGGTCAGACACTCTCTGGACATGGGGTCACTCGGGGTCAGACTCTCTCCGGACATGGGGTCACTCAGGGTCAGACTCTCTCCGGATATGTGGTCACTCAGGCTCAGACTGTCTCCGGACATGGGGCCACTCAGGGTCAGACTCTCTCCGGACACGGGGTCACTCAGGGTCCGACTCTCTTCGGACACGGGGTCACTCAGGGTCAGACTATCTCCGGACACGGGGTCACTCAGGCTCAGGCTGTCTCCGGACATGGGGCCACTCAGGCTCCGACTCTCTCCGGACACGGGGGTCACTCAGGGTCTGACTCTCTCCGGACACGGGGTCACTCAGGGTCAGACTCTCTCCAGACATGGGGTCACTCAGGATCAGACTCTCTCCGGTCACCGGTTCACTCAGGGTCAGACTCTCTCCGGACACGAGGTCACTCAGGGTCAGACTCTCTCTGGACACAAAGTCACTCAGGGTCAGACTCTCTCCGGACACGGGGTCACTCAGGGTCAGACTCTCTCCGGACACAGCGTCACTCGGATCAGACTCTTTCCGGACACGGTTTCACTCAGGGTCAGACTCTCTCCGGACATGGGGTCACTCAGGGTCAGCCTCTCTCCAGACACAGGGTCACTCAGGGTCAGACTGTCTCCGGACACAGGGTCACTCAAGTTCAGACTGTCTCCGGACATGGGGTTACTCAGGGTCAGACTCTCTGGACACGTGGTCACACTGGGTCAGACTGTCTCCGGACACAGGGCCACAGGGTCAGGCTCTCTCCGGACTCGGGGTCACACTGGGTCAGACTGTCTCCGGACACAGGGCCACAGGGTCAGGCTCTCTCCGGACACCGGGTCACTCAGGGTCAGATTCTCTCCGGACACAGGCTCACTCAGGGTCAGACTCTCTCCAGGCACGGGGTCACTTGGTCAGACTCTCACCGGACACGGGGTCACTCAGGGTCATACTCTCTCCAGACATGGAGTCACTCCGGGTCAGACTGTCTCCGGACACGGGGTCACTCTGGGTCAGACTCTCTCCGGACACGGGGTCACTCAGGGTCAGAATCTCTCCGGACACAGGGTCACTCAGGGTCAGACTGCCTCCGGACACAGGGTCATTCAGGGTCAGACTTTCTCCAGATATGGGGTCACTCAATGTCAGACTGTCTCCGGAAACAGGGTCACTCAGGGTCAGACTCTCTGGACACGGGGTCACTCAGGGTCAGACTCTCTCCAGACATGGGGTCACTCAGGGTCAGACTCTCTCCGGACACAGGGTCACTCAGGCTCAAATTCTCTCCAGACACGGGGTCACTCATGGTCAAACTATCTACGGTCACGGGGTCACTCAGGGTCAGACTCTCTGGACACGGGGTCACTCAGGGTCAGACTGTCTCCAGACACGGGGTCACTCAGGGTCAGACTCTCTCCGTACACGGGGTCACTCAGGGTCAGACTATCTTCGGACATGGGGTCACTCAGGTTCAGACTCTCTCCGGACACCGGGTCACTCAGGGTCAGACTCTCTCCGGACACGGGGTCACTAAGTGTCAGACTGTCTCCGGACACTGTGTCACTCAGGGTCAGACTCTCTCCAGACACGGGGTCACCCGGGGTCAGACTCTCTCCGGACACGGGGTCACTCAGGATCAGACTCTCTCCGGACACGGGGTCACTCAGACACAGACTATCTCCGGACATGGGGCCACTCAGGGTCAGACTCTCACAGGACACGGTGTCACTCAGGTTCAGCTTATCTCTGGACACGGGGTCACTCAGGGTCAGACTCTCTCTGGACATGAGGTCACACAGGGTCAGACTCTCTCCGGACACGGGGTCACTCACGGTCAGAGACTCTCTGGACAAGGGCTCACTCAGGGTCAGACTGTCTCCGGACACGGGGTCACACAAGGTCAGACTCACTCCGGACACGGGGTCACTCAGAGTCCGACTCTCTCCGGACTCGGGGTCACTCAGTCTCAGACTGTCTCCGGACATGGGGCCACTCAGGGTCAGACTCTCTCCGGACACGGGGTCACTCAGAGTCAGACTCTCTCCGGATATGGGGTCACTCAGGGTCAGACTCTCTCCATTCACGAGGTCACTCAGGGTCAGACTCTCCGGAGATGGTGTCACACAGGGTCAGACTGTCTCCGGACATGGGGCCACTCATGGCCAGGCTCTCACCGGACAAAGGGTCACTCAGGGTCAGACTCTCTCCGGATACGGGGTCACTCAGGGTCAGACTCTCTTCGGACACGGGGTCAATCAGGGTCAGACTCTCTCCGGACACGGGGTCACTCAGGGTCATACTGTCTCCGGACACGGGGTCACTCAGGGTCAGACTCTCTCCGGACACGGGGTCGCTCAGGGTCAGACTGTCTCCGGACACGGGGTCACTCAGGGCCAGACTATCTTTGGACATGGGTTCACTCAGGGTCAGACTCTCTCTGGACACGGGGTCACTCAGGGTCAGACTCACTCCGGACACGGGGTCACTCGGGGTCAGACACTCTCTGGACATGGGGTCACTCGGGGTCAGACTCTCTCCGGACATGGGGTCACTCAGGGTCAGACTCTCTCCGGATATGTGGTCACTCAGGCTCAGACTGTCTCCGGACATGGGGCCACTCAGGGTCAGACTCTCTCCGGACACGGGGTCACTCAGGGTCCGACTCTCTTCGGACACGGGGTCACTCAGGGTCAGACTATCTCCGGACACGGGGTCACTCAGGCTCAGGCTGTCTCCGGACATGGGGCCACTCAGGCTCCGACTCTCTCCGGACACGGGGGTCACTCAGGGTCTGACTCTCTCCGGACACGGGGTCACTCAGGGTCAGACTCTCTCCAGACATGGGGTCACTCAGGATCAGACTCTCTCCGGTCACCGGTTCACTCAGGGTCAGACTCTCTCCGGACACGAGGTCACTCAGGGTCAGACTCTCTCTGGACACAAAGTCACTCAGGGTCAGACTCTCTCCGGACACGGGGTCACTCAGGGTCAGACTCTCTCCGGACACAGCGTCACTCGGATCAGACTCTTTCCGGACACGGTTTCACTCAGGGTCAGACTCTCTCCGGACATGGGGTCACTCAGGGTCAGCCTCTCTCCAGACACAGGGTCACTCAGGGTCAGACTGTCTCCGGACACAGGGTCACTCAAGTTCAGACTGTCTCCGGACATGGGGTTACTCAGGGTCAGACTCTCTGGACACGTGGTCACACTGGGTCAGACTGTCTCCGGACACAGGGCCACAGGGTCAGGCTCTCTCCGGACTCGGGGTCACACTGGGTCAGACTGTCTCCGGACACAGGGCCACAGGGTCAGGCTCTCTCCGGACACCGGGTCACTCAGGGTCAGATTCTCTCCGGACACAGGCTCACTCAGGGTCAGACTCTCTCCAGGCACGGGGTCACTTGGTCAGACTCTCACCGGACACGGGGTCACTCAGGGTCATACTCTCTCCAGACATGGAGTCACTCCGGGTCAGACTGTCTCCGGACACGGGGTCACTCTGGGTCAGACTCTCTCCGGACACGGGGTCACTCAGGGTCAGAATCTCTCCGGACACAGGGTCACTCAGGGTCAGACTGCCTCCGGACACAGGGTCATTCAGGGTCAGACTTTCTCCAGATATGGGGTCACTCAATGTCAGACTGTCTCCGGAAACAGGGTCACTCAGGGTCAGACTCTCTGGACACGGGGTCACTCAGGGTCAGACTCTCTCCAGACATGGGGTCACTCAGGGTCAGACTCTCTCCGGACACAGGGTCACTCAGGCTCAAATTCTCTCCAGACACGGGGTCACTCATGGTCAAACTATCTACGGTCACGGGGTCACTCAGGGTCAGACTCTCTGGACACGGGGTCACTCAGGGTCAGACTGTCTCCAGACACGGGGTCACTCAGGGTCAGACTCTCTCCGTACACGGGGTCACTCAGGGTCAGACTATCTTCGGACATGGGGTCACTCAGGTTCAGACTCTCTCCGGACACCGGGTCACTCAGGGTCAGACTCTCTCCGGACACGGGGTCACTAAGTGTCAGACTGTCTCCGGACACTGTGTCACTCAGGGTCAGACTCTCTCCAGACACGGGGTCACCCGGGGTCAGACTCTCTCCGGACACGGGGTCACTCAGGATCAGACTCTCTCCGGACACGGGGTCACTCAGACACAGACTATCTCCGGACATGGGGCCACTCAGGGTCAGACTCTCACAGGACACGGTGTCACTCAGGTTCAGCTTATCTCTGGACACGGGGTCACTCAGGGTCAGACTCTCTCTGGACATGAGGTCACACAGGGTCAGACTCTCTCCGGACACGGGGTCACTCACGGTCAGAGACTCTCTGGACAAGGGCTCACTCAGGGTCAGACTGTCTCCGGACACGGGGTCACACAAGGTCAGACTCACTCCGGACACGGGGTCACTCAGAGTCCGACTCTCTCCGGACTCGGGGTCACTCAGTCTCAGACTGTCTCCGGACATGGGGCCACTCAGGGTCAGACTCTCTCCGGACACGGGGTCACTCAGAGTCAGACTCTCTCCGGATATGGGGTCACTCAGGGTCAGACTCTCTCCATTCACGAGGTCACTCAGGGTCAGACTCTCCGGAGATGGTGTCACACAGGGTCAGACTGTCTCCGGACATGGGGCCACTCATGGCCAGGCTCTCACCGGACAAAGGGTCACTCAGGGTCAGACTCTCTCCGGATACGGGGTCACTCAGGGTCAGACTCTCTTCGGACACGGGGTCAATCAGGGTCAGACTCTCTCCGGACACGGGGTCACTCAGGGTCATACTGTCTCCGGACACGGGGTCACTCAGGGTCAGACTCTCTCCGGACACGGGGTCACTCAGAGTCAGACTCTCTCCGGATATGGGGTCACTCAGGGTCAGACTCTCTCCATTCACGAGGTCACTCAGGGTCAGACTCTCCGGAGATGGTGTCACACAGGGTCAGACTGTCTCCGGACATGGGGCCACTCATGGCCAGGCTCTCACCGGACAAAGGGTCACTCAGGGTCAGACTTTCTCTGGACACGGGATCACTCAGGGTCAGACTCTCTTCGGACACGGGGTCATTCAGGGTCAGACTCTCTCCGGACACGGGGTCGCTCAGGGTCAGACTGTCTCCGGACACGGGGTCACTCAGGGCCAGACTATCTTTGGACATGGGTTCACTCAGGGTCAGACTCTCTCTGGACACGGGGTCACTCAGGGTCAGACTCACTCCGGACACGGGGTCACTCGGGGTCAGACACTCTCTGGACATGGGGTCACTCGGGGTCAGACTCTCTCCGGACATGGGGTCACTCAGGGTCAGACTCTCTCCGGATATGTGGTCACTCAGGCTCAGACTGTCTCCGGACATGGGGCCACTCAGGGTCAGACTCTCTCCGGACACGGGGTCACTCAGGGTCCGACTCTCTTCGGACACGGGGTCACTCAGGGTCAGACTATCTCCGGACACGGGGTCACTCAGGCTCAGGCTGTCTCCGGACATGGGGCCACTCAGGCTCCGACTCTCTCCGGACACGGGGGTCACTCAGGGTCTGACTCTCTCCGGACACGGGGTCACTCAGGGTCAGACTCTCTCCAGACATGGGGTCACTCAGGATCAGACTCTCTCCGGTCACCGGTTCACTCAGGGTCAGACTCTCTCCGGACACGAGGTCACTCAGGGTCAGACTCTCTCTGGACACAAAGTCACTCAGGGTCAGACTCTCTCCGGACACGGGGTCACTCAGGGTCAGACTCTCTCCGGACACAGCGTCACTCGGATCAGACTCTTTCCGGACACGGTTTCACTCAGGGTCAGACTCTCTCCGGACATGGGGTCACTCAGGGTCAGCCTCTCTCCAGACACAGGGTCACTCAGGGTCAGACTGTCTCCGGACACAGGGTCACTCAAGTTCAGACTGTCTCCGGACATGGGGTTACTCAGGGTCAGACTCTCTGGACACGTGGTCACACTGGGTCAGACTGTCTCCGGACACAGGGCCACAGGGTCAGGCTCTCTCCGGACTCGGGGTCACACTGGGTCAGACTGTCTCCGGACACAGGGCCACAGGGTCAGGCTCTCTCCGGACACCGGGTCACTCAGGGTCAGATTCTCTCCGGACACAGGCTCACTCAGGGTCAGACTCTCTCCAGGCACGGGGTCACTTGGTCAGACTCTCACCGGACACGGGGTCACTCAGGGTCATACTCTCTCCAGACATGGAGTCACTCCGGGTCAGACTGTCTCCGGACACGGGGTCACTCTGGGTCAGACTCTCTCCGGACACGGGGTCACTCAGGGTCAGAATCTCTCCGGACACAGGGTCACTCAGGGTCAGACTGCCTCCGGACACAGGGTCATTCAGGGTCAGACTTTCTCCAGATATGGGGTCACTCAATGTCAGACTGTCTCCGGAAACAGGGTCACTCAGGGTCAGACTCTCTGGACACGGGGTCACTCAGGGTCAGGCTCACCGGACACGAGGTCACTCAGGGTCAGACCGTCTCCGGACATGGGGTCACTCAGCATCAGACTGTCTCCGGACACGGGATCACTCAGGGTCAGACTCTACGGACACGGCGTCACTCAGGTTCAGACTGTCTCCGGACACTGGTTCACTCAGGGTCAGACTCTCTCTGGACACGGAGTCACTCAGGGTCAGACTCTCTCCGGACACGGGGTCACTCAGTGTCAGGCTCTCCGGACAAGGGTTCACTCAGGGTCACACTCTCTGGACACGGGGTCACTCATGGTCAGACAATCTGCGGACACGGGTGCACTGAGGGTCAGACTGTTTACGGACACGGGGTCACTCAGGGTCAGACTCTCTCCGGACACGTGGTCACTCAGGGTCAGACTCTCTCCGGACACGAAGTCACTCAGGGTCAGACACTCTGCGGACACGAAGTCACTCAGGGTCAGACTCTCTCTGGACACGAAGTCACTCAGGGTCAGACTCTCTCCGGACACGGATTCACTCAGGGTCAGACTCTCTCTCGACACAGGGTCACTCCTGGTCAGACTCTTTCCGGACACGTGGTCACTCAGGGTCAGACTCTCTCTGGACACGAAGTCACTCAGGGTCAGACTGTCTCCGGACACGGGGTCACTAAGGCTCAGACTGTCTCCGGACACGGAGCCACTCAGGGTCAGACTCTCTCTGGACACGGGGTCACTCAGGGTCTGACTCTCTCCGGGCATTAAGTCACTCAGGGTCAGACACTCTCCAGGTCACGGGGTCACTCAGGGTCAGACTCTCTCCGGAAACGGGGTCACTCATGGTCAGACTCTCTCTGGACATGGGGTCACTCAGGGTCAGACTCTCTGGACACGTGGTCACACAGGGTCAGACTGTCTCCGGACACAGGGCCACAAGGTCAGGCTCTCTCCGGACACCGGGTCACTCAGGGTCAGACTCTCTCCGGTCACAGGGTCACTCAGGGTCAGACTCTCCGGACACGGGGTCACTCAGTGTCAGACTCTCTCCGGACACAGGGTCACTCAGGGTCAGACTCTCCGGACACGGGGTCACTCAGGTTCAGACTCTCTCCGGACATGGGGTCACTCAGGGTCAGACTCTCTCCGGACACCGGGTCACTCAGGGTCAGACTATCTCCGGACACGTGGTCACTCGGGGTCAGACTCTCTCCGAACACGGGGTCACTCAGGGTCACACTCTCTCTGGGCACGGGGTCACTCAGGGTCAGACTCTCTCTGGACATGGGGTCACTCCAGGTCAGACTCTCTCCGGACACAGTGTCACTCAGGGTCAGATTCTCTCAGGACACAGTGTCACTCAGGGTCATACTCTCTCCGGACACGGGGTCACTCAGGGTCTGACTCTCTCCGGACACTAAGTCACTCAGGGTCAGATACTCTCCGGTCACGGGGTCACTCAGGGTCAGACTCTCTCCGGAAACGGGGTCACTCATGGTCAGACTCTCTCTGGACATGGGGTCACTCAGGGTCAGATTCTCTGGACACGGGGTCACTCGGGTCAGATTCTCTCTGGACATGGGGTCACACAGGGTCAGACTCTCTCCGGGCACCGGGTCACTCGGTCAGACTCTCTCTGGACATGGGGTCACTCCAGGTCAGACTCTCTCCGGACACAGGGTCACTCAGGGTCAGACTCTCTCAGGACACGGTGTCACTCAGGGTCATACTCTCTCCGGACACGGGGTCACTCAGGGTCTGACTCTCTCCGGACACTAAGTCACTCAGGGTCAGACACTCTCCGGTCACGGGGTCACTCAGGGTCAGACTCTCTCCGGACACAGGGTCACTCAGGCTCAAATTCTCTCCAGACACGGGGTCACTCATGGTCAAACTATCTACGGTCACGGGGTCACTCAGGGTCAGACTCTCTGGACAAGGGGTCACTCAGGGTCAGACTGTCTCCAGACACGGGGTCACTCAGGGTCAGACTCTCTCCGTACACGGGGTCACTCAGGGTCAGACTATCTTCGGACATGGGGTCACTCAGGTTCAGACTCTCTCCGGACACCGGGTCACTCAGGGTCAGACTCTCTCCGGACACGGGGTCACTAAGTGTCAGACTGTCTCCGGACACTGTGTCACTCAGGGTCAGACTCTCTCCAGACACGGGGTCACCCGGGGTCAGACTCTCTCCGGACACGGGGTCACTCAGGATCAGACTCTCTCCGGACACGGGGTCACTCAGGCACAGACTATCTCCGGACATGGGGCCACTCAGGGTCAGACTCTCACAGGACACGGTGTCACTCAGGTTCAGCTTATCTCTGGACACGGGGTCACTCAGGGTCAGACTCTCTCTGGACATGAGGTCACACAGGGTCAGACTCTCTCCGGACACGGGGTCACTCACGGTCAGAGACTCTCTGGACAAGGGCTCACTCAGGGTCAGACTGTCTCCGGACACGGGGTCACACAAGGTCAGACTCACTCCGGACACGGGGTCACTCAGAGTCCGACTCTCTCCGGACTCGGGGTCACTCAGTCTCAGACTGTCTCCGGACATGGGGCCACTCAGGGTCAGACTCTCTCCAGACACGGGGTCACTCAGAGTCAGACTCTCTCCGGATATGGGGTCACTCAGGGTCAGACTCTCTCCATTCACGAGGTCACTCAGGGTCAGACTCTCCGGAGATGGTGTCACACAGGGTCAGACTGTCTCCGGACATGGGGCCACTCATGGCCAGGCTCTCACCGGACAAAGGGTCACTCAGGGTCAGACTCTCTCCGGATACGGGGTCACTCAGGGTCAGACTCTCTTCGGACACGGGGTCACTCAGGGTCAGACTCTCTCCGGACACGGGGTCACTCAGGGTCATACTGTCTCCGGACACGGGGTCACTCAGGGTCAGACTTTCTTCGGACATGTGGTCACTCAGGGTCAGACTCTCTCCAGACACAGGGTCACTCAGGGTCAGACTCTCTCCGGACACAGGGTCACTCAAGGTCAGACTGTCTCCGGACATGGGGTCACTCAGGGTCAGACTCTCTCCGGTCACCGGTTCACTCAGGGTCAGACTCTCTCCGGACACGGGGTCACTCAGGATCAGACTCTCTCTGGACATGAAGTCACTCAGGGTCAGACTCTCTCTGGACACGGGGTCACTCAGGGTCAGACTCTCTCCGGACACAGCGTCACTCGGATCAGACTCTTTCCGGACACGGTGTCACTCTGGGTCAGACTCTCTTCGGACATGGGGTCACTCAGGGTCAGACTCTCTCCAGACACAGGGTCACTCAGGGTCAGACTCTCTCCGGACACAGGCTCACTCAAGGTCAGACTGTCTCCGGACATGGGGTCACTCAGGGTCAGACTCTCTGGACACGGGGTCACTCGGATCAGACTCTCACCGGACATGGGGTCACACAGGGTCAGACTCTCTCCGGACACGGGGTCACACTGGGTCAGACTGTCTCCGGACACAGGGCCACAGGGTCAGGCTCTCTCCGGGTCACTCAGGGTCAGACTCTCTCCGGACACAGGGTCACTCAGGGTCAGACTCTCTCCAGACACGGGGTCACTTGGTCAGACTCTCACCGGACACGGGGTCACTCAGGGTCAGATTCTTTCCAGACATGGAGTCACTCAGGGTCAGACTGTCTCCGGACACAGGGTCATTCAGGGTCAGACTTTCTCCGGACACTGGGTCACTCAGGGTCAGAATCTCTCCGGACACAGGGACACTCAGGGTCAGACTGTCTCCGGACACAGGGTCATTCAGGGTCAGACTTTCTCCGGATATGGGGTCACTCAATGTCAGACTGTCTCCGGTAACAGGGTCTCTCAGGGTCAGACTCTCTGGACACGGGGTCACTCAGGGTCAGACTGTCTTGGGACAAGGGGTCACTCAGGGTCACACTCTCTCTGGACACGGGGTCACTCAGGGTCAGACAATCTGTAGACACGGGTTCACTGAGGGTCAGACTGTTTCCGGACACGGGGTCACTCAGGGTCAGACTCTCTCTGGACATGGGGTCACTCAGGGTCAGACTCTCTCCAGACACGTGGTCACTCAGGGTCAGACTCTCTCCGGACACAGCGTCACTCAATGTCAGACTGTCTCCGGTAACAGGGTCACTCAGGGTCAGACTCTCTGGACACGGGGTCACTCAGGGTCAGACTGTCTTGGGACAAGGGGTCACTCAGGGTCACACTCTCTCTGGACACGGGGTCACTCAGGGTCAGACAATCTGTAGACACGGGTTCACTGAGGGTCAGACTGTTTCCGGACACGGGGTCACTCAGGGTCAGACTCTCTCTGGACATGGGGTCACTCAGGGTCAGACTCTCTCCAGACACGTGGTCACTCAGGGTCAGACTCTCTCCGGACACAGCTTCACTCAGGGTCAGACTCTCTCCAGACACGGGGTCACTCAGGGTCAGACTCTTTCCAGACACGGTGTCACTCAGGGTCAGACTCTCTCCGGACATGGGGTCACTCAGGGTCAGACTCTCTCCAGACACAGGGTCACTCAGGGTCAGACTGTCTTCGGACATGAAGTCACTCAGGGTCAGACTTTCTGGACACGGGGTCACTCGGATCAGACTCTCTCCGGACATGGGGTCACACAGGGTCGGACTCGCTCCGGTCACGGGGTCAAATAGGGTCAGACTGTCTCCGGACACAGGGCCACAGGGTCAGGCTCTCTCCGGACACCGGGACACTCAGGGTCAGACTCTCTCCATACACGGGTTCACTTGGTCAGACTCTCACCGGACACGGGGTCACTCAGGGTCAGACTCTTTCCAGACATGGCGTCACTCAGGGTCAGACTCTCTCCGGACACGGGGAGACTCAGGGTCAGACTTTCTGGACACGGGGTCATTCATGGTCAGACTCTCTGGACACGGGGACACTCAGGGTCAGACTCTCTGGTCACGGGGTCACTCAGGGTCAGACTCTCTCCGGAAACGGGGTCACTCATGGTCAGATTCTCTCTGGACATGGGGTCACTCAGGGTCAGACTCTCTGGACACGTGGTCACACAGGGTCAGACTGTCTCCGGACACAGGGCCACAAGGTCAGGCTCTCTCCGGACACCGGGTCACTCAGGGTCAGACTCTCTCCGGAAACAGGGTCACTCAGGGTCAGACTCTCCGGACACGGGGTCACTCAGTGTCAGACTCTCTCCGGACACAGGGTCACTCAGGGTCAGACTCTCCGGACACGGGGTCACTCAGGTTCAGACTCTCTCCGGACATGGGGTCACTCAGGGTCAGACTCTCTCCGGACACCGGGTCACTCAGGTTCAGACTATCTCCGGACACGTGGTCACTCGGGGTCAGACTCTCTCCGAACACGGGGTCACACGGGGTCAGACTCTCTCCGGGCACGGGGTCACTCGGTCAGACTCTCTCTGGACATGGGGTCACTCCAGGTCAGACTCTCTCCGGACACAGGGTCACTCAGGGTCTGACTCTCTCCGGACACTAAGTCACTCAGGGTCAGACACTCTCCGGTCACGGGGTCACTCAGGGTCAGACTCTCTCCGGACACAGGGTCACTCAGGCTCAAATTCTCTCCAGACACGGGGTCACTCAGGGTCAAACTATCTACGGTCATGGGGTCACTCAGGGTCAGACGCTCTGGACACGGGGTCACTCAGGGTCAGACTGTCTCCAGACACGGGGTCACTCAGGGTCAGACTCTCCTCGGACACGGGGTCACTCAGGGTCAGACTATCTTCGGACATGGGGTCACTCAGGTTCAGACTCTCTCCGGACACCGGGTCACTCAGGGTCAGACTCTCTCCGGACACGGGGTCACTCAGGGTCAGACTGTCTCCGGACACTGTGTCACTCAGGGTCAGACTCTCTCCAGACACGGGGTCACCCGGGGTCAGACTCTCTCCGGACACGGGGTCACTCAGGATCAGACTCTCTCCGGACACGGGGTCACTCAGGCACAGACTATCTCCGGACATGGGGCCACTCAGGGTCAGACTCTCACAGGACACGGGGTCACTCAGGGTCAGCTTATCTCTGGACACGGGGTCACTCAGGGTCAGACTCTCTCTGGACATGGGGTCACACAGGGTCAGACTCTCTCCGGACACGGGGTCACTCACGGTCAGAGACTCTCTGGACAAGGGCTCACTCAGGGTCAGACTGTCTCCGGACACGGGGTCACACAAGGTCAGACTCACTCCGGACACGGGGTCACTCAGAGTCCGACTCTCTCCGGACTCGGGGTCACTCAGTCTCAGACTGTCTCCGGACATGGGGCCACTCAGGGTCAGACTCTCTCCGGACACGGGGTCACTCAGAGTCAGACTCTCTCCGGATATGGGGTCACTCAGGGTCAGACTCTCTCCATTCACGAGGTCACTCAGGGTCAGACTCTCCGGAGATGGTGTCACACATGGTCAGACTGTCTCCGGACATGGGGCCACTCATGGCCAGGCTCTCACCGGACAAAGGGTCACTCAGGGTCAGACTCTCTCCGGATACGGGGTCACTCAGGGTCAGACTCTCTTCGGACACGGGGTCACTCAGGGTCAGATTCTCTCCGGACATGGGGTCACTCAGGGTCATACTCTCTCCGGACACGGGGTCACTCAGGGTCAGACTTTCTTCGGACATGTGGTCACTCAGGGTCAGACTCTCTCCAGACACAGGGTCACTCAGGGTCAGACTCTCTCCGGACACAGGGTCACTCAAGGTCAAACTGTCTCCGGACATGAGGTCACTCAGGGTCAGACTCTCTCCGGTCACCGGTTCACTCAGGGTCAGACTCTCTCCGGACACGGGATCACTCAGGGTCAGACTCTCTCTGGACACGAAGTCACTCAGGGTCAGGCTCTCTCCGGACACGGGGTCAATCAGGGTCAGACTCTCTCCGGACACAGCGTCACTCGGATCAGACTCTTTCCGGACACGGTGTCACTCTGGGTCAGACTCTCTTCGGACATGGGGTCACTCAGGGTCAGACTCTCTCCAGACACAGGGTCACTCAGGGTCAGACTCTCTCCGGACACAGGGTCACTCAAGGTCAAACTGTCTCCGGACATGAGGTCACTCAGGGTCAGACTCTCTCCGGTCACCGGTTCACTCAGGGTCAGACTCTCTCCGGACACGGGGTCACTCAGAGTCAGACTCTCTCCGCACACGGGGTCACTCAGGGTCATACACTCTCCGGACACGGGGTCACTCAGGGTCAGACTCTCTTCGGACATGGGGTCACTCAGGGTCAGACTCTCTCCAGACACAGGGTCACTCAGGGTCAGACTCTCTCCGGACACAGGGTCACTCAAGGTCAAACTGTCTCCGGACATGAGGTCACTCAGGGTCAGACTCTCTCCGGTCACCGGTTCACTCAGGGTCAGACTCTCTCCGGACACGGGATCACTCAGGGTCAGACTCTCTCTGGACACGAAGTCACTCAGGGTCAGGCTCTCTCCGGACACGGGGTCAATCAGGGTCAGACTCTCTCCGGACACAGCGTCACTCGGATCAGACTCTTTCCGGACACGGTGTCACTCTGGGTCAGACTCTCTTCGGACATGGGGTCACTCAGGGTCAGACTCTCTCCAGACACAGGGTCACTCAGGGTCAGACTCTCTCCGGACACAGGGTCACTCAAGGTCAGACTGTCTCCGGACATGGGGTCACTCAGGGTCAGACTCTCTGGACACGGGGTCACTCGGATCAGACTCTCACCGGACATGGGGTCACTCAGGGTCAGACTCTCTCCGGACACAGGGTCACTCAGGGTCAGACTCTCTCCAGACACGGGGTCACTTGGTCAGACTCTCACCGGACACGGGGTCACTCAGGGTCAGATTCTTTCCAGACATGGAGTCACTCAGGGTCAGACTGTCTCCGGACACAGGGTCATTCAGGGTCAGACTTTCTCCGGACACTGGGTCACTCCGGGTCAGACTGTCTCCGGGCACGGGGTCACTCTGGGTCAGACTCTCTCCGGACACGGGGTCACTCAGGGTCAGAATATCTCCGGACACAGGGTCACTCAGGGTCAGACTGTCTCCAGACACAGGGTCATTCAGAGTCAGACTTTCTCCGGATATGGGGTCACTCAATGTCAGACTGTCTCTGGAAACAGGGTCACTCAGGGTCAGACTCTCTGGACACGGGGTCACTCAGGGTCAGACTGTCTTGGGACAAGGGGTCACTCAGGGTCACACTCTCTCTGGACACGGGGTCACTCAGGGTCAGACAATCTGTAGACACGGGTTCACTGAGGGTCAGACTGTTTCCGGACACGGGGTCACTCAGGGTCAGACTCTCTCTGGACATGGGGTCACTCAGGGTCAGACTCTCTCCAGACACGTGGTCACTCAGGGTCAGACTCTCTCCGGACACAGCCTCACTCAGGGTCAGACTCTCTCCAGACACGGGGTCACTCAGGGTCAGACTCTTTCCAGACACGGTGTCACTCAGGGTCAGACTCTCTCCGGACATGGGGTCACTCAGGGTCAGACTCTCTCCAGACACATGGTCACTCAGGGTCAGACTCTCTCCGGACACAGGGTCACTCAGGGTCAGACTGTCTTCGGACATGAGGTCACTCAGGGTCAGACTTTCTGGACACGGGTTCACTCGGATCAGACTCTCTCCGGACATGGGGTCACACAGGGTCGGACTCTCTCCGGTCACGGGGTCAAATAGGGTCAGACTGTCTCCGGACACAGGGCCACAGGGTCAGGCTCTCTCCGGACACCGGGACACTCAGGGTCAGACTCTCTCCATACACGGGTTCACTTGGTCAGACTCTCACCGGACACGGGGTCACTCAGGGTCAGACGCTTTCCGGACATGGGGTCACTCAGGGTCAGACTCTCTCCGGACACGGGGACACTCAGGGTCAGACTTTCTGGACACGGGGTCATTCATGGTCAGACTCTCTGGACACGGGGACACTCAGGGTCAGACTCTCTGGTCACGGCGTCACTCAGGGTCAGACTATCTTCGGACACAGGGTCACTCAGGGTCAGACTCTCTCCGGACACGGGGTCACTCAGAGTCAGACTCTCTCCGGATACGAGGTCACTCAGGGTCAGACTCTCTCCGGATACGGGGTCACTCAGGGTCAGACTCTCTTCGGACACGGGGTCACTCAGGGTCAGACTCTCTCCGGACACGGGGTCATTCAGGGTCAGACTTTCTCCGGATACTGGGTCACTCCGGGTCAGACTGTCTCCGGACACGGGGTCACTCTGGGTCAGACTCTCTCCGGACACGGGGTCACTCAGGGTCAGAATCTCTCCAGACACAGGGTCACTCAGGGTCAGACTGTCTCCGGACACATGGTCATTCAGGGTCAGACTTTCTCCGGATATGGGGTCACTCAATGTCAGACTGTCTCCGGAAACAGGGTCACTCAGGGTCAGACTCTCTGGACACGGGGTCACTCAGGGTCAGACTGTCTTGGGACAAGGGGTCACTCAGGGTCACACTCTCTCTGGACACGGGGTCACTCAGGGTCAGACAATCTGTAGACACGGGTTCACTGAGGGTCAGACTGTTTCCGGACACGGGGTCACTCAGGGTCAGACTCTCTCTGGACATGGGGTCACTCAGGGTCAGACTCTCTCCAGACACGTGGTCACTCAGGGTCAGACTCTCTCCGGACACAGCGTCACTCAGGGTCAGACTCTTTCCAGACACGGTGTCACTCAGGGTCAGACTCTCTCCAGACATGGGGTCACTCAGGGTCAGACTCTCTCCAGACACATGGTCACTCAGGGTCAGACTCTCTCCGGACACAGGGTCACTCAGGGTCAGACTGTCTTCGGACATGAGGTCACTCAGGGTCAGACTTTCTGGACACGGGGTCACTCGGATCAGACTCTCTCCGGACATGGGGTCACACAGGGTCGGACTCTCTCCGGTCACGGGTTCAAATAGGGTCAGACTGTCTCCGGACACAGGGCCACAGGGTCAGGCTCTCTCCGGACACCGGGACACTCAGGGTCAGACTCTCTCCATACACGGGTTCACTTGGTCAGACTCTCACCGGACACGGGGTCACTCAGGGTCAGACTCTTTCCGGACATGGGTTCACTCAGGGTCAGACTCTCTCCGGACACGGGGACACTCAGGGTCAGACTTTCTGGACACGGGGTCATTCATGGTCAGACTCTCTGGACACGGGGACACTCAGGGTCAGACTCTCTGGTCACGGCATCACTCAGGGTCAGACTATCTTCGGACACAGGGTCACTCAGGGTCAGACTCTCTCCGGACACGGGGTCACTCAGGGTCAGACTCTCTCCGGATACGGGGTCACTCAGGGTCAGACTCTCTTCGGACACGGGGTCACTCAGGGTCAGACTCTCTCCGGACACGGGGTCACTCAGGGTCATACTCTCTCCGGACACGGGGTCACTCAGGGTCAGACTCTCTTTGGACATGGGGTCACTCAGGGTCAAACTCTCTCCAGACACAGGGTCACTCAGGGTCAGACTCTCTCCAGACACAGGGTCACTCAAGGTCAGACTGTCTCCAGACATGGGGTCACTCAGGGTCAGACTCTCTCTGGACATGGGGTCACTCAGGGTCAGACTCTCTCCGGACACGGGGTCACTCAGGGTCAGACTCTCTCCGGACACAGCATCACTCGGATCAGACTCTTTCCGGACACGGTGTCACTCAGGGTCAGACTCTCTTCGGACATGGGGTCACTCAGGGTCAGACTCTCTCCAGACACAGGGTCACTCAGGGTCAGACTCTCTCCGGACACAGGGTCACTCAAGGTCAGACTGTCTCCGGACATGGGGTCACGCAGGGTCAGACTCTCTGGACACGGGGTCACTCGGATCAGACTCTCACCGGACATGGGGTCACACAGGGTCAGACTCTCTCTGGACATGGTGTCACACTGGGTCAGACTGTCTCCGGACACAGGGCCACAGGGTCAGGCTCTCTCCGGGTCACTCAGGGTCAGACTCTCTCCGGACACAGGGTCACTCAGGGTCAGACTCTCTCCAGACACGGGGTCACTTGGTCAGACTCTCACCGGACACGGGGTCACTCAGGGTCAGATTCTTTCCAGACATGGAGTCACTCAGGGTCAGACTGTCTCCGGACACAGGGTCATTCAGGGTCAGACTTTCTCCGGACACTGGGTCACTCCGGGTCAGACTGTCTCCGGACACGGGGTCACTCTGGGTCAGACTCTCTCCGGACACGGGGTCTCTCAGGGTCAGAATCTCTCCGGACACAGGGTCACTCAGGCTCAGACTGTCTCCGGACACATGGTCATTCAGGGTCAGACTTTCTCCGGATATGGGGTCACTCAATGTCAGACTGTCTCCGGAAACAGGGTCACTCAGGGTCAGACTCTCTGGACACGGGGTCACTCAGGGTCAGACTGTCTTGGGACAAGGGGTCACTCAGGGTCACACTCTCTCTGGACACGGGGTCACTCAGGGTCAGACAATCTGTAGACACGGGTTCACTGAGGGTCAGACTGTTTCCGGACACGGGATCACTCAGGGTCAGACTCTCTCTGGATATGGGGTCACTCAGGGTCAGACTCTCTCCAGACACGTGGTCACTCAGGGTCAGACTCCCTCCGGACACGAAGTCACTCAGGGTCAGACTCTCTCCGGAAATGTGGTCACTCAGGGTCAGACTCTCTCCGGACACGGGGTCACTCAGGGTCAGACTGTCTCCGGACACAGGGCCACTCAGAGTCAGGCTCTCTCCGGACACAGGGTCACTCAGGGTCAGACTGTCTTCGGACATGGGGTCACTCAGGGTCAGACTTTCTGGACACGGGGTCACTCGGATCAGACTCTCTCCGGACATGGGGTCACACAGGGTCGGACTCTCTCCGGTCACGGGGTCAAATAGGGTCAGACTGTCTCCGGACACAGGGCCACAGGGTCAGGCTCTCTCCGGACACCGGGACACTCAGGGTCAGACTCTCTCCATACACGGGTTCACTTGGTCAGACTCTCAACGGACACGGGGTCACTCAGGGTCAGACTCTTTCCGGACATGGGGTCACTCAGGGTCAGACTCTCTCCGGACACGGGGTCACTCAGGGTCAGACTTTCTCGACACGGGGTCATTCATGCTCAGACTCTCTGGACACGGGGTCACTCAGGGTCAGACTCTCTGGTCACGGGGTCACTCAGGGTCAGACTATCTTCGGACACAGGGTCACTCAGGGTCAGACTCTCTCCGGACACGGGTTCACTCAGAGTCAGACTCTCTCCGGATACGGGGTCACTCAGGGTCAGACTCTCTCCGGATACGGGGTCACTCAGGGTCAGACTCTCTCCATTCACGAGGTCACTCAGGGTCAGACTCTCCGGAGATGGTGTCACACAGGGTCAGACTGTCGCCGGACATGGGGCCACTCATGGCCAGGCTCTCACCGGACAAAGGGTCACTCAGGGTCAGAATCTCTCCGGATACGCGGTCACTCAGGGTCAGACTCTCTTCGGACACGGGGTCACTCAGGGTCAGACTCTCTCCGGACACGGGGTCACTCAGGGTCATACTCTCTCCGGACACGGGGTCACTCAGGGTCAGACTCTCTTCGGACATGGGGTCACTCAGGGTCAGACTATCTCCAGACACAGGGTCACTCAGGGTCAGACTCTCTCCGGACATGGGGACACTCAGGGTCAGACTTTCTGGACACGGGGTCATTCATGGTCAGACTCTCTGGACACGGGGTCACTCAGGGTCAGACTCTCTGGTCACGGGGTCACTCAGGGTCAGACTATCTTCGGACACAGAGTCACTCAGGGTCAGACTCTCTCCGGACACGGGGTCACTCAGAGTCAGACTCTCTCCAGACACAGGGTCACTCAGGGTCAGACTCTCTCCGGACACAGGGTCACTCAAGGTCAGACTGTCTCCGGACATGGGGTCACGCAGGGTCAGACTCTCTGGACACGGGGTCACTCGGATCAGACTCTCACCGGACATGGGGTCACACAGGGTCAGACTCTCTCTGGACATGGGGTCACACTGGGTCAGACTGTCTCCGGACACAGGGCCACAGGGTCAGGCTCTCTCCGGGTCACTCAGGGTCAGACTCTCTCCGGACACAGGGTCACTCAGGGTCAGACTCTCTCCAGACACGGGGTCACTTGGTCAGACTCTCACCGGACACGGGGTCACTCAGGGTCAGATTCTTTCCAGACATGGAGTCACTCAGGGTCAGACTGTCTCCGGACACAGGGTCATTCAGGGTCAGACTTTCTCCGGACACTGGGTCACTCCGGGTCAGACTGTCTCCGGACACGGGGTCACTCTGGGTCAGACTCTCTCCGGACACGGGGTCTCTCAGGGTCAGAATCTCTCCGGACACAGGGTCACTCAGGCTCAGACTGTCTCCGGACACAGGGTCATTCAGGGTCAGACTTTCTCCGGATATGGGGTCACTCAATGTCAGACTGTCTCCGGAAACAGGGTCACTCAGGGTCAGACTCTCTGGACACGGGGTCACTCAGGGTCAGACTGTCTTGGGACAAGGAGTCACTCAGGGTCACACTCTCTCTGGACACGGGGTCACTCAGGGTCAGACAATCTGTAGACACGGGTTCACTGAGGGTCAGACTGTTTCCGGACACGGGATCACTCAGGGTCAGACTCTCTCTGGATATGGGGTCACTCAGGGTCAGACTCTCTCCAGACACGTGGTCACTCAGGGTCAGACTCCCTCCGGACACGAAGTCACTCAGGGTCAGACTCTCTCCGGAAATGTGGTCACTCAGGGTCAGACTCTCTCCGGACACGGGGTCACTCAGGGTCAGACTGTCTCCGGACACAGGGCCACTCAGAGTCAGGCTCTCTCCGGACACAGGGTCACTCAGGGTCAGACTGTCTTCGGACATGGGGTCACTCAGGGTCAGACTTTCTGGACACGGGGTCACTCGGATCAGACTCTCTCCGGACATGGGGTCACACAGGGTCGGACTCTCTCCGGTCACGGGGTCAAATAGGGTCAGACTGTCTCCGGACACAGGGCCACAGGGTCAGGCTCTCTCCGGACACCGGGACACTCAGGGTCAGACTCTCTCCATACACGGGTTCACTTGGTCAGACTCTCACCGGACACGGGGTCACTCAGGGTCAGACTCTTTCCGGACATGGGGTCACTCAGGGTCAGACTCTCTCCGGACACGGGGTCACTCAGTGTCAGACTTTCTCGACACGGGGTCATTCATGCTCAGACTCTCTGGACACGGGGTCACTCAGGGTCAGACACTCTGGTCACGGGGTCACTCAGGGTCAGACTATCTTCGGACACAGGGTCACTCAGGGTCAGACTCTCTCCGGACACGGGTTCACTCAGAGTCAGACTCTCTCCGGATACGGGGTCACTCAGGGTCAGACTCTCTCCGGATACGGGGTCACTCAGGGTCAGACTCTCTCCATTCACGAGGTCACTCAGGGTCAGACTCTCCGGAGATGGTGTCACACAGGGTCAGACTGTCTCCGGACATGGGGCCACTCATGGCCAGGCTCTCACCGGACAAAGGGTCACTCAGGGTCAGACTCTCTCCGGATACGGGGTCACTCAGGGTCAGACTCTCTTCGGACACGGGGTCACTCAGGGTCAGTCTCTCTCCGGACACGGGGTCACTCAGGGTCATACTCTCTCCGGACACGGGGTCACTCAGGGTCAGACTCTCTTCGGACATGGGGTCACTCAGGGTCAGACTATCTCCAGACACAGGGTCACTCAGGGTCAGACTCTCTCCGGACATGGGGACACTCAGGGTCAGACTTTCTGGACACGGGGTCATTCATGGTCAGACTCTCTGGACACGGGGTCACTCAGGGTCAGACTCTCTGGTCACGGGGTCACTCAGGGTCAGACTATCTTCGGACACAGAGTCACTCAGGGTCAGACTCTCTCCGGACACGGGGTCACTCAGAGTCAGACTCTCTCCGCACACGGGGTCACTCAGGGTCATACACTCTCCGGACACGGGGTCACTCAGGGTCAGACTCTCTTCGGACATGGGGTCACTCAGGGTCAGACTCTCTCCAGACACAGGGTCACTCAGGTTCAGACTCTCTCCGGACACAGGGTCACTCAAGGTCAGACTGTCTCCGGACATGGGGTCACTCAGTGTCAGACTCTCTCCGGTCACCGGTTCACTCAGGGTCAGACTCTCTCCGGACACGGGGTCACTCAGGGTCAGACTCTCTCTGGACACGAAGTCACTCAGGGTCAGACTCTCTCCGGACACGGGGTCACTCAGGGTCAGACTCTCTCCGGACACAGCGTCACTCGGATCAGACTCTTTCCGGACACGGTGTCACTCAGGGTCAGACTCTCTTCGGACATGGGGTCACTCAGGGTCAGACTCTCTCCAGACACAGGGTCACTCAGGGTCAGACTCTCTCCGGACACAGGGTCACTCAAGGTCAGACTGTCTCCGGACATGGGGTCACTCAGGGTCAGACTCTCTGGACACGGGGTCACTCGGATCAGACTCTCATCGGACATGGGGTCACACAGGGTCAGACTCGCTCCGGACACGGGGTCACACTGGGTCAGACTGTCTCCGGACACAGGGCCACAGGGTCAGGCTCTCTCCGGGTCACTCAGGGTCAGACTCTCTCCAGACACGGGGTCACTTGGTCAGACTCTCACCGGACACGGTGTCACTCAGGGTCAGATTCTTTCCAGACACAGGGTCATTCAGGGTCAGACTTTCTCCGGACACTGGGTCACTCCGGGTCAGACTGTCTCAGGACACGGGGACACTCTGGGTCAGACTCTCTCCGGACACGGGGTCACTCAGGGTCAGAATCTCTCTGGACACAGGGTCACTCAGGGTCAGACTGTCTCCGGACACAGGGTCATTCAGGGTCAGACTTTCTCCGGATATGGGGTCACTCAATGTCAGACTGTCTCCGGAAACAGGGTCACTCAGGGTCAGACTCTCTGGACACGGGGTCACTCAGGGTCAGTCTGTCTTGGGACAAGGGGTCACTCAGGGTCACACTCTCTCTGGACACGGGGTCACTCAGGGTCAGACAATCTGTAGACACAGGTTCACTGAGGGTCAGACTGTTTCCGGACACGGGGTCACTCAGGGTCAGACTCTCTCTGGACATGGGGTCACTCAGGGTCAGACTCTCTCCAGACACGTGGTCACTCAGGGTCAGACTCTCTCTGGACACGAAGTCACTCAGGGTCAGACTCTCTCCGGAAATGTGGTCACTCAAGGTCAGACTCTCTCCGGACACGGGGTCACTCAGGGTCAGACTGTCTCCGGACACAGGGCCACTCAGAGTCAGGCTCTCTCCGGACACAGCGTCACTCAGGGTCAGACTCTCTCCAGACACGGGGTCACTCAGGCTCATGACTCTTTCCAGACACGGTGTCACTCAGGGTCAGACTCTCTCCGGACATGGGGTCACTCAGGGTCAGACTCTCTCCAGACACAGGGTCACTCAGGGTCAGACTCTCTCCGGACACAGGGTCACTCAGGGTCAGACTGTCTTCGGACATGGGGTCACTCAGGGTCAGACTTTCTGGACACGGGGTCACTCGGATCAGACTCTCTCCGGACATGGGGTCACACAGGGTCGGACTCTCTCCGGTCACGGGGTCAAATAGGGTCAGACTGTCTCCGGACACAGGGCCACAGGGTCAGGCTCTCTCCGGACACCGGGACACTCAGGGTCAGACTCTCTCCATACACGGGTTCACTTGGTCAGACTCTCACCGGACACGGGGTCACTCAGGGTCAGACTCTTTCCGGTAGCATGGGGTCACTCAGGGTCAGACTCTCTCCGGACACGGGGTCACTCAGGGTCAGACTTTCTGGACACGGGGTCATTCATGGTCAGACTCTCTGGACACGGGGTCACTCAGGGTCAGAAACTCTGGTAACGGGGTCACTCAGGGTCAGACTATCTTCGGACACAGGGTCACTCAGGGTCAGACTCTCTCCGGACACGGGGTCACTCAGAGTCAGACTCTCTCCGGATACAGGGTCACTCAGGGTCAGACTCTCTGCGGATACGGGGTCACTCAGGGTCAGACTCTCTCCGTTCACGAGGTCACTCAGGGTCAGACTCTCCGGAGATGGTGTCACACAGGGTCAGACTATCTCCGGACATGGGGCCTCTCATGGCCAGGCTCTCACCGGACAAAGGGTCACTCAGGGTCAGACTCTCTCCGGATACGGGGTCACTCAGGGTCAGACTCTCTTCGGACATGGGGTCACTCAGGGTCAGACTCTCTCCAGACACAGGGTCACTCAGGGTCAGACTCTCTCCAGACACAGGGTCACTCAAGGTCAGACTGTCTCCGGACATGGGGTCACTCAGGGTCAGACTCTCTCCGGACATGGGGATACTCAGGGTCAGACTTTCTGGACACGGGGTCATTCATGGTCAGACTCTCTGGACATGGGGTCACTCAGGGTCAGACTCTCTGGTCACGGGGTCACTCAGGGTCAGACTATCTTCGGACACAGAGTCACTCAGGGTCAGACTCTCTCCGCACACGGGGTCACTCAGGGTCATACTCTCTCCGGACACGGGGTCACTCAGGGTCAGACTCTCTTCGGACATGGGGTCACTCAGGGTCAGACTCTCTCCAGACACAGGGTCACTCAGGGTCAGACTCTCTCCGGACACAGGGTCACTCAAGGTCAGACTGTCTCCGGACATGGGGTCACTCAGGGTCAGACTTTCTCCGGTCACCGGTTCACTCAGGGTCAGACTCTCTCCGGACACGGGGTCACTCAGGGTCAGACTCTCTCTGGACACGAAGTCACTCAGGGTCAGACTCTCTCCGGACACGGGGTCACTCAGGGTCAGACTCTCTCCGGACACAGCGTCACTCGGATCAGACTCTTTCCGGACACGGTGTCACTCAGGGTCAGACTCTCTTCGGACATGGGGTCACTCAGGGTCAGACTCTCTCCAGACACAGGGTCACTCAGGGTCAGACTCTCTCCGGACACAGGGTCACTCAAGGTCAGACTGTCTCCGGATATGGGGTCACTCAGGGTCAGACTCTCTGGACACGGGGTCACTCGGATCAGACTCTCATCGGACATGGGGTCACACAGGGTCAGACTCTCTCCGGACACGGGGTCACACTGGGTCAGACTGTCTCCGGACACAGGGCCACAGGGTCAGGCTCTCTCCGGGTCACTCAGGGTCAGACTCTCTCCGGACACAGGGTCACTCAGGGTCAGACTCTCTCCAGACACGGGGTCACTTGGTCAGACTCTCACCGGACACGGGGTCACTCAGGGTCAGATTCTTTCCAGACATGGAGTCACTCAGGGTCAGACTGTCTCTGGACACAGGGTCATTCAGGGTCAGACTTTCTCCGGACACTGGGTCACTCCGGGTCAGACTGTCTCCGGACACGGGGACACTCTGGGTCAGACTCTCTCCGGACACGGGGTCACTCAGGGTCAGAATCTCTCCGGACACAGGGTCACTCAGGGTCAGACTGTCTCCGGACACAGGGTCATTCAGGGTCAGACTTTCTCCGGATATGGGGTCACTCAATGTCAGACTGTCTCCGGAAACAGGGTCACTCAGGGTCAGACTCTCTGGACACGGGGTCACTCAGGGTCAGTCTGTCTTGGGACAAGGGGTCACTCAGGGTCACACTCTCTCTGGACACGGGGTCACTCAGGGTCAGACAATCTGTAGACACGGGTTCACTGAGGGTCAGACTGTTTCCGGACACGGGGTCACTCAGGGTCAGACTCTCTCTGGACATGGGGTCACTCAGGGTCAGACTCTCTCCAGACACGTGGTCACTCAGGGTCAGACTCTCTCCCGACACTAAGTCACTCAGGGTCAGACTCTCTCCGGAAATGTGGTCACTCAGGGTCAGACTCTCTCCGGACACGGGTCACTCAGGGTCAGACTGTCTCCGGACACAGGGCCACTCAGGGTCAGGCTCTCTCCGGACACAGCGTCACTCAGGGTCAGACTCTCTCCAGACACGGGGTCACTCAGGCTCATGACTCTTTCCAGACACGGTGTCACTCAGGGTCAGACTCTCTCCGGACATGGGGTCACTCAGGGTCAGACTCTCTCCAGACACAGGGTCACTCAGGGTCAGACTCTCTCCGGACACAGGGTCACTCAGGGTCAGACTGTCTTCGGACATGGGGTCACTCAGGGTCAGACTTTCTGGACACGGGGTCACTCGGATCAGACTCTCTCCGGACATGGGGTCACACAGGGTCGGACTCTCTCCGGTCACGGGGTCAAATAGGGTCAGACTGTCTCCGGACACAGGGCCACAGGGTCAGGCTCTCTCCGGACACCGGGACACTCAGGGTCAGACTCTCTCCATACACGGGTTCACTTGGTCAGACTCTCACCGGACACGGGGTCACTCAGGGTCAGACTCTTTCCGGTAGCATGGGGTCACTCAGGGTCAGACTCTCTCCGGACACGGGGTCACTCAGGGTCAGACTTTCTGGACACGGGGTCATTCATGGTCAGACTCTCTGGACACGGGGTCACTCAGGGTCAGAAACTCTGGTCACGGGGTCACTCAGGGTCAGACTATCTTCCGACACAGGGTCACTCAGGGTCAGACTCTCTCCGGACATGGGGTCACTCAGAGTCAGACTCTCTCCGGATACAGGGTCACTCAGGGTCAGACTCTCTGCGGATACGGGGTCACTCAGGGTCAGACTCTCTCCGTTCACGAGGTCACTCAGGGTCAGACTCTCCGGAGATGGTGTCACACAGGGTCAGACTATCTCCGGACATGGGGCCTCTCATGGCCAGGCTCTCACCGGACAAAGGGTCACTCAGGGTCAGACTCTCTCCGGATACGGGGTCACTCAGGGTCAGACTCTCTTCGGACATGGGGTCACTCAGGGTCAGACTCTCTCCAGACACAGGGTCACTCAGGGTCAGACTCTCTCCAGACACAGGGTCACTCAAGGTCAGACTGTCTCCGGACATGGGGTCACTCAGGGTCAGACTCTCTCCGGACATGGGGATACTCAGGGTCAGACTTTCTGGACACGGGGTCATTCATGGTCAGACTCTCTGGACATGGGGTCACTCAGGGTCAGACTCTCTGGTCACGGGGTCACTCAGGGTCAGACTATCTTCGGACACAGAGTCACTCAGGGTCAGACTCTCTCCGGACACGGGGTCACTCAGAGTCAGACTCTCTCCGCACACGGGGTCACTCAGGGTCATACTCTCTCCGGACACGGGGTCACTCAGGGTCAGACTCTCTTCGGACATGGGGTCACTCAGGGTCAGACTTTCTGGACACGGGGTCACTCGGATCAGACTCTCTCCGGACATGGGGTCACACAGGGTCGGACTCTCTCCGGTCACGGGGTCAAATAGGGTCAGACTGTCTCCGGACACAGGGCCACAGGGTCAGGCTCTCTCCGGACACCGGGACACTCAGGGTCAGACTCTCTCCATACACGGGTTCACTTGGTCAGAATCTCACCGGACACGGGGTCACTCAGGGTCAGACTCTTTCCGGTAGCATGGGGTCACTCAGGGTCAGACTCTCTCCGGACACGGGGTCACTCAGGGTCAGACTTTCTGGACACGGGGTCATTCATGGTCAGACTCTCTGGACACGGGGTCACTCAGGGTCAGAAACTCTGGTCACGGGGTCACTCAGGGTCAGACTATCTTCGGACACAGGGTCACTCAGGGTCAGACTCTCTCCGGACACGGGGTCACTCAGAGTCAGACTCTCTCCGGATACGGGGTCACTCAGGGTCAGACTCTCTCCGGATACTGGGTCACTCAGGGTCAGACTCTCTCCGTTCACGAGGTCACTCAGGGTCAGACTCTCCGGAGATGGTGTCACACAGGGTCAGACTATTTCCGGACATGGGGCCTCTCATGGCCAGGCTCTCACCGGACAAAGGGTCACTCAGGGTCAGACTCTCTCCGGATACGGGGTCACTCAGGGTCAGACTCTCTTCGGACATGGGGTCACTCAGGGTCAGACTCTCTCCAGACACAGGGTCACTCAGGGTCAGACTCTCTCCAGACACAGGGTCACTCAAGGTCAGACTGTCTCCGGACATGGGGTCACTCAGGGTCAGACTCTCTCCGGTCACCGGTTCACACAGGGTCAGACTCACTCCGGACACGGGGTCACTCAGGGTCAGACTCTCTCTGGACACGAAGTCACTCAGGGTCAGACTCTCTCCGGACACGGGGTCACTCAGGGTCAGACTCTCTCCGGACACAGCGTCACTCGGATCAGACTCTTTCCGGACACGGTGTCACTCAGGGTCAGACTCTCTTCGGACATGGGGTCACTCAGGGTCAGACTCTCTCCAGACACAGGGTCACTCAGGGTCAGACTCTCTCCGGACACAGGGTCACTCAAGGTCAGACTGTCTCCGGACATGGGGTCACTCAGGGTCAGACTCTCTGGACACGGGGTCACTCAATCAGACTCTCACCGGACATGGGGTCACACAGGGTCAGACTCTCTCCGGACACGGGGTCACACTGGGTCAGACTGTCTCCGGACACAGGGCCACAGGGTCAGGCTCTCTCTGGGTCACTCAGGGTCAGACTCTCTCCGGACACAGGGTCACTCAGGGTCAGACTCTCTCCAGACACGGGGTCACTTGGTCAGACTCTCACCGGACACGGGGTCACTCAGGGTCAGACTCTCTCCGTTCACGAGGTCACTCAGGGTCAGACTCTCCGGAGATGGTGTCACACAGGGTCAGACTATCTCCGGACATGGGGCCACTCATGGCCAGGCTCTCACCGGACAAAGGGTCACTCAGGGTCAGACTCTCTCCGGATACGGGGTCACTCAGGGTCAGACTCTCTTCGGACACGGGGTCACTCAGGGTCAGACTCTCTCCGGACACGGGGTCACTCAGGGTCATAGTCTCTCCGGACACGGGGTCACTCAGGGTCAGACTCTCTTCGGACATGGGGTCACTCAGGATCATACTCTCTCCAGACACAGGGTCACTCAGGGTCAGACTCTCTCCGGACACAGGGTCACTCAAGGTCAGACTGTCTCCGGACATGGGGTCACTCAGGGTCAGTCTCTCTCCGCTCACCGGTTCACTCAGGGTCAGACTCTCTCCGGACACGGGGTCACTCAGGGTCAGACTCTCTCTGGACACGAAGTCACTCAGGGTCAGACTCTCTCCGGACACGGGGTCACTCAGGGTCAGACTCTCTCCGGACACAGCGTCACTCGGATCAGACTCTTTCCGGACACGGTGTCACTCAGGGTCAGACTCTCTTCGGACATGGGGTCACTCAGGGTCAGACTCTCTCCAGACACAGGGTCACTCAGGGTCAGACTCTCTCCGGACACAGGGTCACTCAAGGTCAGACTGTCTCCGGACATGGGGTCACTCAGGGTCAGACTCTCTGGACACGGGGTCACTCAATCAGACTCTCACCGGACATGGGGTCACACAGGGTCAGACTTTCTCCGGACATGGGGTCACACTGGGTCAGACTGTCTCCGGAAACAGGGCCACAGGGTCAGGCTCTCTCTGGGTCACTCAGGGTCAGACTCTCTCCGGACACAGGGTCACTCAGGGTCAGACTCTCTCCAGACACGGGGTCACTTGGTCAGACTTTCACCGGACACGGGGTCACTCAGGGTCAGATTCTCTCCAGACATGGAGTCACTCAGGGTCAGACTGTCTCCGGACACAGGGTCATTCAGGGTCAGACTTTCTCCGGACACTGGGTCACTCCGGGTCAGACTTTCTCTGGACATGGGGTCACTCAGGGTCAGAATCTCTCCGGACACAGGGTCACTCAGCGTCAGACTGTCTCCGGACACAGTGTCATTCAGGGTCAGACTTTCTCCGGATATGGGGTCACTCAATGTCAGACTGTCTCCGGAAACAGGGTCACTCAGGGTCAGACTCTCTGGACACGGGGTCACTCAGGCTCAGACTGTCTTGGGACAAGGGGTCACTCAGGGTCACACTCTCTCTGGACACGGGGTCACTCAGGGTCAGACAATCTGTAGACACGGGTTCACTGAGGGTCAGACTGTTTCCGGACACGGGGTCACTCAGGGTCAGACTCTTTCCGGTAGCATGGGGTCACTCAGGGTCAGACTCTCTCCGGACACGGGGTCACTCAGGGTCAGACTTTCTGGACACGGGGTCATTCATGGTCAGACTCTCTGGACACGGGGTCACTCAGGGTCAGAAACTCTGGTCACGGGGTCACTCAGGGTCAGACTATCTTCGGACACAGGGTCACTCAGGGTCAGACTCTCTCCGGACACGGGGTCACTCAGAGTCAGACTCTCTCCGGATACGGGGTCACTCAGGGTCAGACTCTCTCCGGATACTGGGTCACTCAGGGTCAGACTCTCTCCGTTCACGAGGTCACTCAGGGTCAGACTCTCCGGAGATGGTGTCACACAGGGTCAGACTATCTCCGGACATGGGGCCTCTCATGGCCAGGCTCTCACCGGACAAAGGGTCACTCAGGGTCAGACTCTCTCCGGATACGGGGTCACTCAGGGTCAGACTCTCTTCGGACATGGGGTCACTCAGGGTCAGACTCTCTCCAGACACAGGGTCACTCAGGGTCAGACTCTCTCCAGACACAGGGTCACTCAAGGTCAGACTGTCTCCGGACATGGGGTCACTCAGGGTCAGACTCTCTCCGGTCACCGGTTCACTCAGGGTCAGACTCACTCCGGACACGGGGTCACTCAGGGTCAGACTCTCTCTGGACACGAAGTCACTCAGGGTCAGACTCTCTCCGGACACGGGGTCACTCAGGGTCAGACTCTCTCCGGACACAGCGTCACTCGGATCAGACTCTTTCCGGACACGGTGTCACTCAGGGTCAGACTCTCTTCGGACATGGGGTCACTCAGGGTCAGACTCTCTCCAGACACAGGGTCACTCAGGGTCAGACTCTCTCCGGACACAGGGTCACTCAAGGTCAGACTGTCTCCGGACATGGGGTCACTCAGGGTCAGACTCTCTGGACACGGGGTCACTCAATCAGACTCTCACCGGACATGGGGTCACACAGGGTCAGACTCTCTCCGGACACGGGGTCACACTGGGTCAGACTGTCTCCGGACACAGGGCCACAGGGTCAGGCTCTCTCTGGGTCACTCAGGGTCAGACTCTCTCCGGACACAGGGTCACTCAGGGTCAGACTCTCTCCAGACACGGGGTCACTTGGTCAGACTCTCACCGGACACGGGGTCACTCAGGGTCAGACTCTCTCCGTTCACGAGGTCACTCAGGGTCAGACTCTCCGGAGATGGTGTCACACAGGGTCAGACTATCTCCGGACATGGGGCCACTCATGGCCAGGCTCTCACCGGACAAAGGGTCACTCAGGGTCAGACTCTCTCCGGATACGGGGTCACTCAGGGTCAGACTCTCTTCGGACACGGGGTCACTCAGGGTCAGACTCTCTCCGGACACGGGGTCACTCAGGGTCATAGTCTCTCCGGACACGGGGTCACTCAGGGTCAGACTCTCTTCGGACATGGGGTCACTCAGGATCATACTCTCTCCAGACACAGGGTCACTCAGGGTCAGACTCTCTCCGGACACAGGGTCACTCAAGGTCAGACTGTCTCCGGACATGGGGTCACTCAGGGTCAGTCTCTCTCCGCTCACCGGTTCACTCAGGGTCAGACTCTCTCCGGACACGGGGTCACTCAGGGTCAGACTCTCTCTGGACACGAAGTCACTCAGGGTCAGACTCTCTCCGGACACGGGGTCACTCAGGGTCAGACTCTCTCCGGACACAGCGTCACTCGGATCAGACTCTTTCCGGACACGGTTTCACTCAGGGTCAGACTCTCTTCGGACATGGGGTCACTCAGGGTCAGACTCTCTCCAGACACAGGGTCACTCAGGGTCAGACTCTCTCCGGACACAGGGTCACTCAAGGTCAGACTGTCTCCGGACATGGGGTCACTCAGGGTCAGACTCTCTGGACACGGGGTCACTCAATCAGACTCTCACCGGACATGGGGTCACACAGGGTCAGACTTTCTCCGGACACGGGGTCACACTGGGTCAGACTGTCTCCGGAAACAGGGCCACAGGGTCAGGCTCTCTCTGGGTCACTCAGGGTCAGACTCTCTCCGGACACAGGGTCACTCAGGGTCAGACTCTCTCCAGACACGGGGTCACTTGGTCAGACTTTCACCGGACACGGGGTCACTCAGGGTCAGATTCTCTCCAGACATGGAGTCACTCAGGGTCAGACTGTCTCCGGACACAGGGTCATTCAGGGTCAGACTTTCTCCGGACACTGGGTCACTCCGGGTCAGACTTTCTCTGGACATGGGGTCACTCAGGGTCAGAATCTCTCCGGACACAGGGTCACTCAGCGTCAGACTGTCTCCGGACACAGTGTCATTCAGGGTCAGACTTTCTCCGGATATGGGGTCACTCAATGTCAGACTGTCTCCGGAAACAGGGTCACTCAGGGTCAGACTCTCTGGACACGGGGTCACTCAGGCTCAGACTGTCTTGGGACAAGGGGTCACTCAGGGTCACACTCTCTCTGGACACGGGGTCACTCAGGGTCAGACAATCTGTAGACACGGGTTCACTGAGGGTCAGACTGTTTCCGGACACGGGGTCACTCAGGGTCAGACTCTCTCCGGACATGGGGTCACTCAGGGTCAGACTCTCTCCAAACACGTGGTCACTCAGGGTCAGACTCTCTCCGGACACGAAGTCACTCAGAGTCAGACTCTCTCCGGAAATGTGGTCACTCAGGGTCAGACTCTCTCCGGACACGGGGTCACTCAGGGTCAGACTGTCTCCGGACACAGGGCCACTCAGAGTCAGGCTCTCTCCGGACACAGCGTCACTCAGGGTCAGACTCTCTCCAGACACGGAGTCACTCAGTGTCAGACTCTTTCCAGACACAGGGTCACTCAGGGTCAGACTCTCTCCGAACACAGGGTCACTCAGGGTCAGACTGTCTTCGGACATGGGGTCACTCAGGGTCAGACTTTCTGGACACGGGGTCACTCGGATCAGACTCTCTCCGGACATGGGGTCACACAGGGTCGGACTCTCTCCGGTCACGGGGTCAAATAGGGTCAGACTGTCTCCGGACACAGGGCCACAGGGTCAGGCTCTCTCCGGACACCGGGACACTCAGGGTCAGACTCTCTCCATACACGGGTTCACTTGGTCAGACTCTCACCGGACACGGGGTCACTCAGGGTCAGACTCTTTCCGGACATGGGGTCACTCAGGGTCAGACTCTCTCCGGACACAGGGTCACTCATGCTCAGATTCTCTCCAGACATGGGCTCACTCAGGGTCAGACTCTCTCCGGACACGGGGTCACTCAGGGTCAGACTTTCTGGACACGGGGTCATTCATGGTCAGACTCTCTGGACACGGGGTCACTCAGGGTCAGACTCTCTGGTCACGGGGTCACTCAGGGTCAGACTATCTTCGGACACAGGGTCACTCAGGGTCAGACACCTTCCGGACGCGGGGTCACTCAGGGTCAGACTCTCTGGACACGGGGTCACTAAGGGTCAGACTGTCTCCGGACACGGGGTCACTCAGGGTCAGACTCTCTCCGGGCATTGGGTCACTCAGAGTCAGACTCTATCCGGACACGGGGTCACTCAGAGTCAGGCTCTCTCCAGACACAGCGTCACTCAGCGTCAGACTCTCTCCGGACACGGGGTCTGTCAGGGTCAGACTATTTCCGGACACGGGGTCACTCAGGGTCAGACTCTCTCCGGACATGGGGTCACACAGTGTCAGATTCTCTTCGGACATGGGGTCACTCAGGGTCAGACTCTCTCCGGACACAGGGTCACTCAGGTTCAGGCTGTCACCGGATACAGGGCCACTCAGGGTCAGGCTCTCTCCGGACACAGGGTCACTCAGGGTCGGACTCTCTCTGGACACGGGGTCGCTCAGGGTCAGACTCTCTCCAGACACGGGGTCACTCAGGGTCAGACTCTCTCTGGACATGTGGTCACTCAGGGTCAGAATCTCTCCGGACACGGGGTCACTCAGGGTCAGATTCTTTCCGTACACGGGTTCACTCAGGGTCAGACACTCTCCGGACACAGGGTCACTCAGGGTCAGACTCTCTCCAGACACATGGTCACTCGGTCAGACTCTCACCGGACACGGGGTCACTCAGGGTTAGACTCACTCCGGACATGGGATCACTCAGGGTCAGACTCTCTCCGGAAATAGGGTCACTCAGGCTCAGATTCTCTCCAGACACGGGGTCACTCAGTGTTAGACTCTCTCCGGACATGGGATCACTCAGGGTCAGACTCTCTCCGGACATAGGGTCACTCAGGCTCAGATTCTCTCCAGACACGGGGTCACTCAGGTTCAAACTGTCTCCGGACATGGGGTCACTCAGGGTCAGACTCTCTCCGGAAACGTGGTCAGTCAGGGTCAGATTATCTTCGGACATGGGGTCACTCAGGGTCAGTCTCTCTCCGGACATGGGGTCACTCAATGTCAGACTCTCTCCAAACACGTTATCACTCAGGGTCAGACTCTCTCCGGACACGAAGTCACTCAGGGTCAGACTCTCTCCGGAAACGTGGTCAGTCAGGGTCAGACTCTCTCCGGACACAGGGTCACTCAGGGTCACACTCTCCGGACATGGGGTCACTCAGGGCCAGACTGTGTCCGGACAAGGGGTCACTCAGGGTCACACTCTCTCTGGACACGGGGTCACTCAGGGTCAGACAATCTGCAGACACGGGTTCACTGAGGGTCAGACTGTTTCCGGACACGGGGTCACTCAGGGTCAGACGCTCTCCGGACATGGGGTCACTCAGGGTCAGACTCTCTCCAGACACATGGTCACTCAGGGTCAGACAATCTCTGGACACGGGGTCACTCAGGGTCAGACTGTCTCCGGACACAGGGTCACTCAGAGTCAGGCTCTCTCCGGACACAGAGCCACTCAGGGTCAGACTCTCTCCAGACACGTGGTCACTCAGGGTCAGACTGTCTCCGGACACGGGGTCACACTGGGTCAGACTGTCTCCGGACACAGGGCCACAGGGTCAGGCTCTCTCCGGACACCGGGTCACTCAGGGTCAGACTCTCTCTGGACATGGGGTCACACAGGGTCAGATTCTCTCCGGACACGGGGTCACTCAAGGTCAGACTCTCTCCAGACACGTGGTCACTCAGGGTCAGACTGTCTCCGGACATGGGGTCACACTGGGTCAGACTGTCTCCGGACACAGGGCCACAGGGTCAGGCTCTCTCCGGACACCGGGTCACTCAGGGTCAGACTCTCTCCGGACACAGGGTCACTCAGGGTCAGACTATCTCCAGACACGGGGTCACTTGGTCAGACTCTCACCGGACACGGGGTCACTCAGGGTCAGACTCTGTCCGGACATGGAGTCACTCAGGGTCAGACTCTCTCCGGACACAGGGTCATTCTGGGTCAGACTTTCTCCGGACACTGGGTCACTCCAGGTCAGACTGTCTCCGGACACGGGGTCACTCAGGGTCAGAATCTCTCCGGACACGGGGTCACTCAGGGTCAGACTCTCTCCGGACATGGGTTCACTCAGGGTCAGACTCTCTCCAGACGCGTGGTCACTCAGGGTCAGACTCTCTCCGGACACGAAGTCACTCAGTGTCAGACTCTCTCCGGAAATGTGGTCACTCAGGGTCAGGTTCTCTCCGGACACAGCGTCACTCGGATCAGACTCTTTCCGGACATGGTGTCACTCAGGGTCAGACTCTCTCCGGACATGGGGTCACTCAGGGTCAGACTGTCTCCGGACATGGGGTCACTCAGGGTCTGACTCTCTCCGGACACAGGGTCATTCAGGGTCAGACTCTCTCCGGACACAGGGTCACTCAGGGTCAGACACTCTCCGGACACAGGGTCACTCAGGGTCAGACTCTCTGGACACGGGGTCACTCGGATCAGACTCTCTCCGGACATGGGGTCACACAGAGTCAGACTCTCTCCGGACACGGGGTCACACTGGGTCAGACTGTCTCCGGACACAGGGCCACAGGGTCAGGCTCTCTCCGGACACGGGGTCACACTGGGTCAGACTGTCTCCGGACACAGGGTCACTCAGGGTCAGACTCTCTCCAGACACGGGGTCACTTGGTCAGACTCTCACCGGACACGGGGTCACTCAGGGTCAGACTCTCTCCAGACATGGAGTCACTCAGGGTCAGACTGTCTCCGGACACAGGGTCATTCAGGGTCAGACTTTCTCCGGACACTGGGTCACTCCGGGTCAGACTGTCTCTGGACACTGGGTCACTCTGGGTCAGACTCTCTCCGGACACGGGTCACTCAGGGTCAGTATCTCTCCGGTCACATGGTCACTCAGGGTCAGACTGTCTCCGGACACATGGTCATTCAGGGTCAGACTTTCTCCGGATATGGGGTCACTCAATGTCAGACTGTCTCCGGAAACAGGGTCACTCAGGGTCAGACTCTCTGGACACGGGGTCACTCAGGGTCAGACTGTCTCCGGACAAGGGGTCACTCAGGGTCACACTCTCTCTGGACACGGGGTCACTCAGGGTCAGACAATCTGTAGACACGGATTCACTGAGGGTCAGACTGTTTCCGGACACGGGGTCACTCAGGGTCAGACTCTCTCTGGACATGGTGTCACTCAGGGTCAGACTCACTGGACACGGGGTCACTCAATCAGACTCTCACCGGACATGGGGTCACACAGGGTCAGACTCTCTCCGGACACGGGGTCACACTGGGTCAGACTGTCTCCGGACACAGGGCCACAGGGTCAGGCTCTCTCTGGGTCACTCAGGGTCAGACTCTCTCCGGACACAGCGTCACTCAGGGTCAGACTCTCTCCAGACACGGGGTCACTTGGTCAGACTCTCACCGGACACGGGGTCACTCAGGGTCAGACTCTCTCCGTTCACGAGGTCACTCAGGGTCAGACTCTCCGGAGATGGTGTCACACAGGGTCAGACTATCTCCGGACATGGGGCCACTCATGGCCAGGCTCTCACCGGACAAAGGGTCACTCAGGGTCAGACTCTCTCCGGATACGGGGTCACTCAGGGTCAGACTCTCTTCGGACACGGGGTCACTCAGGTTCAGACACTCTCCGGACACGGGGTCACTCAGGGTCATAGTCTCTCCGGACACGGGGTCACTCAGGGTCAGACTCTCTTCGGACATGGGGTCACTCAGGATCATACTCTCTCCAGACACAGGGTCACTCAGGGTCAGACTCTCTCCGGACACAGGGTCACTCAAGGTCAGACTGTCTCCGGACATGGGGTCACTCAGGGTCAGACTCTCTCCGGAAACGTGGTCAGTCAGGGTCAGATTATCTTCGGACATGGGGTCACTCAGGGTCAGTCTCTCTCCGGACATGGGGTCACTCAATGTCAGACTCTCTCCAAACACGTTATCACTCAGGGTCAGACTCTCTCCGGACACGAAGTCACTCAGGGTCAGACTCTCTCCGGAAACGTGGTCAGTCAGGGTCAGACTCTCTCCGGACACAGGGTCACTCAGGGTCACACTCTCCGGACATGGGGTCACTCAGGGCCAGACTGTGTCCGGACAAGGGGTCACTCAGGGTCACACTCTCTCTGGACACGGGGTCACTCAGGGTCAGACAATCTGCAGACACGGGTTCACTGAGGGTCAGACTGTTTCCGGACACGGGGTCACTCAGGGTCAGACGCTCTCCGGACATGGGGTCACTCAGGGTCAGACTCTCTCCAGACACATGGTCACTCAGGGTCAGACAATCTCTGGACACGGGGTCACTCAGGGTCAGACTGTCTCCGGACACAGGATCACTCAGAGTCAGGCTCTCTCCGGACACAGAGCCACTCAGGGTCAGACTCTCTCCAGACACGTGGTCACTCAGGGTCAGACTGTCTCCGGACATGGGGTCACACTGGGTCAGACTGTCTCCGGACACAGGGCCACAGGGTCAGGCTCTCTCCGGACACCGGGTCACTCAGGGTCAGACTCTCTCTGGACATGGGGTCACACAGGGTCAGATTCTCTCCGGACACGGGGTCACTCAAGGTCAGACTCTCTCCAGACACGTGGTCACTCAGGGTCAGACTGTCTCCGGACATGGGGTCACACTGGGTCAGACTGTCTCCGGACCCAGGGCCACAGGGTCAGGCTCTCTCCGGACACCGGGTCACTCAGGGTCAGACTCTCTCCGGACACAGGGTCACTCAGGGTCAGACTATCTCCAGACACGGGGTCACTTGGTCAGACTCTCACCGGACACGGGGTCACTCAGGGTCAGACTCTGTCCGGACATGGAGTCACTCAGGGTCAGACTCTCTCCGGACACAGGGTCATTCTGGGTCAGACTTTCTCCGGACACTGGGTCACTCCAGGTCAGACTGTCTCCGGACACGGGGTCACTCAGGGTCAGAATCTCTCCGGACACGGGGTCACTCAGGGTCAGACTCTCTCCGGACATGGGTTCACTCAGGGTCAGACTCTCTCCAGACGCGTGGTCACTCAGGGTCAGACTCTCTCCGGACACGAAGTCACTCAGTGTCAGACTCTCTCCGGAAATGTGGTCACTCAGGGTCAGGTTCTCTCCGGACACAGCGTCACTCGGATCAGACTCTTTCCGGACATGGTGTCACTCAGGGTCAGACTCTCTCCGGACATGGGGTCACTCAGGGTCAGACTGTCTCCGGACATGGGGTCACTCAGGGTCTGACTCTCTCCGGACACAGGGTCATTCAGGGTCAGACTCTCTCCGGACACAGGGTCACTCAGGGTCAGACTGTCTCCGGACATGGGGTCACTCAGGGTCAGACTCTCTGGACACGGGGTCACTCGGATCAGACTCTCTCCGGACATGGGGTCACACAGAGTCAGACTCTCTCCGGACACGGGGTCACACTGGGTCAGACTGTCTCCGGACACAGGGCCACAGGGTCAGGCTCTCTCCGGACACGGGGTCACACTGGGTCAGACTGTCTCCGGACACAGGGTCACTCAGGGTCAGACTCTCTCCAGACACGGGGTCACTTGGTCAGACTCTCACCGGACACGGGGTCACTCAGGGTCAGACTCTCTCCAGACATGGAGTCACTCAGGGTCAGACTGTCTCCGGACACAGGGTCATTCAGGGTCAGACTTTCTCCGGACACTGGGTCACTCCGGGTCAGACTGTCTCTGGACACTGGGTCACTCTGGGTCAGACTCTCTCCGGACACGGGTCACTCAGGGTCAGAATCTCTCCGGTCACATGGTCACTCAGGGTCAGACTGTCTCCGGACACATGGTCATTCAGGGTCAGACTTTCTCCGGATATGGGGTCACTCAATGTCAGACTGTCTCCGGAAACAGGGTCACTCAGGGTCTGACTCTCTGGACACGGGGTCACTCAGGGTCAGACTGTCTCCGGACAAGGGGTCACTCAGGGTCACACTCTCTCTGGACACGGGGTCACTCAGGGTCAGACAATCTGTAGACACGGATTCACTGAGGGTCAGACTGTTTCCGGACACGGGGTCACTCAGGGTCAGACTCTCTCCGGACATGGTGTCACTCAGGGTCAGACTCACTGGACACGGGGTCACTCAATCAGACTCTCACCGGACATGGGGTCACACAGGGTCAGACTCTCTCCGGACACGGGGTAACACTGGGTCAGACTGTCTCCGGACACAGGGCCACAGGGTCAGGCTCTCTCTGGGTCACTCAGGGTCAGACTCTCTCCGGACACAGCGTCACTCAGGGTCAGACTCTCTCCAGACACGGGATCACTTGGTCAGACTCTCACCGGACACGGGGTCACTCAGGGTCAGACTCTCTCCGTTCACGAGGTCACTCAGGGTCAGACTCTCCGGAGATGGTGTCACACAGGGTCAGACTATCTCCGGACATGGGGCCACTCATGGCCAGGCTCTCACCGGACAAAGGGTCACTCAGGGTCAGACTCTCTCCGGATACGGGGTCACTCAGGGTCAGACTCTCTTCGGACACGGGGTCACTCAGGTTCAGACTCTCTCCGGACACGGGGTCACTCAGGGTCATAGTCTCTCCGGACACGGGGTCACTCAGGGTCAGACTCTCTTCGGACATGGGGTCACTCAGGATCATACTCTCTCCAGACACAGGGTCACTCAGGGTCAGACTCTCTCCGGACACAGGGTCACTCAAGGTCAGACTGTCTCCGGACATGGGGTCACTCAGGGTCAGACTCTCTCCGGTCACCGGTTCACTCAGGGTCAGACTCTCTCCAGACACGGGGTCACTCAGGGTCAGACTCTCTCTGGACACGAAGTCACTCAGGGTCAGACTCTCTCCGGACACGGGGTCACTCAGGGTCAGACTCTCTCCGGACACAGCGTCACTCGGATCAGACTCTTTCCGGACACGGTGTCACTCAGGGTCAGACTCTCTTCGGACATGGGGTCACTCAGGGTCAGACTCTCTCCAGACACAGGGTCACTCAGGGTCAGACTCTCTCCGGACACAGGGTCACTCAAGGTCAGACTGTCTCCGGACATGGGGTCACTCAGGGTCAGACTCTCTGGACACGGGGTCACTCAATCAGACTCTCACCGGACATGGGGTCACACAGGGTCAGACTTTCTCCGGACACGGGGTCACACTGGGTCAGACTGTCTCCGGAAACAGGGCCACAGGGTCAGGCTCTCTCTGGGTCACTCAGGGTCAGACTCTCTCCGGACACAGGGTCACTCAGGGTCAGACTCTCTCCAGACACGGGGTCACTTGGTCAGACTCTCACCGGACACGGGGTCACTCAGGGTCAGATTCTCTCCAGACATGGAGTCACTCAGGGTCAGACTGTCTCCGGACACAGGGTCATTCAGGGTCAGACTTTCTCCGGACACTGGGTCACTCCGGGTCAGACTTTCTCTGGACATGGGGTCACTCAGGGTCAGAATCTCTCCGGACACAGGGTCACTCAGCGTCAGACTGTCTCCGGACACAGTGTCATTCCGGGTCAGACTTTCTCCGGATATGGGGTCACTCAATGTCAGACTGTCTCCGGAAACAGGGTCACTCAGGGTCAGACTCTCTGGACACGGGGTCACTCAGGCTCAGACTGTCTTGGGACAAGGGGTCACTCAGGGTCACACTCTCTCTGGACACGGGGTCACTCAGGGTCAGACAATCTGTAGACACGGGTTCACTGAGGGTCAGACTGTTTCCGGACACGGGGTCACTCAGGGTCAGACTCAATCCGGACATGGGGTCACTCAGGGTCAGACTCTCTCCAAACACGTGGTCACTCAGGGTCAGACTCTCTCCGGACACGAAGTCACTCAGGGTCAGACTCTCTCCGGAAATGTGGTCACTCAGGGTCCGACTCTCTCCGGACACGGGGTCACTCAGGGTCAGACTGTCTCCGGACACAGGGCCACTCAGAGTCAGGCTCTCTCCGGACACAGCGTCACTCAGGGTCAGACTCTCTCCAGACACGGAGTCACTCAGTGTCAGACTCTTTCCAGACACAGGGTCACTCAGGGTCAGACTCTCTCCGAACACAGGGTCACTCAGGGTCAGACTGTCTTCGGACATGGGGTCACTCAGGGTCAGACATTCTGGACACGGGGTCACTCGGATCAGACTCTCTCCGGACATGGGGTCACACAGGGTCGGACTCTCTCCGGTCACGGGGTCAAATAGGGTCAGACTGTCTCCGGACACAGGGCCACAGGGTTAGGCTCTCTCCGGACACCGGGACACTCAGGGTCAGACTCTCTCCATACACGGGTTCACTTGGTCAGACTCTCACCGGACACGGGGTCACTCAGGGTCAGACTCTTTCCGGACATGGGGTCACTCAGGGTCAGACTCTCTCCGGACACAGGGTCACTCATGCTCAGATTCTCTCCAGACATGGGCTCACTCAGGGTCAGACTCTCTCCGGACACGGGGTCACTCAGGGTCAGACTTTCTGGACACGGGGTCATTCATGGTCAGACTCTCTGGACACGGGGTCACTCAGGGTCAGACTCTCTGGTCACGGGGTCACTCAGGGTCAGACTATCTTCGGACACAGGGTCACTCAGGGTCAGACACCTTCCGGACGCGGGGTCACTCAGGGTCAGACTCTCTGGACACGGGGTCACTAAGGGTCAGACTGTCTCCGGACACGGGGTCACTCAGGGTCAGACTCTCTCCGGGCATTGGGTCACTCAGAGTCAGACTCTCTCCGGACACGGGGTCACTCAGAGTCAGGCTCTCTCCGGACACAGCGTCACTCAGCGTCAGACTCTCTCCGGACACGGGGTCTGTCAGGGTCAGACTATTTCCGGACACGGGGTCACTCAGGGTCAGACTCTCTCCGGACATGGGGTCACACAGTGTCAGATTCTCTTCGGACATGGGGTCACTCAGGGTCAGACTCTCTCCGGACACAGGGTCACTCAGGTTCAGGCTGTCACCGGATACAGGGCCACTCAGGGTCAGGCTCTCTCCGGACACAGGGTCACTCAGGGTCAGACTCTCTCTGGACACGGGGTCGCTCAGGGTCAGACTCTCTCCAGACACGGGGTCACTCAGGGTCAGACTCTCTCTGGACATGTGGTCACTCAGGGTCAGAATCTCTCCGGACACGGGGTCACTCAGGGTCAGATTCTTTCCGTACACGGGTTCACTCAGGGTCAGACACTCTCCGGACACAGGGTCACTCAGGGTCAGACTCTCTCCAGACACATGGTCACTCGGTCAGACTCTCACCGGACACGGGGTCACTCAGGGTTAGACTCACTCCGGACATGGGATCACTCAGGGTCAGACTCTCTCCGGAAATAGGGTCACTCAGGCTCAGATTCTCTCCAGACACGGGGTCACTCAGTGTTAGACTCTCTCCGGACATGGGATCACTCAGGGTCAGACTCTCTCCAGACATAGGGTCACTCAGGCTCAGATTCTCTCCAGACACGGGGTCACTCAGGTTCAAACTGTCTCCGGACATGGGGTCACTCAGGGTCAGACTCTCTCCGGAAACGTGGTCAGTCAGGGTCAGATTATCTTCGGACATGGGGTCACTCAGGGTCAGTCTCTCTCCGGACATGGGGTCACTCAATGTCAGACTCTCTCCAAACACGTTATCACTCAGGGTCAGACTCTCTCCGGACACGAAGTCACTCAGGGTCAGCCTCTCTCCGGAAACGTGGTCAGTCAGGGTCAGACTCTCTCCGGACACAGGGTCACTCAGGGTCACACTCTCCGGACACGGGTTCACTCAGGGCCAGACTGTGTCCGGACAAGGGGTCACTCAGGGTCACACTCTCTCTGGACACGGGGTCACTCAGGGTCAGACAATCTGCAGACACGGGTTCACTGAGGGTCAGACTGTTTCCGGACACGGGGTCACTCAGGGTCAGACGCTCTCCGGACATGGGGTCACTCAGGGTCAGACTCTCTCCAGACACATGGTCATTCAGGGTCAGACAATCTCTGGACACGGGGTCACTCAGGGTCAGACTGTCTCCGGACACAGGGTCACTCAGAGTCAGACTCTCTACGGACACAGAGCCACTCAGGGTCAGACTCTCTCCAGACACGTGGTCACTCAGGGTCAGACTGTCTCCGGACACGGGGTCACACTGGGTCAGACTGTCTCTGGACACAGGGCCACAGGGTCAGGCTCTCTCCGGACACCGGGTCACTCAGGGTCAGACTCTCTCCGGACATGGGGTCACACAGGGTCAGATTCTCTCCGGACACGGGGTCACTCAAGGTCAGACTCTCTCCAGACACGTGGTCACTCAGGGTCAGACTGTCTCCGGACATGGGGTCACACTGGGTCAGACTGTCTCCGGACACAGGGCCACAGGGTCAGGCTCTCTCCGGACACCGGGTCACTCAGGGTCAGACTCTCTCCGGACACAGGGTCACTCAGGGTCAGACTATCTCCAGACACGGGGTCACTTGGTCAGACTCTCACCGGACACGGGGTCACTCAGGGTCAGACTCTGTCCGGACATGGAGTCACTCAGGGTCAGACTCTCTCCGGACACAGGGTCATTCTGGGTCAGACTTTCTCCGGACACTGGGTCACTCCAGGTCAGACTGTCTCCGGACACGGGGTCACTCAGGGTCAGAATCTCTCCGGACACGGGGTCACTCAGGGTCAGACTCTCTCCGGACATGGGTTCACTCAGGGTCAGACTCTCTCCAGACGCGTGGTCACTCAGGGTCAGACTCTCTCCGGACACGAAGTCACTCAGTGTCAGACTCTCTCCGGAAATGTGGTCACTCAGGGTCAGGTTCTCTCCGGACACAGCGTCACTCGGATCAGACTCTTTCCGGACATGGTGTCACTCAGGGTCAGACTCTCTCCGGACATGGGGTCACTCAGGGTCAGACTGTCTCCGGACATGGGGTCACTCAGGGTCTGACTCTCTCCGGACACAGGGTCATTCAGGGTCAGACTCTCTCCGGACACAGGGTCACTCAGGGTCAGACTGTCTCCGGACATGGGGTCACTCAGGGTCAGACTCTCTGGACACGGGGTCACTCGGATCAGACTCTCTCCGGACATGGGGTCACACAGAGTCAGACTCTCTCCGGACACGGGGTCACACTGGGTCAGACTGTCTCCGGACACAGGGCCACAGGGTCAGGCTCTCTCCGGACACGGGGTCACACTGGGTCAGACTGTCTCTGGACACAGGGTCACTCAGGGTCAGACTCTCTCCAGACACGGGGTCACTTGGTCAGACTCTCACCGGACACGGGGTCACTCAGGGTCAGACTCTCTCCAGACATGGAGTCACTCAGGGTCAGACTGTCTCCGGACACAGGGTCATTCAGGGTCAGACTTTCTCCGGACACTGGGTCACTCCGGGTCAGACTGTCTCTGGACACTGGGTCACTCTGGGTCAGTCTCTCTCCGGACACGGGTCACTCAGGGTCAGTATCTCTCCGGTCACATGGTCACTCAGGGTCAGACTGTCTCCGGACACATGGTCATTCAGGGTCAGACTTTCTCCGGATATGGGGTCACTCAATGTCAGACTGTCTCCGGAAACAGGGTCACTCAGGGTCAGACTCTCTGGACACGGGGTCACTCAGGGTCAGACTGTCTCCGGACAAGGGGTCACTCAGGGTCACACTCTCTCTGGACACGGGGTCACTCAGGGTCAGACAATCTGTAGACACGGATTCACTGAGGGTCAGACTGTTTCCGGACACGGGGTCACTCAGGGTCAGACTCTCTCCGGACATGGTGTCACTCAGGGTCAGACTCTCTCCAGACACGTGGTCACTCAGGGTCAGACTCTCTCCGGACACGAAGTCACTCAGGGTCAGACTCTCTCCGGAAATGTGGTCACTCAGGGTCAGACTCTCTCCGGACACGGGGTCACTCAGGGTCAGACTGTCTCCGGACACAGGGTCACTCAGGGTCAGACTCTCTCCGGACACAGCGTCACTCAGGGTCAGATTTTCTCCAGACACGGGGTCACTCAGGGTCAGACTCTTTCCGGACACGGTGTCACTCAGGGTCAGACTCTCTCCGGACACGAAGTCACTCAGTGTCAGACTCTCTCCGGAAATGTGGTCACTCAGGGTCAGGTTCTCTCCGGACACAGCGTCACTCGGATCAGACTCTTTCCGGACACGGTGTCACTCAGGGTCAGACTCTCTCCGGACATGGGGTCACTCAGGGTCAGACTGTCTCCGGACATGGTGTCACTCAGGGTCAGACTCTCTCCGGACACAGGGTCACTCAGGGTCAGACTCTCTCCGGACACAGGTTCACTCAGGGTCAGACTCTCTCCGGACATGGGGTCACTCAGGGTCAGACTCTCTGGACACGGGGTCACTCGGATCAGACTCTCTCCGGACATGGGGTCACACAGAGTCAGACTCTCTCCGGACACGGGGTCACACTGGGTCAGATTCTCTACGGATACAGGGCCACAGGGTCAGGCTCTCTCCGGACACCGGGTCACTCAGGGTCAGACTCTCTCCGGACACAGGGTCACTCAGGGTCAGACTCTCTCCAGACACGGGGTCACTTGGCCAGACTCTCACCGGACACGGGGTCACTCAGGGTCAGACTCTCTCCAGACATGGAGTCACTCAGGGTCAGACTGTCTCCGGACACAGGGTCATTCAGGGTCAGACTTTCTCGGACAGTGGGTCACTCCGGGTCAGACTGTCTCTGGACACTGGGTCACTCTGGGTCAGACTCTCTCCGGACACGGGGTCACTCAGGGTCAGAATCTCTCCGGACACAGGGTCACTCAGGGTCAGACTGTCTCCGGACACAGGGTCATTCAGGGTCAGACTTTCTCCGGATATGGGGTCACTCAATGTCAGACTGTCTCCGGAAACAGGGTCACTCAGGGTCAGACTCTCTGGACACGGGGTCACTCAGGGTCAGACTGTCTCCGGACAAGGGGTCACTCAGGGTCACAGTCTCTCTGGACACGGGGTCACTCAGGGTCAGACAATCTGTAGACACGGATTCACTGAGGGTCAGACTGTTTCCGGACACGGGGTCACTCAGGGTCAGACTCTCTCCGGATATGGGGTCACTCAGGGTCAGACTCTCTCCAGACACGTGGTCACTCAGGGTCAGACTCTCTCCGGACACGAAGTCACTCAGGGTCAGACTCTCTCCGGAGATGTGGTCACTCAGGGTCAGACTCTCTCCGGACACGGGGTCACTCAGGTTCAGACTGTCTCCGGACACAGGGCCACTCAGAGTCAGGCTCTCTCCGGACACAGCGTCACTCAGGGTCAGACTCTCTCCGGACACGGGGTCACTCAGGGTCAGACTCTTTCCGGACACGGTGTCACTCAGGGTCAGACTCTCTCCGTACATGGGGTCACACAGGGTCAGACTCTCTCCAGACACAGGTTCACTCAGGGTCAGACTCTCTCCGGACACAGGGTCACTCAGGGTCAGACTGTCTCCGGACATGGGGTCACTCAGGGTCAGACTCTCTGGACACGGGGTCACTCAGATCAGACTCTCTCCGGACATGGGGTCACACAGGGTCGGACTCTCTCCGGTCACGGGGTCAAATAGGGTCAGACTGTCTCCGGACACAGGGCCACAGGGTCAGGCTCTCTCCGGACACCGGGACACTCAGGGTCAGACTCTCTCCAGACACGGCTTCACTTGGTCAGACTCTCACCGGACACGGGGTCACTCAGGGTCAGACACTCTCCGGACATGGGGTCACTCAGGGTCAGACTCTCTCCGGACACAGGGTCACTCAGGCTCAGATTCTCTCCAGACATGGGGTCACTCAGGGTCAGACTCTCTCCGGACACGGGGTCACTCAGCGTCAGACTTTCTGGACACGGGGTCATTCATGGTCAGACTCTCTGGACACGGGTTCACTCAGGGTCAGACTCTCTGGACACGGGGTCACTCAGGGTCAGACTATCTTCGGACACAGGGTCACTCAGGGTCAGACACCTTCCAGTCACGGGGTCACTCAGGGTCAGACTCTCTGGACACGGAGTCACTAAGGGTCAGACTGTCTCTGGACACGGGGTCACTCAGGGTCAGACTCTCTCCGCACATGGGGTCACTCAGGGTCAGACTTTCTCTGGACACGGGGTCACTCAGAATCAGGCTCTCTCCGGACACAGCGTCACTCAGCGTCAGACTCTCTCCGGACACGGGGTCTGTCAGGGTCAGACTATTTCCGTACACGGGGTCACTCAGGGTCAGACTCTCTCCGGACATGGGGTCACACAGGGTCAGATTCTCTTCGGACATGGGGTCACTCAGGGTCAGACTCTCTCCGGACACAGGGTCACTCAGGTTCAGACTGTCTCCGGACACAGGGCCACTCAGGGTCAGGCTCTCTCCGGACACAGGGTCACTCAGGGTCAGACTCTCTCTGGATACGGTGTCACTCAGGGTCAGACTCTCTCCAGAAACGGGGTCACTCAGGGTCAGACTCTCTCTGGACATGGGGTCACTCAGGGTCATAATCTCTCCGTACACGGGGTCACTCAGGGTCAGACACTCTCCGGACGAAGGGTCACTCAGGGTCAGACTCTCTCCAGACCCATGGTCACTCGGTCAGACTCTCACCGGACACGGGGTCACTCAGGGTCAGACTCTCTCCGGACATGGGGTCACTCAGGGTCAGACTCTCTCCGGAAACAGGGTCACTCAGGCTCAGATTCTCTCCAGACATGGGATCACTCAGGGTCAGACTCTCTCCTGACACAGGATCACTCAGGGTCAGACTCTCTGGACACGGGGTCATTCAGGGTCTGACTCTCTGGATCCGGAGTCACTCAGGGTCAGACTCTCTGGACACGGGGTCACTCAGGGTCAGACTATCTTCGGACACAGGATCACTCAGGGTCAGACACCTTCCGGACACTGGGTCACTCAGGGTCAGACTCTCTGGACACGGGGTCACTAAGGGTCAGACTGTCTCCGGACACGGGGTCACTCAGGGTCAGACTCTCTCCGGACATGGGGTCACTCAGAGTCAGGCTCTCTCCGGACACAGCGTCACTCAGCGTCAGACTCTCTCCGGACACGGGGTCACTCAGGGTCAGACTGTCTCTGGACACGGGGTCACACTGTGTCAGACTGTCACCGGACACAGGGCCACAGGGTCAGGCTCTCTCCGGACACCGGGTCACTCAGGGTCAGACTCTCTCTGGACACAGGGTCACTCAGGGTCAGACTCTCTCCAGACACGGGGTCACTTGGTCAGACTCTCACCGGACACGGTGTCACTCAGGGTCAGAGTCTCTCCGGACATGGAGTCACTCAGGGTCAGACTCTCTCCAGACACGTGGTCACTCAGGGTCAGACTCTCTCCAGACACGTGGTCACTCAGGGTCAGACTGTCTCCGGACACGGGGTCACACTGTGTCAGACTGTCTCCGGACACAGGGCCACAGGGTCAGGCTCTCTCCGGACACCGGGTCACTCAGGGTCAGACTCTCTCCGGACACAGGGTCACTCAGGGTCAGACTCTCTCCAGACACGGGGTCACTTGGTCAGACTCTCACCGGACACGGCGTCACTCAGGGTCAGACTCTCTCCGGACATGGAGTCACTCAGGGTCAGACTGTCTCCGGACACAGAGTCATTCAGGGTCAGACTTTCTCCGGACACTGGGTCACTCCGGGTCAGACTGTCTCCGGACACGGAGTCACTCAGGGTCAGACTCTCTCCGGACACGGGGTCACTCAGGGTCAGACTCTCTCCGGACATGGGGTCACTCAGGGTCAGACTCTCTCCAGACGCGTGGTCACTCAGGGTCAGACTCTCTCTGGACACGAAGTCACTCAGGGTCAGACTCTCTCCGGAAATGTGGTCACTCAGGGTCAGACTCTCTCTGGACACGGGGTCACTCAGGGTCAGACTGTCTCCGGACACAGGGCCACTCAGAGTCAGGCTCTCTCCGGACACAGCGTCACTCAGGGTCAGACTCTCTCCAGACACAGGGTCACTCAGGGTCAGACTCTTTCCGGACACAGGGTCACTCAGGGTCAGACTGTCTCCGGACATGGGGTCACTCAGGGTCAGACTCTCTGGACACGGGGTCACTCGGATCAGACTCTCTCCGGACATGGGGTCACACAGGGTCAGACTCTCTCCGGACACGGGGTCACATAGGGTCAGACTGTCTCCGGACACAGGGCCACAGGGTCAGGCACTCTCCAGACACCGGGACACTCAGGGTCAGAGTCTCTCCGGACACAGGGTCACTCAGGGTCAGACTCTCTCTAGACATGGGTTCACTTGGTCAGACTCTCACCGGACACGGGGTCACTCAGGGTCAGACTCTCTCCGGACATGGGGTCACTCAGGGTCAGACTCTCTCCGGAAACAGGGTCACTCAGGCTCAGATTCTCTCCAGACATGGGGTCACTCAGGGTCAGACTCTCTCCTGACACAGGATCACTCAGGGTCAGACTCTCTGGACATGGGGTCATTCAGGGTCTGACTCTCTGGACCCAGGGTCACTCAGGGTCAGACTCTCTGGACACGGGGTCACTCAGAGTCAGGCTCTCTCCGGACACAGCGTCACTCAGCGTCAGACTCTCTCCGGACACGGGGTCAGTCAGGGTCAGACTATTTACGGACACGGGGTCACTCAGGGTCAGACTCTCTCCGGACATGGGGTCACACAGGGTCAGATTCTCTCCGGACACGGGGTCACTCAAGGTCAGACTCTCTCCGGAAATGTGGTCACTCAGGGTCAGACTCTCTCCGGACACGGGGTCACTCAGGGTCAGCCTGTCTCCGGACACAGGGCCACTCAGAGTCAGGCTCTCTCCGGACACAGCGTCACTCAGGGTCAGACTCTCTCCAGACACGGGGTCACTCAGGGTCAGACTCTTTCCGGACACAGGGTCACTCAGGGTCAGACTCTGTCCGGACATGGAGTCACTCAGGGTCAGACTCTCTCCGGACACAGGGTCATTTTGGGTCAGACTTTCTCCGGACACTGGGTCACTCCAGGTCAGACTGTCTCCGGACACGGGGTCACTCAGGGTCAGACTCTCTCCGGACACGGGGTCACTCAGGGTCAGACTCTCTCCGGACATGGGTTCACTCAGGGTCAGACTCTCTCCAGACGCGTGGTCACTCAGGGTCAGACTCTCTCCGGACACGAAGTCACTCAGTGTCAGACTCTCTCCGGAAATGTGGTCACTCAGGGTCAGATTCTCTCCGGACACAGCGTCACTCGGATCAGACTCTTTCCGGACACGGTGTCACTCAGGGTCAGACTCTCTCCGGACATGGGGTCACTCAGGGTCAGACTGTCTCCAGACATGGGGTCACTCAGGGTCTGACTCTCTCCGGACACAGTGTCATTCAGGGTCAGACTCTCTCCGGACACAGGGTCACTCAGGGTCAGACTCTCTCCGGACATGGGGTCACTCAGGGTCAGACTCTCTGGACACGGGGTCACTCGGATCAGACTCTCTCCGGACATGGGGTCACACAGAGTCAGACTCTCTCCGGACACGGGGTCACACTGGGTCAGACTGTCTCCGGACACAGGGCCACAGGGTCAGACTCTCTCCGGACACGGGGTCACACTGGGTCAGACTGTCTCCGGACACAGGGTCACTCAGGGTCAGACTCTCTCCAGACACGGGGTCACTTGGTCAGACTCTCACCGGACACGGGGTCACTCAGGGTCAGACTCTCTCCAGACATGGAGTCACTCAGGGTCAGACTGTCTCCGGACACAGGGTCATTCAGGTTCAGACTTTCTCCGGACACTGGGTCACTCCGGGTCAGACTGTCTCTGGACACTGGGTCACTCTGGGTCAGACTCTCTCCAGACACGGGGTCACTCAGGGTCAGAATCTCTCCGGACACAGGGTCACTCAGGGTCAGACTGTCTCCGGACACATGGTCATTCAGGGTCAGACTCTCTGGACACGGGGTCACTCAGGGTCAGACTGTCTCCGGACAAGGGGTCACTCAGGGTCACACTCTCTCTGGACACGGGGTCACTCAGGGTCAGACAATCTGTAGACACGGATTCACTGAGGGTCAGACTGTTTCCGGACACGGGGTCACTCAGGGTCAGACTCTCTCCGGACATGGTGTCACTCAGGGTCAGACTCTCTCCAGACACGTGGTCACTCAGGGTCAGACTCTCTCCGGACACGAAGTCACTCAGGGTCAGACTCTCTCCGGAAATGTGGTCACTCAGGGTCAGACCCTCTCCGGACATGGGGTCACTCAGGGTCAGACTGTCTCCGGACACAGGGTCACTCAGGGTCAGACTCTCTCCGGACACAGCGTCACTCAGGGTCAGACTTTCTCCAGACACGGGGTCACTCAGGGTCAGACTCTTTACGGACACGGTGTCACTCAGGGTCAGACTCTCTCCGGACACGAAGTCACTCAGTGTCAGACTCTCTCCGGAAATGTGGTCACTCAGGGTCAGGTTCTCTCCGGACACAGCGTCACTCGGATCAGACTCTTTCCGGACACGGTGTCACTCAGGGTCAGACTCTCTCCGGACATGGGGTCACTCAGGGTCAGACTGTCTCCGGACATGGTGTCACTCAGGGTCAGACTCTCTCCGGACACAGGGTCACTCAGGGTCAGACTCTCTCCGGACACAGGTTCACTCAGGGTCAGACTCTCTCCGGACATGGGGTCACTCAGGGTCAGACTCTCTGGACACGGGGTCACTCGGATCAGACTCTCTCCGGACATGGTGTCACACAGAGTCAGACTCTCTCCGGACACGGGGTCACACTGGGTCAGATTCTCTACGGATACAGGGCCACAGGGTCAGGCTCTCTCCGGACACCGGGTCACTCAGGGTCAGACTCTCTCCGGACACAGGGTCACTCAGGGTCAGACTCTCTCCAGACACGGGGTCACTTGGTCAGACTCTCATCGGACACGGGCTCACTCAGGGTCAGACTCTCTCCAGACATGGAGTCACTCAGGGTCAGACTGTCTCCGGACACAGGGTCATTCAGGGTCAGACTTTCTCGGACAGTGGGTCACTCCGGGTCAGACTGTCTCTGGACACTGGGTCACTCTGGGTCAGACTCTCTCCGGACACGGGGTCACTCAGGGTCAGAATCTCTCCGGACACAGGGTCACTCAGGGTCAGACTGTCTCCGGACACAGGGTCATTCAGGGTCAGACTTTCTCCGGATATGGGGTCACTCAATGTCAGACTGTCTCCGGAAACAGGGTCACTCAGGGTCAGACTCTCTGGACACAGGGTCACTCAGGGTCAGACTGTCTCCGGACAAGGGGTCACTCATGGTCACACTCTCTCTGGACACGGGGTCACTCAGGGTCAGACAATCTGTAGACACGGATTCACTGAGGGTCAGACTGTTTCCGGACACGGGGTCACTCAGGATCAGACTCTCTCCGGATATGGGGTCACTCAGGGTCAGACTCTCTCCAGACACGTGGTCACTCAGGGTCAGACTGTCTCCGGAAATGTGGTCACTCAGGGTCAGACTCTCTCCGGACACGGGGTCACTCAGGTTCAGACTGTCTCCGGACACAGGGCCACTCAGAGTCAGGCTCTCCCCGGACACAGCGTCACTCAGGGTCAGACTCTCTCCGGACACGGGGTCACTCAGGGTCAGACTCTTTCCGGACACGGTGTCACTCAGGGTCAGACTCTCTCCGTACATGGGGTCACACAGGGTCAGACTCTCTCCAGACACAGGGTCACTCAGGGTCAGACTCTCTCCGGACACAGGGTCACTCAGGGTCAGACTGTCTCCGGATATGGGGTCACTCAGGGTCAGACTCTCTGGACACGGGGTCACTCGGATCAGACTCTCTCCGGACATGGGGTCACACAGGGTCGGACTCTCTCCGGTCACGGGGTCAAATAGGGTCAGACTGTCTCCGGACACAGGGCCACAGGGTCAGGCTCTCTCCGGACACCGGGACATTCAGGGTCAGACTCTCTCCAGACACGGGTTCACTTGGTCAGACTCTCACCGGACACGGGGTCACTCAGGGTCGGACACTCTCCGGACATGGGGTCACTCAGGGTCAGACTCTCTCCGGAAACAGAGTCACTCAGGCTCAGATTCTCTCCAGACATGGGGTCACTCAGGGTCAGACTCTCTCCGGACACGGGGTCACTCAGGGTCAGACTTTCTGGACACGGGGTCATTCATGGTCAGACTCTCTGGACACGGGTTCACTCAGGGTCAGACTCTCTGGACACGGGGTCACTCAGGGTCAGACTATCTTCGGACACAGGGTCACTCAGGGTCAGACACCTTCCAGTCACGGGGTCACTCAGGGTCAGACTCTCTGGAACGGGGTCACTAAGGGTCAGACTGTCTCTGGACACGGGGTCACTCAGGGTCAGACTCTCTCCGGACATGGGGTCACTCAGGGTCAGACTTTCTCCGGACACGGGGTCACTCAGAGTCAGGCTCTCTCCGGACACAGCGTCACTCAGCGTCAGACTCTCTCCGGACACGGGGTCTGTCAGGGTCAGACTATTTCCGTACACGGGGTCACTCAGGGTCAGACTCTCTCCGGACATGGGGTCACACAGGGTCAGATTCTCTTCGGACATGAGGTCACTCAGGGTCAGACTCTCTCCGGACACAGGGTCACTCAGGTTCAGACTGTCTCCGGACACAGGGCCACTCAGGGTCAGGCTCTCTCCGGACACAGGGTCACTCAGGGTCAGACTCTCTCTGGATACGGGGTCACTCAGGGTCAGACTCTCTCCAGACACGGGGTCACTCAGGGTCAGACTCTCTCTGGACATGGGGTCACTCAGGGTCATAATCTCTCCGTACACGGGGTCACTCAGGGTCAGACACTCTCTGGACGAAGGGTCACTCAGGGTCAGACTCTCTCCAGACCCATGGTCACTCGGTCAGACTCTCACCGGACACGGGGTCACTCAGGGTCAGACTCTCTCCGGGCATGGTGTCACTCAGGGTCAGACTCTCTCCGGACACAGGGTCACTCAGGTTCAGATTCTCTCCAGACACGGGGTCACTCAGGTTCAAACTGTCTCCGGACATGGGGTCACTCAGGGTCAGACTCTCTCCGGACAAGGAGTCACTCAGGGTCAGACTCTCTGGACACGGGGTCATTCAGGGTCTGACTCTCTGGATCCGGAGTCACTCAGGGTCAGACTCTCTGGACACGGGGTCACTCAGGGTCAGACTATCTTCGGACACAGGATCACTCAGGGTCAGACACCTTCCGGACACTGGGTCACTCAGGGTCAGACTCTCTGGACACGGGGTCACTAAGGGTCAGACTGTCTCCGGACACGGGGTCACTCAGGGTCAGACTCTCTCCGGACATGGGGTCACTCAGAGTCAGGCTCTCTCCGGAAACAGCGTCACTCAGCTTCAGACTCTCTCCGGACATGGGGTCACTCAGGGTCAGACTGTCTCTGGACACGGGGTCACACTGTGTCAGACTGTCACCGGACACAGGGCCACAGGGTCAGGCTCTCACCGGACACGGCGTCACTCAGGGTCAGACTCTCTCCGGACCTGGAGTCACTCAGGGTCAGACTCTCTCCAGACACGTGGTCACTCAGGGTCAGACTCTCTCCAGACACGTGGTCACTCAGGGTCAGACTCTCTCCAGACACGGGGTCACTTGGTCAGACTCTCACCGGACACGGCGTCACTCAGGGTCAGACTCTCTCCGGACATGGAGTCACTCAGGGTCAGACTGTCTCCGGACACAGGGTCATTCAGGGTCAGACTTTCTCCGGACACTGGGTCACTCCGGGTCAGACTGTCTCCGGACACGGAGTCACTCAGGGTCAGACTCTCTCCGGACACGGGGTCACTCAGGGTCAGACTCTCTCCGGACATGGGCTCACCCAGGGTCAGACTCTCTCTGGACACGGGGTCACTCAGGGTCAGACTCTCTCCGGATATGGGGTCACTCAGGGTCAGACTCTCTCCAGACGCGTGGTCACTCAGGGTCAGACTCTCTCTGGACACGAAGTCACTCAGGGTCAGACTCTCTCCGGAAATGTGGTCACTCAGGGTCAGACTCTCTCTGGACACGGGGTCACTCAGGGTCAGACTGTCTCCGGACACAGGGCCACTCAGAGTCAGGCTCTCTCCGGACACAGCGTCACTCAGGGTCAGACTCTCTCCAGACACAGGGTCACTCAGGGTCAGACTCTTTCCGGACACATGGTCACTCAGGGTCAGACTGTCTCCGGACATGGGGTCACTCAGGGTCAGACTCTCTGGACACGGGGTCACTCGGATCAGACTCTCTCCGGACATGGGGTCACACAGGGTCAGACTCTCTCCGGACACGGGGTCACATAGGGTCAGACTGTCTCCGGACACAGGGCCACAGGGTCAGGCTCTCTCCAGACACCGGGACACTCAGGGTCAGACTCTCTCCGGACACAGGGTCACTCAGGGTCAGACTCTCTCTAGACATGGGTTCACTTGGTCAGACTCTCACCGGACACGGGGTCACTCAGGGTCAGACTCTCTCCGGACATGGGGTCACTCAGGGTCAGACTCTCTCCGGAAACAGGGTCACTCAGGCTCAGATTCTCTCCAGACATGGGATCACTCAGGGTCAGACTCTCTCCTGACACAGGATCACTCAGGGTCAGACTCTCTGGACATGGGGTCATTCAGGGTCTGACTCTCTGGACCCAGGGTCACTCAGGGTCAGACTCTCTGGACACGGGGTCACTCAGGGTCAGACTATCTTCGGACACAGGGTCACTCAGGGTCAGACACCTTCCGGACACGGGGTCACTCAGGGTCAGACTCTCTGGACACGGGGTCACTAAGGGTCAGACTGTCTCCGGACACGGGGTCACTCAGGGTCAGACTCTCTCCGGACATGGGGTCACTCAGAGTCAGGCTCTCTCCAGACACAGCGTCACTCAGCGTCAGACTCTCTCCGGACACGGGGTCAGTCAGGGTCAGACTATTTACGGACAAGGGGTCACTCAGGGTCAGACTCTCTCCGGACATGGGGTCACACAGGGTCAGATTCTCTCCGGACACGGGGTCACTCAAGGTCAGACTCTCTCCAGACACGTGGTCACTCAGGGTCAGACTCTCTCTGGACACGGGGTCACTCAGGGTCAGACTGTCTCTGGACACGGGGTCACACTGTGTCAGACTGTCACCGGACACAGGGCCACAGGGTCAGGCTCTCTCCGGACACCGGGTCACTCAGTGTCAGACTCTCTCCGGACACAGGGTCACTCAGGGTCAGACTCTCTCCAGACACGGGGTCACTTGGTCAGACTCTCACCGGACACGGCGTCACTCAGGGTCAGACTCTCTCCGGACATGGAGTCACTCAGGGTCAGACTCTCTCCAGACACGTGGTCACTCAGGGTCAGACTCTCTCCAGACACGTGGTCACTCAGGGTCAGACTGTCTCCGGACATGGGGTCACACTGTGTCAGACTGTCTCCGGACACAGGGCCACAGGGTCAGGCTCTCTCCGCACACCGGGTCACTCAGGGTCAGACACTCTCCGGACACAGGGTCACTCAGGGTCAGACTCTCTCCAGACACGGGGTCACTTGGTCAGACTCTCACCGGACACGGCGTCACTCAGGGTCAGGCTCTCTCCGGACATGGAGTCACTCAGGGTCAGACTGTCTCCGGACACAGGGTCATTCAGTGTCAGACTTTCTCCGGACACTGGGTCACTCCGGGTCAGACTGTCTCCGGAAACGGGGTCACTCAGGGTCAGACTCTCTCCGGACACGGGGTCACTCAGGGTCAGACTCTCTCCGGACATGGGGTCACTCAGGGTCAGACTCTCTCCAGACGCGTGGTCATTCAGGGTCAGACTCTCTCCGGACACGAAGTCACTCAGGGTCAGACTCTCTCCGGAAATGTGGTCACTCAGGGTCAGACTCTCTCCGGACACGGGGTCACTCAGGGTCAGCCTGTCTCCGGACACAGGGCCACTCAGAGTCAGGCTCTCCCCGGACACAGCGTCACTCAGGGTCAGACTCTCTCCGGACACGGGGTCACTCAGGGTCAGACTCTTTCCGGACACAGGGTCACTCAGGGTCAGACTGTCTCCGGACATGGGGTCACTCAGGGTCAGACTCTCTGGACACGGGGTCACTCGGATCAGACTCTCTCCGGACATGGGGTCACACAGGATCAGACTCTCTCCGGACATTGGGTCACATAGGGTCAGACTGTCTCCGGACACAGGGCCACAGGGTCAGGCTCTCTCCAGACACCGGGACACTCAGGGTCAGACTCTCTCCGGACACAGGGTCACTCAGGGTCAGACTCTCTCTAGACATGGGTTCACTTGGTCAGGCTCTCACCGGACACGGGCTCACTCAGGCTCAGATTCTCTCCAGACATGGGATCACTCAGGGTCAGACTCTCTCCGGACACAGGGTCACTCAGTGTCAGACTCTCTGGACATGGGGTCATTCAGGGTCTGACTCTCTGGACCCAGGGTCACTCAGGGTCAGACTCTCTGGACATGGGGTCACTCAGGGTCAGACTATCTTCGGACACAGGGTCACTCAGGGTCAGACACCTTCCGGACACGGGGTCACTCAGGGTCAGACTCTCTGGACACGGGGTCACTCAGGGTCAGACACCTTCCGGACACGGGGTCACTCAGGGTCAGACTCTCTCCGGACATGGGGTCACTCAGAGTCAGGCTCTCTCCGGACACAGCGTCACTCAGCGTCAGACTCTCTCCGGACACGGGGTCAGTCAGGGTCAGACTATTTACGGACACGGGGTCACTCAGGGTCAGACTCTCTCCGGACATGGGGTCACACAGGGTCAGATTCTCTCCGGACACTGGGTCACTCAGGGTCAGACTCTCTCCAGACACATGGTCACTCAGGGTCAGACTCTCTCTGGACACGGGGTCACTCAGGGTCAGACTCTCTCTGGACACGGGGTCACTCAGGGTCAGACTGTCTCCGGACACAGGGTCACTCGGATCAGACTCTTTCCGGACACAGTGTCACTCAGGGTCAGACTCTCTCCGGACATGGGGTCACTCAGGGTCAGACTCTCTCCGGACACGAAGTCACTCAGGTTCAGACTCTCTCCGGAAATGTGGTCACTCAGGGTCAGACTCTCTCTGGACACGGGTTCACTCAGGGTCAGACTGACTCCGGACACAGGGCCACTCAGAATCAGGCTCTCTCCGGAAACAGGGTCACTCAGGCTCAGATTCTCTCCAGACATGGGATCACTCAGGGTCAGACTCTCTCCTGACACAGGATCACTCAGGGTCAGACTCTCTGGACATGGGGTCATTCAGGGTCTGACTCTCTGGACCCAGGGTCACTCAGGGTCAGACTCTCTGGACACGGGGTCACTCAGGGTCAGACTATCTTCGGACACAGGGTCACTCAGGGTCAGACACCTTCCGGACACGGGGTCACTCAGGGTCAGACTCTCTGGACACGGGGTCACTAAGGGTCAGACTGTCTCCGGACACGGGGTCACTCAGGGTCAGACTCTCTCCGGACATGGGGTCACTCAGAGTCAGGCTCTCTCCAGACACAGCGTCACTCAGCGTCAGACTCTCTCCGGACACGGGGTCAGTCAGGGTCAGACTATTTACGGACAAGGGGTCACTCAGGGTCAGACTCTCTCCGGACATGGGGTCACACAGGGTCAGATTCTCTCCGGACACGGGGTCACTCAAGGTCAGACTCTCTCCAGACACGTGGTCACTCAGGGTCAGACTCTCTCTGGACACGGGGTCACTCAGGGTCAGACTGTCTCTGGACACGGGGTCACACTGTGTCAGACTGTCACCGGACACAGGGCCACAGGGTCAGGCTCTCTCCGGACACCGGGTCACTCAGTGTCAGACTCTCTCCGGACACAGGGTCACTCAGGGTCAGACTCTCTCCAGACACGGGGTCACTTGGTCAGACTCTCACCGGACACGGCGTCACTCAGGGTCAGACTCTCTCCGGACATGGAGTCACTCAGGGTCAGACTCTCTCCAGACACGTGGTCACTCAGGGTCAGACTCTCTCCAGACACGTGGTCACTCAGGGTCAGACTGTCTCCGGACATGGGGTCACACTGTGTCAGACTGTCTCCGGACACAGGGCCACAGGGTCAGGCTCTCTCCGCACACCGGGTCACTCAGGGTCAGACACTCTCCGGACACAGGGTCACTCAGGGTCAGACTCTCTCCAGACACGGGGTCACTTGGTCAGACTCTCACCGGACACGGCGTCACTCAGGGTCAGGCTCTCTCTGGACACGGGGTCAGTCAGGGTCAGACTATTTACGGACACGGGGTCACTCAGGGTCAGACTCTCTCCGGACATGGGGTCACACAGGGTCAGATTCTCTCCGGACACTGGGTCACTCAGGGTCAGACTCTCTCCAGACACATGGTCACTCAGGGTCAGACTCTCTCTGGACACGGGGTCACTCAGGGTCAGACTCTCTCTGGACACGGGGTCACTCAGGGTCAGACTGTCTCCGGACACAGGGTCACTCGGATCAGACTCTTTCCGGACACAGTGTCACTCAGGGTCAGACTCTCTCCGGACATGGGGTCACTCAGGGTCAGACTCTCTCCGGACATGGGGTCACTCAGGGTCAGACTCTCTCCGGACACGAAGTCACTCAGGTTCAGACTCTCTCCGGAAATGTGGTCACTCAGGGTCAGACTCTCTCTGGACACGGGTTCACTCAGGGTCAGACTGACTCCGGACACAGGGCCACTCAGAATCAGGCTCTCTCCGGAAACAGGGTCACTCAGGCTCAGATTCTCTCCAGACATGGGATCACTCAGGGTCAGACTCTCTCCTGACACAGGATCACTCAGGGTCAGACTCTCTGGACATGGGGTCATTCAGGGTCTGACTCTCTGGACCCAGGGTCACTCAGGGTCAGACTCTCTGGACACGGGGTCACTCAGGGTCAGACTATCTTCGGACACAGGGTCACTCAGGGTCAGACACCTTCCGGACACGGGGTCACTCAGGGTCAGACTCTCTGGACACGGGGTCACTAAGGGTCAGACTGTCTCCGGACACGGGGTCACTCAGGGTCAGACTCTCTCCGGACATGGGGTCACTCAGAGTCAGGCTCTCTCCAGACACAGCGTCACTCAGCGTCAGACTCTCTCCGGACACGGGGTCAGTCAGGGTCAGACTATTTCCGGACACGGGGTCACTCAGGGTCAGACTCTCTCCGGACATGGGGTCACACAGGGTCAGATTCTCTCCGGACACGGGGTCACTCAAGGTCAGACTCTCTCCAGACACGTGGTCACTCAGGGTCAGACTCTCTCTGGACACGGGGTCACTCAGGGTCAGACTGTCTCTGGACACGGGGTCACACTGTGTCAGACTGTCACCGGACACAGGGCCACAGGGTCAGGCTCTCTCCGGACACCGGGTCACTCAGTGTCAGACTCTCTCCGGACACAGGGTCACTCAGGGTCAGACTCTCTCCAGACACGGGGTCACTTGGTCAGACTCTCACCGGACACGGCGTCACTCAGGGTCAGACTCTCTCCGGACATGGAGTCACTCAGGGTCAGACTCTCTCCAGACACGTGGTCACTCAGGGTCAGACTCTCTCCAGACACGTGGTCACTCAGGGTCAGACTGTCTCCGGACATGGGGTCACACTGTGTCAGACTGTCTCCGGACACAGGGCCACAGGGTCAGGCTCTCTCCGCACACCGGGTCACTCAGGGTCAGACACTCTCCGGACACAGGGTCACTCAGGGTCAGACTCTCTCCAGACACGGGGTCACTTGGTCAGACTCTCACCGGACACGGCGTCACTCAGGGTCAGGCTCTCTCCGGACATGGAGTCACTCAGGGTCAGACTGTCTCCGGACACAGGGTCATTCAGTGTCAGACTTTCTCCGGACACTGGGTCACTCCGGGTCAGACTGTCTCCGGAAACGGGGTCACTCAGGGTCAGACTCTCTCCGGACACGGGGTCACTCAGGGTCAGACTCTCTCCGGACATGGGGTCACTCAGGGTCAGACTCTCTCCAGACGCGTGGTCATTCAGGGTCAGACTCTCTCCGGACACGAAGTCACTCAGGGTCAGACTCTCTCCGGAAATGTGGTCACTCAGGGTCAGACTCTCTCCGGACACGGGGTCACTCAGGGTCAGCCTCTTTCCGGACACAGGGTCACTCAGGGTCAGACTGTCTCCGGACATGGGGTCACTCAGGGTCAGACTCTCTGGACACGGGGTCACTCGGATCAGACTCTCTCCGGACATGGGGTCACACAGGATCAGACTCTCTCCGGACATTGGGTCACATAGGGTCAGACTGTCTCCGGACACAGGGCCACAGGGTCAGGCTCTCTCCAGACACCGGGACACTCAGGGTCAGACTCTCTCCGGACACAGGGTCACTCAGGGTCAGACTCTCTCTAGACATGGGTTCACTTGGTCAGGCTCTCACCGGACACGGGCTCACTCAGGCTCAGATTCTCTCCAGACATGGGATCACTCAGGGTCAGACTCTCTCCGGACACAGGGTCACTCAGTGTCAGACTCTCTGGACATGGGGTCATTCAGGGTCTGACTCTCTGGACCCAGGGTCACTCAGGGTCAGACTCTCTGGACATGGGGTCACTCAGGGTCAGACTATCTTCGGACACAGGGTCACTCAGGGTCAGACACCTTCCGGACACGGGGTCACTCAGGGTCAGACTCTCTGGACACGGGGTCACTCAGGGTCAGACACCTTCCGGACACGGGGTCACTCAGGGTCAGACTCTCTCCGGACATGGGGTCACTCAGAGTCAGGCTCTCTCCGGACACAGCGTCACTCAGCGTCAGACTCTCTCCGGACACGGGGTCAGTCAGGGTCAGACTATTTACGGACACGGGGTCACTCAGGGTCAGACTCTCTCCGGACATGGGGTCACACAGGGTCAGATTCTCTCCGGACACTGGGTCACTCAGGGTCAGACTCTCTCCAGACACATGGTCACTCAGGGTCAGACTCTCTCTGGACACGGGGTCACTCAGGGTCAGACTCTCTCTGGACACGGGGTCACTCAGGGTCAGACTGTCTCCGGACACAGGGTCACTCGGATCAGACTCTTTCCGGACACAGTGTCACTCAGGGTCAGACTCTCTCCGGACATGGGGTCACTCAGGGTCAGACTCTCTCCGGACACGAAGTCACTCAGGTTCAGACTCTCTCCGGAAATGTGGTCACTCAGGGTCAGACTCTCTCTGGACACGGGTTCACTCAGGGTCAGACTGACTCCGGACACAGGGCCACTCAGAATCAGGCTCTCTCCGGACACAGCGTCACTCAGGGTCAGACTCTCTCAAGACACGGGGTCACTCAGGGTCAGACTCTTTCCGGACACAGGGTCACTCAGGGTCAGACTGTCTCCGGACATGGGGTCACTCAGGGTCAGACTCTCTGGACACGGGGTCACTCGGATCAGACTCTCTCCGGACATGGGGTCACACAGGGTCAGACTCTCTCCGGACACGGGGTCACATAGGGTCAGACTGTCTCCGGACACAGGGCCACAGGGTCAGGCTCTCTCCAGACACCGGGACACTCAGGGTCAGACTCTCTCCGGACACAGGGTCACTCAGGGTCAGACTCTCTCTAGACATGGGTTCACTTGGTCAGACTCTCACCGGACACGGGGTCACTCAGGGTCAGACTCTCTCCGGACATGGGGTCACTCAGGGTCAGACTCTCTCCGGAAACAGGGTCACTCAGGCTCAGAATCTCTCCAGACATGGGATCACTCAGGGTCAGACTCTCTCAGGACACAGGGTCACTCAGGGTCAGACTCTCTGGACACGGGGTCATTCAGGGTCTAACTCTCTGGACCCAGGGTCACTCAGGGTCAGAATCTCTGGACACGGGGTCACTCAGGGTCAGACTATCTTCGGACACAGGGTCACTCAGGGTCAGACACCTTCCGGACACGGGGTCACTCAGGGTCAGACTCTCTGGACATGGGGTCATTAAGGGTCAGACTGTCTCCGGACACGGGGTCACTCAGGGTCAGACTCTCTCCGGACATGGGGTCACTCAGAGTCAGGCTCTCTCCGGACACAGCGTCACTCAGCGTCAGACTCTCTCCGGACACGGGGTCAGTCAGGGTCAGACTATTTACGGACACGGGGTCACTCAGGGTCAGATTCTCTCCGGACACAGGGTCACTCAGGGTCAGACTCTCTCCAGACACGTGGTCACTCAGGGTCAGACTCTCTCTGGACACGGGGTCACTCAGGGTCAGACTCTCTCTGGACACGGGGTCACTCAGGGTCAGACTGTCTCCGGACACTGGGTCACTCGGATTAGACTCATTCCGGACACGGTTTCACTCAGGGTCAGACTCTCTCCGGACATGGGGTCACTCAGGGTCAGACTCTCTCCGGACACAGGGTCACTCAGGGTCAGACTCTCTCTGGACACGGGGTCACTCAGGGTCAGACTCTCTCCAGACACGGGGTCACTCAGGGTCAGACTCTCTCTGGACATGGGGTCACTCAGGGTCATAATCTCTCCGTACACGGGGTCACTCAGGGTCAGACTCTCTCCGGACATGGTGTCACTCAGGGTCAGACTCTCTCCAGACACAGGGTCACTCAGGCTCAGATTCTCTCCAGACACGGGGTCACTCAGGTTCAAACTGTCTCCGGACATGGGGTCACTCATGGTCAGACTCTCTCCGGACAAGGGGTCACTCAGGGTCAGACTCTCTGGACACGGGGTCATTCAGGGTCTGACTCTCTGGATCCGGGGTCACTCAGGGTCAGACTCTCTGGACACGGGGTCACTCAGGGTCAGACTATCTTCGGACACAGGATCACTCAGGGTCAGACACCTTCCGGACACTGGGTCACTCAGGGTCAGACTCTCTGGACACGGGGTCACTAAGGGTCAGACTGTCTCCGGACATGGGGTCACTCAGGGTCAGACTCTCTCCGGACATGGGGTCACTCAGAGTCAGGCTCTCTCCGGACACAGCGTCACTCAGCGTCAGACTCTCTCCGGACACGGGGTCAGTCAGGGTCAGACTATTTCCGGACACGGGGTCACTCAGGGTCAGACTCTCTCCGGACATGGGGTCACACAGGGTCAGATTCTCTCCGGACACGGGGTCACTCAAGGTCAGACTCTCTCCAGACACGTGGTCACTCAGGGTCAGACTCTCTCTGGACACGGGGTCACTCAGGGTCAGACTGTCTCTGGACACGGGGTCACACTGTGTCAGACTGTCACCGGACACAGGGCCACAGGGTCAGGCTCTCTCCGGACACCGGGTCACTCAGTGTCAGACTCTCTCCGGACACAGGGTCACTCAGGGTCAGACTCTCTCCAGACACGGGGTCACTTGGTCAGACTCTCACCGGACACGGCGTCACTCAGGGTCAGACTCTCTCCGGACATGGAGTCACTCAGGGTCAGACTCTCTCCAGACACGTGGTCACTCAGGGTCAGACTCTCTCCAGACACGTGGTCACTCAGGGTCAGACTGTCTCCGGACATGGGGTCACACTGTGTCAGACTGTCTCCGGACACAGGGCCACAGGGTCAGGCTCTCTCCGCACACCGGGTCACTCAGGGTCAGACACTCTCCGGACACAGGGTCACTCAGGGTCAGACTCTCCAGACACGGGGTCACTTGGTCAGACTCTCACCGGACACGGCGTCACTCAGGGTCAGGCTCTCTCCGGACATGGAGTCACTCAGGGTCAGACTGTCTCCGGACACAGGGTCATTCAGTGTCAGACTTTCTCCGGACACTGGGTCACTCCGGGTCAGACTGTCTCCGGAAACGGGGTCACTCAGGGTCAGACTCTCTCCGGACACGGGGTCACTCAGGGTCAGACTCTCTCCGGACATGGGGTCACTCAGGGTCAGACTCTCTCCAGACGCGTGGTCATTCAGGGTCAGACTCTCTCCGGACACGAAGTCACTCAGGGTCAGACTCTCTCCGGAAATGTGGTCACTCAGGGTCAGACTCTCTCCAGACACGGGGTCACTCAGGGTCAGCCTCTTTCCGGACACAGGGTCACTCAGGGTCAGACTGTCTCCGGACATGGGGTCACTCAGGGTCAGACTCTCTGGACACGGGGTCACTCGGATCAGACTCTCTCCGGACATGGGGTCACACAGGATCAGACTCTCTCCGGACATTGGGTCACATAGGGTCAGACTGTCTCCGGACACAGGGCCACAGGGTCAGGCTCTCTCCAGACACCGGGACACTCAGGGTCAGACTCTCTCCGGACACAGGGTCACTCAGGGTCAGACTCTCTCTAGACATGGGTTCACTTGGTCAGGCTCTCACCGGACACGGGCTCACTCAGGCTCAGATTCTCTCCAGACATGGGATCACTCAGGGTCAGACTCTCTCCGGACACAGGGTCACTCAGTGTCAGACTCTCTGGACATGGGGTCATTCAGGGTCTGACTCTCTGGACCCAGGGTCACTCAGGGTCAGACTCTCTGGACATGGGGTCACTCAGGGTCAGACTATCTTCGGACACAGGGTCACTCAGGGTCAGACACCTTCCGGACACGGGGTCACTCAGGGTCAGACTCTCTGGACACGGGGTCACTCAGGGTCAGACACCTTCCGGACACGGGGTCACTCAGGGTCAGACTCTCTCCGGACATGGGGTCACTCAGAGTCAGGCTCTCTCCGGACACAGCGTCACTCAGCGTCAGACTCTCTCCGGACACGGGGTCAGTCAGGGTCAGACTATTTACGGACACGGGGTCACTCAGGGTCAGACTCTCTCCGGACATGGGGTCACACAGGGTCAGATTCTCTCCGGACACTGGGTCACTCAGGGTCAGACTCTCTCCAGACACATGGTCACTCAGGGTCAGACTCTCTCTGGACACGGGGTCACTCAGGGTCAGACTCTCTCTGGACACGGGGTCACTCAGGGTCAGACTGTCTCCGGACACAGGGTCACTCGGATCAGACTCTTTCCGGACACAGTGTCACTCAGGGTCAGACTCTCTCCGGACATGGGGTCACTCAGGGTCAGACTCTCTCCGGACACGAAGTCACTCAGGTTCAGACTCTCTCCGGAAATGTGGTCACTCAGGGTCAGACTCTCTCTGGACACGGGTTCACTCAGGGTCAGACTGACTCCGGACACAGGGCCACTCAGAATCAGGCTCTCTCCGGACACAGCGTCACTCAGGGTCAGACTCTCTCAAGACACGGGGTCACTCAGGGTCAGACTCTTTCCGGACACAGGGTCACTCAGGGTCAGACTGTCTCCGGACATGGGGTCACTCAGGGTCAGACTCTCTGGACACGGGGTCACTCGGATCAGACTCTCTCCGGACATGGGGTCACACAGGGTCAGACTCTCTCCGGACACGGGGTCACATAGGGTCAGACTGTCTCCGGACACAGGGCCACAGGGTCAGGCTCTCTCCAGACACCGGGACACTCAGGGTCAGACTCTCTCCGGACACAGGGTCACTCAGGGTCAGACTCTCTCTAGACATGGGTTCACTTGGTCAGACTCTCACCGGACACGGGGTCACTCAGGGTCAGACTCTCTCCGGACATGGGGTCACTCAGGGTCAGACTCTCTCCGGAAACAGGGTCACTCAGGCTCAGAATCTCTCCAGACATGGGATCACTCAGGGTCAGACTCTCTCAGGACACAGGGTCACTCAGGGTCAGACTCTCTGGACACGGGGTCATTCAGGGTCTAACTCTCTGGACCCAGGGTCACTCAGGGTCAGAATCTCTGGACACGGGGTCACTCAGGGTCAGACTATCTTCGGACACAGGGTCACTCAGGGTCAGACACCTTCCGGACACGGGGTCACTCAGGGTCAGACTCTCTGGACATGGGGTCATTAAGGGTCAGACTGTCTCCGGACACGGGGTCACTCAGGGTCAGACTCTCTCCGGACATGGGGTCACTCAGAGTCAGGCTCTCTCCGGACACAGCGTCACTCAGCGTCAGACTCTCTCCGGACACGGGGTCAGTCAGGGTCAGACTATTTACGGACACGGGGTCACTCAGGGTCAGATTCTCTCCGGACACAGGGTCACTCAGGGTCAGACTCTCTCCAGACACGTGGTCACTCAGGGTCAGACTCTCTCTGGACACGGGGTCACTCAGGGTCAGACTCTCTCTGGACACGGGGTCACTCAGGGTCAGACTGTCTCCGGACACTGGGTCACTCGGATTAGACTCATTCCGGACACGGTTTCACTCAGGGTCAGACTCTCTCCGGACATGGGGTCACTCAGGGTCAGACTCTCTCCGGACACAGGGTCACTCAGGGTCAGACTCTCTCTGGACACGGGGTCACTCAGGGTCAGACTCTCTCCAGACACGGGGTCACTCAGGGTCAGACTCTCTCTGGACATGGGGTCACTCAGGGTCATAATCTCTCCGTACACGGGGTCACTCAGGGTCAGACTCTCTCCGGACATGGTGTCACTCAGGGTCAGACTCTCTCCAGACACAGGGTCACTCAGGCTCAGATTCTCTCCAGACACGGGGTCACTCAGGTTCAAACTGTCTCCGGACATGGGGTCACTCATGGTCAGACTCTCTCCGGACAAGGGGTCACTCAGGGTCAGACTCTCTGGACACGGGGTCATTCAGGGTCTGACTCTCTGGATCCGGGGTCACTCAGGGTCAGACTCTCTGGACACGGGGTCACTCAGGGTCAGACTATCTTCGGACACAGGATCACTCAGGGTCAGACACCTTCCGGACACTGGGTCACTCAGGGTCAGACTCTCTGGACACGGGGTCACTAAGGGTCAGACTGTCTCCGGACATGGGGTCACTCAGGGTCAGACTCTCTCCGGACATGGGGTCACTCAGAGTCAGGCTCTCTCCGGACACAGCGTCACTCAGCGTCAGACTCTCTCCGGACACGGGGTCAGTCAGGGTCAGACTATTTCCGGACACGGGGTCACTCAGGGTCAGACTCTCTCCGGACATGGGGTCACACAGGGTCAGATTCACTCCGGACACGGGGTCACTCAAGGTCAGACTCTCTCCAGACACGTGGTCACTCATGGTCAGACTCTCTCTGGACACGGGGTCACTCAGGGTCAGACTGTCTCTGGACACGGGGTCACACTGTGTCAGACTGTCTCCGGACACAGGGCCACAGGGTCAGGCTCTCTCCGGACACCGGGTCACTCAGGGTCAGACTCTCTCCGGACACAGGGTCACTCAGGGTCAGACTCTCTCCAGACACGGGGTCACTTGGTCAGACTCTCACCGGACACGGCGTCACTCAGGATCAGACTCTCTCCGGACATGGAGTCACTCAGGGTCAGACTCTCTCCAGACACGTGGTCACTCAGGGTCAGACTCTCTCAAGACACGTGGTCACTCAGGGTCAGACTGTCTCCGGACACGGGGTCACACTGTGTCAGACTGTCTCCGGACACGGGGCCACAGGGTCAGGCTCTCTCCGGACACCGGGTCACTCAGGGTCAGACTCTCTCCGGACACAGGGTCACTCAGGGTCAGACTCTCTCCAGACACGGGGTCACTTGGTCAGACTCTCACCGGACACAGCGTCACTCAGCGTCAGACTCTCTCCGGACATGGAGTCACTCAGGGTCAGACTGTCTCCGGACACAGGGTCATTCAGGGTCAGACTTTCTCCGGACACTGGGTCACTCCGGGTTAGACTGTCTCCGGACACGGGGTCACTCAGGGTCAGACTCTCTCCGGACACGGGGTCACTCAGGGTCAGACTCTCTCCGGACATGGGGTCACTCAGGGTCAGACTCTCTCCAGACGCGTGGTCACTCAGGGTCAGACTCTCTCCGGACACGAAGTCACTCAGGGTCAGACTCTATACGGAAATGTGGTCACTCAGGGTCAGACTCTCTCTGGACACGGGGTCACTCAGGGTCAGACTGTCTCCGGACACAGGGCCACTCAGAGTCAGGCTCTCTCCGGACACAGCGTCACTCAGGGTCAGACTCTCTCCAGACACGGGGTTACTCAGGGTCAGACTCTTTCCGGACACAGGGTCACTCAGGGTCAGACTGTCTCCGGACATGGGGTCACTCAGGGTCAGACTCTCTGGACACGGGGTCACTCGGATCAGACTCTCTCCGGACATGGGGTCACACAGGGTCAGACTCTCTCCGGACACGGGGTCACATAGGGTCAGACTGTCTCCGGACACAGGGCCACAGGGTCAGGCTCTCTCCAGACACCGGGACACTCAGGGTCAGACTCTCTCCGGACACAGGGTCACTCAGGGTCAGACTCTCTCTAGACATGGGTTCACTTGGTCAGACTCTCACCGGACACGGGGTCACTCAGGGTCAGATTCTCTCCGGACATGGGGTCACTCAGGGTCAGACTCTCTCCGGAAACAGGGTCACTCAGGCTCAGATTCTCTCCAGACATGGGATCACTCAGGGTCAGACTCTCTCCGGAGACAGGGTCACTCAGGGTCAGACTCTCTGGACACGGGGTCATTCAGGGTCTGACTCTCTGGACCCAGGGTCACTCAGGGTCAGACTCTCTGGACACGGGGTCACTCAGGGTCAGACTATCTTCGGACACAGGGTCACTCAGGGTCAGACACCTTCCGGACACGGGATCATTCAGGGTCAGACTCTCTGGACACGGGGTCACTAAGGGTCAGACTGTCTCCGGACACGGGGTCACTCAGGGTCAGACTCTCTCCGGACATGGGGTCACTCAGGGTCAGACTCTCTCCGGACACGGGGTCACTCAGTTTCAGACTGTCTCCGGACACAGGGCCACTCAGGGTCAGGCTCTCTCCGGACACAGGGTCACTCAGGGTCAGACTCTCTCTGGACATGGGGTCACACAGGGTCAGATTCTCTCCGGACACGGGGTCACTCAGAGTCAGACTCTCTCCAGACACGTGGTCACTCAGGGTCTGACTCTCTCTGGACACGTGATCACTCAGGGTCAGACTCTCTCTGGACACGGGGTCACTCAGGTTCAGACTGTCTCCGGACACAGGGTCACTCGGATCAGACTCTTTCCGGACACGGTGTCACTCAGGGTCAGACTCTCTCCGGACATGGGGTCACTCAGGGTCAGACTCTCTCCGGACACAGGGTCACTCAGGGTCAGACTGTCTCCGGACATGGTGTCACTCAGGGTCAGACTCTCTGGACACAGGGTCACTCGGATCAGACTCTCTCTGGACATGGGGTCACACAGAGTCAGACTCTCTCCGGACACGGGGTCACACTGGGTCAGACTGTCTCCGGACACAGGGCCACTGGGTCAGGCTCTCTCCGGACACCGGGTCACTCAGGGTCAGATTCTCTCCGGACACAGGGTCACTCAGGGTCAGACTCTCTCCAGACACGGGGTCACTTGGTCAGACTCTCACCGGACACGGGGTCACTCAGGGTCAGACTCTCTCCGGACATGGAGTCACTCAGTGTCAGACTGTATCCGGACACAGGGTCATTCAGGGTCAGACTTTCTCCGGACACTGGGTCACTCTGGGTCAGACTGTCTCCGGACACGGGGTCACTCAGGGTCAGACTCTCTCCGGACATGGGGTCACACAGGGTCGGACTCTCTCCGGTCACGGGGTGAAATAGGGTCAGACTGTCTCCGGACACAGGGCCACAGGGTCAGGCTCTCTCCGGACACCGGGACACTCAGGGTCAGACTCTCTCCAGACACGGGTTCACTTGGTCAGACTCTCACCGGATACGGGGTCACTCAGGGTCAGACACTCTCTGGATATGGGGTCATTCAGGGTCAGACTCTCTCCGGACACAGGGTCACTCAGGCTCAGATTCTCTCCAGACATGGGGTCACTCAGGGTCAGACTCTCTCCGGACACGGGGTCACTCAGGGTCAGACTTTCTGGACACGGGGTCATTCATGGTCAGACTCTCTGGACACGGGTTCACTCAGGGTCAGACTCTCTGGACACGGGGTCACTCAGGGTCAGACTATCTTCGGACACAGGGTCACTCAGGGTCAGACACCTTCCAGTCACGGGGTCACTCAGGGTCAGACTCTCTGGACACGGGGTCACTAAGGGTCAGACTGTCTCCGGACATGGGGTCACTCAGGGTCAGACTCTCTCCGGACAAGGGGTCACTCAGGGTCAGACTCTCTGGACACGGGGTCATTCAAGGTCTGACTCGCTGGATCCGGGGTCACTCAGGGTCAGACTCTCTGGACACGGGGTCACTCAGGGTCAGACTATCTTCGGACACAGGATCACTCAGGGTCAGACACCTTCCGGACACTGGGTCACTCAGGGTCAGACTCTCTGGACACGGGGTCACTAAGGGTCAGACTGTCTCCGGACACGGGGTCACTCAGGGTCAGACTCTCTCCGGACATGGGGTCACTCAGAGTCAGGCTCTCTCCGGACACAGCGTCACTCAGCGTCAGACTCTCTCCGGACACGGGGTCAGTCAGGGTCAGACTATTTCCGGACACGGGGTCACTCAGGGTCAGACTCTCTCCGGACATGGGGTCACACAGGGTCAGATTCTCTCCGGACACGGGGTCACTCAAGGTCAGACTCTCTCCAGACACGTGGTCACTCAGGGTCAGACTCTCTCTGGACACGGGGTCACTCAGGGTCAGACTGTCTCTGGACACGGGGTCACACTGTGTCAGACTGTCTCCGGACACAGGGCCACAGGGTCAGGCTCTCTCCGGACACCGGGTCACTCAGGGTCAGACTCTCTCCGGACACAGGGTCACTCAGGGTCAGACTCTCTCCAGACACGGGGTCACTTGGTCAGACTCTCACCGGACACGGCGTCACTCAGGGTCAGACTCTCTCCGGACATGGAGTCACTCAGGGTCAGACTCTCTCCAGACACGTGGTCACTCAGGGTCAGACTCTCTCCAGACACGTGGTCACTCAGGGTCAGACTGTCTCCGGACACGGGGTCACACTGTGTCAGACTGTCTCCGGACACAGGGCCACAGGGTCAGGCACTCTCCGGACACCGGGTCACTCAGGGTCAGACTCTCTCCGGACACAGGGTCACTCAGGGTCAGACTCTCTCCAGACACGGGGTCACTTGGTCAGACTCTCACCGGACACGGCGTCACTCAGGGTCAGACTCTCTCCGGACATGGAGTCACTCAGGGTCAGACTGTCTCCGGACACAGGGTCATTCAGAGTCAGACTTTCTCCGGACACTGGGTCACTCCGGGTCAGACTGTCTCCGGACACGGGGTCACTCAGGGTCAGACTCTCTCCGGACACGGGGTCACTCAGGGTCAGACTCTCTGGACACGGGGTCACTCGGATCAGACTCTCTCTGGACATGGGGTCACACAGAGTCAGACTCTCTCCGGACACGGGGTCACACTGGGTCAGACTGTCTCCGGACACAGGGCCACTGGGTCAGGCTCTCTCCGGACACCGGGTCACTCAGGGTCAGATTCTCTCCGGACACAGGGTCACTCAGGGTCAGACTCTCTCCAGACACGGGGTCACTTGGTCAGACTCTCACCGGACACGGGGTCACTCAGGGTCAGACTCTCTCCGGACATGGAGTCACTCAGTGTCAGACTGTCTCCGGACACAGGGTCATTCAGGGTCAGACTTTCTCCGGACACTGGGTCACTCTGGGTCAGACTGTCTCCGGACACGGGGTCACTCAGGGTCAGACTCTCTCCGGACTCAGCGTCACTCAGGGTCAGACTCTCTCCAGACATGGGGTCACTCAGGGTCGGACTCTTTCCGGACACGGTGTCACTCAGGGTCAGACTCTCTCCGGACATGGGGTCACTCAGGGTCAGACTCTCTCCAGACACAGGGTCACTCAGGGTCAGACTATCTCCGGACACAGGGTCACTCAGGGTCAGACTGTCTCCGGACATGGCGTCACTCACGGTCAGACTCTCTGGACACGGGGTCACTCGGATCAGACTCTCTCCGGACATGGGGTCACACAGGGTCGGACTCTCTCCGGTCACGGGGTGAAATAGGGTCAGGCTGTCTCCGGACACAGGGCCACAGGGTCTGGCTCTCTCCGGACACCGGGACACTCAGGGTCAGACTCTCTCCAGACACGGGTTCACTTGGTCAGACTCTCACCGGATACGGGGTCACTCAGGGTCAGACACTCTCTGGATATGGGGTCATTCAGGGTCAGACTCTCTCCGGACACAGGGTCACTCAGGCTCAGATTCTCTCCAGACATGGGGTCACTCAGGGTCAGACTCTCTCCGGACACGGGGTCACTCAGGGTCAGACTTTCTGGACACGGGGTCATTCATGGTCAGACTCTCTGGACACGGGTTCACTCAGGGTCAGACTCTCTGGACACGGGGTCACTCAGGGTCAGACTATCTTCGGACACAGGGTCACTCAGGGTCAGACACCTTCCAGTCACGGGGTCACTCAGGGTCAGACTCTCTGGACACGGGGTCACTAAGGGTCAGACTGTCTCCGGACATGGGGTCACTCAGGGTCAGACTCTCTCCGGACAAGGGGTCACTCAGGGTCAGACTCTCTGGACACGGGGTCATTCAGGGTCTGACTCGCTGGATCCGGGGTCACTCAGTGTCAGACTCTCTGGACACGGGGTCACTCAGGGTCAGACTATCTTCGGACACAGGATCACTCAGGGTCAGACACCTTCCGGACACTGGGTCACTCAGGGTCAGACTCTCTGGACACGGGGTCACTAAGGGTCAGACTGTCTCCGGACACGGGGTCACTCAGGGTCAGACTCTCTCCGGACATGGGGTCACTCAGAGTCAGGCTCTCTCCGGACACAGCGTCACTCAGCGTCAGACTCTCTCCGGACACGGGGTCAGTCAGGGTCAGACTATTTCCGGACACGGGGTCACTCAGGGTCAGACTCTCTCCGGACATGGGGTCACACAGGGTCAGATTCTCTCCGGACACGGGGTCACTCAAGGTCAGACTCTCTCCAGACACGTGGTCACTCAGGGTCAGACTCTCTCTGGACACGGGGTCACACTGTGTCAGACTGTCTCCGGACACAGGGCCACAGGGTCAGGCTCTCTCCGGACACCGGGTCACTCAGGGTCAGACTCTCTCCGGACACAGGGTCACTCAGGGTCAGACTCTCTCCAGACACGGGGTCACTTGGTCAGACTCTCACCGGACACGGCGTCACTCAGGGTCAGACTATCTTCGGACACAGGGTCACTCAGGGTCAGACACCTTCCAGTCACGGGGTCACTCAGGGTCAGACTCTCTGGACACGGGGTCACTAAGGGTCAGACTGTCTCCGGACATGGGGTCACTCAGGGTCAGACTCTCTCCGGACAAGGGGTCACTCAGGGTCAGACTCTCTGGACACGGGGTCATTCAGGGTCTGACTCGCTGGATCCGGGGTCACTCAGGGTCAGACTCTCTGGACACGGGGTCACTCAGGGTCAGACTATCTTCGGACACAGGATCACTCAGGGTCAGACACCTTCCGGACACTGGGTCACTCAGGGTCAGACTCTCTGGACACGGGGTCACTAAGGGTCAGACTGTCTCCGGACACGGGGTCACTCAGGGTCAGACTCTCTCCGGACATGGGGTCACTCAGAGTCAGGCTCTCTCCGGACACAGCGTCACTCAGCGTCAGACTCTCTCCGGACACGGGGTCAGTCAGGGTCAGACTATTTCCGGACACGGGGTCACTCAGGGTCAGACTCTCTCCGGACATGGGGTCACACAGGGTCAGATTCTCTCCGGACACGGGGTCACTCAAGGTCAGACTCTCTCCAGACACGTGGTCACTCAGGGTCAGACTCTCTCTGGACACGGGGTCACACTGTGTCAGACTGTCTCCGGACACAGGGCCACAGGGTCAGGCTCTCTCCGGACACCGGGTCACTCAGGGTCAGACTCTCTCCGGACACAGGGTCACTCAGGGTCAGACTCTCTCCAGACACGGGGTCACTTGGTCAGACTCTCACCGGACACGGCGTCACTCAGGGTCAGACTCTCTCCGGACATGGAGTCACTCAGGGTCAGACTCTCTCCAGACACGTGGTCACTCAGGGTCAGACTCTCTCCAGACACGTGGTCACTCAGGGTCAGACTGTCTCCGGACACGGGGTCACACTGTGTCAGACTGTCTCCAGACACAGGGCCACAGGGTCAGGCTCTCTCCGGACACCGGGTCACTCAGGGTCAGACTCTCTCCGGACACAGGGTCACTCAGGGTCAGACTCTCTCCAGACACGGGGTCACTTGGTCAGACTCTCACCGGACACGGCGTCACTCAGGGTCAGACTCTCTCCGGACATGGAGTCACTCAGGGTCAGACTGTCTCCGGACACAGGGTCATTCAGAGTCTGACTTTCTCCGGACACTGGGTCACTCCGGGTCAGACTGTCTCCGGACACGGGGTCACTCAGGGTCAGACTCTCTCCGGACACGGGGTCACTCAGGGTCAGACTCTCTCCGGACATGGGGTCACTCAGGGTCAGACTCTCTCCAGACGCGTGGTCACTCAGGGTCAGACTCTCTCCGGACACGAAGTCACTCAGGGTCAGACTCTCTCCGGAAATGTGGTCACTCAGGGTCAGACTCTCTCTGGACACGGGGTCACTCAGGGTCAGACTGTCTCCGGACACAGGGCCACTCAGAGTCAGGCTCTCTCCGGACACAGCGTCACTCAGGGTCAGACTCTCTCCAGACACGGGGTTACTCAGGGTCAGACTCTTTCCGGACACAGGGTCACTCAGGGTCAGACTGTCTCCGGACATGGGGTCACTCAGGGTCAGACTCTCTGGACACGGGGTCACTCGGATCAGACTCTCTCCGGACATGGGGTCACATAGGGTCAGACTCTCTCCGGACACGGGGTCACATAGGGTCAGACTGTCTCCGGACACAGGGCCACAGGGTCAGGCTCTCTCCAGACACCGGGACACTCAGGGTCAGACTCTCTCCGGACACAGGGTCACTCAGGGTCAGACTCTCTCAAGACATGGGTTCACTTGGTCAGACTCTCACCGGACACGGGGTCACTCAGGGTCAGACTCTCTCCGGACATGGGGTCACTCAGGGTCAGACTCTCTCCGGAAACAGGGTCACTCAGGCTCAGATTCTCTCCAGACATGGGATCACTCAGGGTCAGACTCTCTCCGGACACAGGGTCACTCAGGGTCAGACTCTCTGAACACGGGGTCATTCAGGGTCTGACTCTCTGGACCCAGGGTCACTCAGGGTCAGACTCTCTGGACACGGGGTCACTCAGGGTCAGACTATCTTCGGACACAGGGTCACTCAGGGTCAGACACCTTCCGGACACGGGGTCACTCAGGGTCAGACTCTCTGGACACGGGGTCACTAAGGGTCAGACTGTCTCCGGACACGGGGTCACTCAGGGTCAGACTCTCTCCGGACATGGGGTCACTCAGAGTCAGGCTCTCTCCGGACACAGCATCACTCAGCGTCAGACTCTCTCCGGACACAGGGTCACTCAGGGTCAGACTATTTACAGACACGGGGTCACTCAGGGTCAGACTCTCTCCGGACATGGGGTCACACAGGGTCAGATTCTCTCCGGACACGGGGTCACTCAGGGTCAGACTCTCTCCAGACACGTGGTCACTCAGGTTCAGACTCTCTCTGGACACGGGATCACTCAGGGTCAGACTCTCTCTGGACACGGGGTCACTCAGGGTCAGACTGTCTCCGGACACAGGGTCACTCGGATCAGACTCTTTCCGGACACGGTGTCACTCAGGGTCAGACTCTCTCCGGACATGGGGTCACTCAGGGTCAGACTCTCTCCGGACACAGGGTCACTCTGGGTCAGACTGTCTCAGGTCATGGGGTCACTCAGGGTCAGACTCTCTGGACACGGGGTCACTCGGATCAGACTCTCTCTGGACATGGGGTCACACAGAGTCAGACTCTCTCCGGACACGGGGTCACACTGGGTCAGACTGTCTCCGGACACAGGGCCACTGGGTCAGGCTCTCTCCGGACACTGGGTCACTCAGGGTCAGATTCTCTCCGGACACAGGGTCACTCAGGGTCAGACTCTCTCCAGACATGGGGTCACTTGGTCAGACTCTCACCGGAAACGGGGTCACTCAGGGTCAGACTCTCTCCGGACATGGAGTCACTCAGTGTCAGACTGTCTCCGGACACAGGGTCATTCAGGGTCAGACTTTCTCCGGACACTGGGTCACTCCGGGTCAGACTGTCTCCGGACACGGGGTCACTCAGGGTCAGACTCTCTCCGGACTCAGCGTCACTCAGGGTCAGACTCTCTCCAGACACGGGGTCACTCAGGGTCGGACTCTTTCCGGACACGGTGTCACTCAGGGTCAGACTCTCTCCGGACATGGGGTCACTCAGGGTCAGACTCTCTCCAGACACAGGGTCACTCAGGGTCAGACTATCTCCGGACACAGGGTCACTCAGGGTCAGACTGTCTACGGACATGGGGTCACTCAGGGTCAGACTCTCTGGACACGGGGTCACTCGGATCAGACGCTCTCCGGACATGGGGTCACACAGGGTCGGACTCTCTCCGGTCACGGGGTCAAATAGGGTCAGACTGTCTCCGGACACAGGGCCACAGGGTCAGGCTCTCTCCGGACACCGGAACACTCAGGGTCAGACTCTCTCCAGACACGGGTTCACTTGGTCAGACTCTCACCGGATACGGGGTCACTCAGGGTCAGACACTCTCTGGATATGGGGTCATTCAGGGTCAGACTCTCTCCGGACACAGGGTCACTCAGGCTCAGATTCTCTCCAGACATGGGGTCACTCAGGGTCAGACTCTCTCCGGTCACGGGGTCACTCAGGATCAGACTTTCTGGACACGGGGTCATTCATGGTCAGACTCTCTGGACACGGGGTCACTCAGGGTCAGACTCTCTGGACATGGGGTCACTCAGGGTCGGACTATCTTCGGACACAGGGTCACTCAGGGTCAGACACCTTCCAGTCACGGGGTCACTCAGGGTCAGACTCTCTGGACACGGGGTCACTAAGGGTCAGACTGTCTCCGGACATGGGGTCACTCAGGGTCAGACTCTCTCCGGACATGGAGTCACTCAGGGTCAGACTCTCTCCGGACACGGGGTCACTCAGTTTCAGACTGTCTCCGGACACAGGGCCACTCAGGGTCAGGCTCTCTCCGGACACAGGGTCACTCAGGGTCAGACTCTCTCTGGACATGGGGTCACACAGGGTCAGATTCTCTCCGGACACGGGATCACTCAGGTTCAGACTCTCTCCAGACACGTGGTCACTCAGTGTCAGACTCTCTCTGGACACGGGATCACTCAGGGTCAGACTCTCTCTGGACACGGGGTCACTCAGGGTCAGACTGTCTCCGGACACAGGGTCACTCGGATCAGACTCTTTCCGGACACGGTGTCACTCAGGGTCAGACTCTCTCCGGACATGGGGTCACTCAGGGTCAGACTCTCTCCGGACACAGGGTCACTCAGGGTCAGACTGTCTCCGGACATGGGGTCACGCAGGGTCAGACTCTCTGGACACGGGGTCACTCGGATCAGACTCTCTCTGGACATGGGGTCACACAGAGTCAGACTCTCTCCGGACACGGGGTCACACTGGGTCAGACTGTCTCCGGACACAGGGCCACTGGGTCAGGCTCTCTCCGGACACCGGGTCACTCAGTGTCAGACTGTCTCCGGACACAGGGTCATTCAGGGTCAGACTTTCTCCGGACACTGGGTCACTCCGGGTCAGACTGTCTCCGGACACGGGGTCACTCAGGGTCAGACTCTCTCCGGACTCAGCGTCACTCAGGGTCAGACTCTCTCCAGACACGGGGTCACTCAGGGTCGGACTCTTTCCGGACACGGTGTCACTCAGGGTCAGACTCCCTCCGGACATGGGGTCACTCAGGGTCAGACTCTCTCCAGACACAGGGTCACTCAGGGTCAGACTATCTCCGGACACAGGGTCACTCAGGGTCAGACTGTCTCCGGACATGGGGTTACGCAGGGTCAGACTCTCTGGACACGGGGTCACTCGGATCAGACTCTCTCTGGACATGGGGTCACACAGAGTCAGACTCTCTCCGGACACGGGGTCACACTGGGTCAGACTGTCTCCGGACACAGGGTCACTCAGGGTCAGACTCTCTCCGGACATGGAGTCACTCAGTGTCAGACTGTCTCCGGACACAGGGTCATTCAGGGTCAGACTTTCTCCGGACACTGGGTCACTCCGGGTCAGACTGTCTCCGGACACGGGGTCACTCAGGGTCAGACTCTCTCCGGACTCAGCGTCACTCAGTGTCAGACTCTCTCCAGACACGGGGTCACTCAGGGTCGGACTCTTTCCGGACACGGTGTCACTCAGGGTCAGACTCTCTCCGGACATGGGGTCACTCAGGGTCAGACTCTCTCCAGACACAGGGTCACTCAGGGTCAGACTATCTCCGGACACAGGGTCACTCAGGGTCAGACTGTCTCCGGACATGGGGTCACTCAGGGTTAGACTCTCTGGACACGGGGTCACTCGGATCAGACTCTCTCCGGACATGGGGTCACACAGGGTCGGACTCTCTCCGGTCACGGGGTGAAATAGGGTCAGACTGTCTCCGGACACAGGGCCACAGGGTCAGGCTCTCTCCGGTCACCGGGACACTCAGGGTCAGACTCTCTCCAGACACGGGTTCACTTGGTCAGACTCTCACCGGATACGGGGTCACTCAGGGTCAGACACTCTCTGAATATGGGGTCATTCAGGGTCAGACTCTCTCCGGACACAGGGTCACTCAGGCTCAGATTCTCTCCAGACATGGGGTCACTCAGGGTCAGACTTTCTGGACACGGGGTCATTCATGGTCAGACTCTCTGGACACGGGTTCACTCAGGGTCAGACTCTCTGGACACAGGGTCACTCAGGGTCAGACTATCTTCGGACACAGGGTCACTCAGGGTCAGACACCTTCCAGTCATGGGGTCACTCAGGGTCAGACTCTCTGGACACGGGGTCACTAAGGGTCAGACTGTCTCCGGACATGGGGTCACTCAGGGTCAGACTCTCTCCGGACATGGGGTCACTCAGGGTCAGACTTTCTCCGGACACGGGGTCACTCAGGGTCAGACTCTCTCCGGACACAGCGTCACTCAGCGTCAGACTCTCTCCGGACACGGGGTCTGTCAGGGGCAGACTATTTCCGGACACGGGGTCACTCAGGGTCAGATTCTCTCCGGACATGGGGTCACACAGGGTCAGATTCTCTTCAGAAATGGGGTCACTCAGGGTCAGACTCTCTCCGGACACAGGGTCACTCAGTTTCATACTGTCTCCGGACACAGGGTCACTCAGGGTCAGGCTCTCTCCGGAAACAGGGTCACTCAGGGTCAGACTCTCTCTGGACACGGGGTCACTCAGGGTCAGACTCTCTCCAGACACGGGGTCACTCAGGGTCAGTCCCTCTCTGGACATGGGGTCACTCAGGGTCATAATCTCTCCGGACACGGGGTCACTCAGGGTCAGATTCTCTCCGTACACGGGGTCACTCAGGGTCAGACACTCTCCGGTCAAAGGGTCACTCAGGGTCAGATTCTCTCCGGACACAGGGTCACTCAGGGTCAGACTCTCTCCAGACATGGGGTCACTTGGTCAGACTCTCACCGGAAACGGGGTCACTCAGGGTCAGACTCTCTCCGGACATGGAGTCACTCAGTGTCAGACTGTCTCCGGACACAGGGTCATTCAGGGTCAGACTTTCTCCGGACACTGGGTCACTCCGGGTCAGACTGTCTCCGGACACGGGGTCACTCAGGGTCAGACTCTCTCCGGACTCAGCGTCACTCAGGGTCAGACTCTCTCCAGACACGGGGTCACTCAGGGTCGGACTCTTTCCGGACACGGTGTCACTCAGGGTCAGACTCTCTCCGGACATGGGGTCACTCAGGGTCAGACTCTCTCCAGACACAGGGTCACTCAGGGTCAGACTATCTCCGGACACAGGGTCACTCAGGGTCAGACTGTCTACGGACATGGGGTCACTCAGGGTCAGACTCTCTGGACACGGGGTCACTCGGATCAGACGCTCTCCGGACATGGGGTCACACAGGGTCGGACTCTCTCCGGTCACGGGGTCAAATAGGGTCAGACTGTCTCCGGACACAGGGCCACAGGGTCAGGCTCTCTCCGGACACCGGAACACTCAGGGTCAGACTCTCTCCAGACACGGGTTCACTTGGTCAGACTCTCACCGGATACGGGGTCACTCAGGGTCAGACACTCTCTGGATATGGGGTCATTCAGGGTCAGACTCTCTCCGGACACAGGGTCACTCAGGCTCAGATTCTCTCCAGACATGGGGTCACTCAGGGTCAGACTCTCTCCGGTCACGGGGTCACTCAGGATCAGACTTTCTGGACACGGGGTCATTCATGGTCAGACTCTCTGGACACGGGGTCACTCAGGGTCAGACTCTCTGGACATGGGGTCACTCAGGGTCGGACTATCTTCGGACACAGGGTCACTCAGGGTCAGACACCTTCCAGTCACGGGGTCACTCAGGGTCAGACTCTCTGGACACGGGGTCACTAAGGGTCAGACTGTCTCCGGACATGGGGTCACTCAGGGTCAGACTCTCTCCGGACATGGGGTCACTCAGGGTCAGACTCTCTCCGGACACGGGGTCACTCAGTTTCAGACTGTCTCCGGACACAGGGCCACTCAGGGTCAGGCTCTCTCCGGACACAGGGTCACTCAGGGTCAGACTCTCTCTGGACATGGGGTCACACAGGGTCAGATTCTCTCCGGACACGGGATCACTCAGGTTCAGACTCTCTCCAGACACGTGGTCACTCAGTGTCAGACTCTCTCTGGACACGGGATCACTCAGGGTCAGACTCTCTCTGGACACGGGGTCACTCAGGGTCAGACTGTCTCCGGACACAGGGTCACTCGGATCAGACTCTTTCCGGACACGGTGTCACTCAGGGTCAGACTCTCTCCGGACATGGGGTCACTCAGGGTCAGACTCTCTCCGGACACAGGGTCACTCAGGGTCAGACTGTCTCCGGACATGGGGTCACGCAGGGTCAGACTCTCTGGACACGGGGTCACTCGGATCAGACTCTCTCTGGACATGGGGTCACACAGAGTCAGACTCTCTCCGGACACGGGGTCACACTGGGTCAGACTGTCTCCGGACACAGGGCCACTGGGTCAGGCTCTCTCCGGACACCGGGTCACTCAGTGTCAGACTGTCTCCGGACACAGGGTCATTCAGGGTCAGACTTTCTCCGGACACTGGGTCACTCCGGGTCAGACTGTCTCCGGACACGGGGTCACTCAGGGTCAGACTCTCTCCGGACTCAGCGTCACTCAGGGTCAGACTCTCTCCAGACACGGGGTCACTCAGGGTCGGACTCTTTCCGGACACGGTGTCACTCAGGGTCAGACTCCCTCCGGACATGGGGTCACTCAGGGTCAGACTCTCTCCAGACACAGGGTCACTCAGGGTCAGACTATCTCCGGACACAGGGTCACTCAGGGTCAGACTGTCTCCGGACATGGGGTTACGCAGGGTCAGACTCTCTGGACACGGGGTCACTCGGATCAGACTCTCTCTGGACATGGGGTCACACAGAGTCAGACTCTCTCCGGACACGGGGTCACACTGGGTCAGACTGTCTCCGGACACAGGGTCACTCAGGGTCAGACTCTCTCCGGACATGGAGTCACTCAGTGTCAGACTGTCTCCGGACACAGGGTCATTCAGGGTCAGACTTTCTCCGGACACTGGGTCACTCCGGGTCAGACTGTCTCCGGACACGGGGTCACTCAGGGTCAGACTCTCTCCGGACTCAGCGTCACTCAGTGTCAGACTCTCTCCAGACACGGGGTCACTCAGGGTCGGACTCTTTCCGGACACGGTGTCACTCAGGGTCAGACTCTCTCCGGACATGGGGTCACTCAGGGTCAGACTCTCTCCAGACACAGGGTCACTCAGGGTCAGACTATCTCCGGACACAGGGTCACTCAGGGTCAGACTGTCTCCGGACATGGGGTCACTCAGGGTTAGACTCTCTGGACACGGGGTCACTCGGATCAGACTCTCTCCGGACATGGGGTCACACAGGGTCGGACTCTCTCCGGTCACGGGGTGAAATAGGGTCAGACTGTCTCCGGACACAGGGCCACAGGGTCAGGCTCTCTCCGGTCACCGGGACACTCAGGGTCAGACTCTCTCCAGACACGGGTTCACTTGGTCAGACTCTCACCGGATACGGGGTCACTCAGGGTCAGACACTCTCTGAATATGGGGTCATTCAGGGTCAGACTCTCTCCGGACACAGGGTCACTCAGGCTCAGATTCTCTCCAGACATGGGGTCACTCAGGGTCAGACTTTCTGGACACGGGGTCATTCATGGTCAGACTCTCTGGACACGGGTTCACTCAGGGTCAGACTCTCTGGACACAGGGTCACTCAGGGTCAGACTATCTTCGGACACAGGGTCACTCAGGGTCAGACACCTTCCAGTCATGGGGTCACTCAGGGTCAGACTCTCTGGACACGGGGTCACTAAGGGTCAGACTGTCTCCGGACATGGGGTCACTCAGGGTCAGACTCTCTCCGGACATGGGGTCACTCAGGGTCAGACTCTCTCCGGACACGGGGTCACTCAGGGTCAGACTCTCTCCGGACACAGCGTCACTCAGCGTCAGACTCTCTCCGGACACGGGGTCTGTCAGGGTCAGACTATTTCCGGACACGGGGTCACTCAGGGTCAGATTCTCTCCGGACATGGGGTCACACAGGGTCAGATTCTCTTCAGAAATGGGGTCACTCAGGGTCAGACTCTCTCCGGACACAGGGTCACTCAGTTTCATACTGTCTCCGGACACAGGGTCACTCAGGGTCAGGCTCTCTCCGGAAACAGGGTCACTCAGGGTCAGACTCTCTCTGGACACGGGGTCACTCAGGGTCAGACTCTCTCCAGACACGGGGTCACTCAGGGTCAGTCCCTCTCTGGACATGGGGTCACTCAGGGTCATAATCTCTCCGGACACGGGGTCACTCAGGGTCAGATTCTCTCCGTACACGGGGTCACTCAGGGTCAGACACTCTCCGGTCAAAGGGTCACTCAGGGTCAGACTCTCTCCAGACCCATGGTCACTCGGTCAGACTCTGACCGGACACGGGGTCAATCAGGGTCAGACTCTCTCTGGACATGGGGTCACTCAGGGTCAGACTCTCTCCGGACACAGGGTCACTCAGGCTCAGATTCGATCCAGACACGGGGTCACTCAGGTTCAAACTGTCTCCGGACATGGGGTCACTCAGGGTCAGACTCTCTCCGGACAAGGGGTCACTCAGGGTCAGACTCTCTTCGGACACGGGGTCACTCAGGGTCAGACTCTCCGGACACGGGGTCACTCAGGGTCAGATTATCTTCGGACATGGGGTCACTCAGGGTCAGTCTCTCTCCGGACATGGGGTCACTCAATGTCAGACTCTCTCCAAACACGTTATCACTCAGGGTCAGACTCTCTCTGGACACGAAGTCACTCAGGGTCGGACTCTCTCCGGAAACGTGGTCACTCAGGGTCAGACTCTCTCCGGACACGGGGTCACTCAGGGTCAGACTGTCTGCGGACACAGGGCCACTCAGAGTCAGGCTCTCTCCGGACACAGGGTCACTCAGGGTCAGACTCTCCGGACACAGGGTCACTCAGGGCCAGACAGTCTCTGGACAAGAGGTCACTCAGGGTCACACTCTCTCTGGACACGGGGTCACTCAGGATCAGACAATCTGCAGACACGGGTTCACTGAGGGTCAGACTGTTTCTGGACACGGGGTCACTCAGGTTCAGACGCTCTCCGGACATGGGGTCACTCAGGGTCAGACTCTCTCCAGACACGTGGTCACTCAGGGTCAGACTCTCTCCAGACACGTGGTCACTCAGGGTCAGACTGTCTCCTGACACGGGGTCACACTGTGTCAGACTGTCTCCGGACACAGGGCCACAGGGTCAGGCTCTCTCCGGACACCGGGTCACTCAGGGTCAGACTCTCTCTGGACACAGGGTCACTCAGGGTCAGACTCTCTCCAGACGTGGGGTCACTTGGTCAAACTCTCACCGGACATGGAGTCACTCAGGGTCAGACTGTCTCCGGACACAGGGTCATTCAGGGTCAGACTTTCTCCGGCCACTGGGTCACTCCGGGTCAGACTGTCTCCGGACACGGGGTCACTCAGGGTCAGACTCTCTCCAGACACGGGGTCACTCAGGGTCAGGCTCTCTCCGGACATGGGGTCACTCAGGGTCAGACTCTGTCCAGACGCGTGGTCACTCAGGGTCAGACTCTCTCCGGACACGAAGTCACTCAGGGTCAGACTCTCTCCGGAAATGTGGTCACTCAGGGTCAGACTCTCTCTGGACACGGGGTCACTCAGGGTCAGACTGTCTCCGGACACAGGGCCACTCAGAGTCAGGCTCTCTCCGGACACAGCGTCACTCAGGGTCAGACTCTCTCCAGACACGGGGTCACTCAGGGTCAGACTCTCACCGGACACGGGTTCACTCAGGGTCAGACTCTCTCCGGACATGGGGTCACTCAGGGTCAGACTCTCTCCGGACACAGGGTCACTCAGGCTCAGACTCTCTGGACATGGGGTTACTCAGGGTCAGACTATCTTCGGACACAGGGTCATTCAGGGTCAGACACCTTCCGGACACGGGGTCACTCAGGGTCAGACTCTCTGGACACGGTGTCACTAAGGGTCAGACTGTCTCCAGACACGGGGTCACTCAGGGTCAGACTCTCTCCGGACACAGCGTCACTCAGCGTCAGACTCTCTCCGGACACGGGGTCTGTCAGGGTCAGACTATTTCCGGACACGGGGTCACTCAGGGTCAGATTCTCTCCGGACATGGGGTCACACAGGGTCAGATTCTCTTCGGAAATGGGGTCACTCAGGGTCAGACTCTCTCCGGACACAGGGTCACTCAGTTTCAGACTGTCTCCGGACACAGGGTCACTCAGGGTCAGGCTCTCTCCGGAAACAGGGTCACTCAGGGTCAGACTCTCTCTGGACACGGGGTCACTCAGGGTCAGACTCTCTCCAGACACGGGGTCACTCAGGGTCAGTCCCTCTCTGGACATGGGGTCACTCAGGGTCATAATCTCTCCGGACACGGGGTCACTCAGGGTCAGATTCTCTCCGTACACGGGGTCACTCAGGGTCAGACACTCTCCGGACAAAGGGTCACTCAGGGTCAGACTCTCTCCAGACCCATGGTCACTCGGTCAGACTCTGACCGGTCACGGGGTCAATCAGGGTCAGACTCTCTCTGGACATGGGGTCACTCAGGGTCAGACTCTCTCCGGACACAGGATCACTCAGGCTCAGATTCGATCCAGACACGGGGTCACTCAGGTTCAAACTGTCTCCGGACATGGGGTCACTCAGGGTCAGACTCTCTCCGGACAAGGGGTCACTCAGGGTCAGACTCTCTTCGGACACGGGGTCACTCAGGGTCAGACTCTCCGGACACGGGGTCACTCAGGGTCAGATTATCTTCGGACATGGGGTCACTCAGGGTCAGTCTCTCTCCGGACATGGGGTCACTCAATGTCAGACTCTCTCCAAACACGTTATCACTCAGGGTCAGACTCTCTCTGGACACGAAGTCACTCAGGGTCGGACTCTCTCCGGAAACGTGGTCACTCAGGGTCAGACTCTCTCCGGACACGGGGTCACTCAGGGTCAGACTGTCTGCGGACACAGGGCCACTCAGAGTCAGGCTCTCTCCGGACACAGGGTCACTCAGGGTCAAATTCTCCGGACACAGGGTCACTCAGGGCCAGACAGTCTCTGGACAAGAGGTCACTCAGGGTCACACTCTCTCTGGACACGGGGTCACTCAGGATCAGACAATCTGCAGACACGGGTTCACTGAGGGTCAGACTGTTTCTGGACACGGGGTCACTCAGGTTCAGACGCTTCTCCGGACATGGGGTCACTCAGGGTCAGACTCACTCCAGACACGTGGTCACTCAGGGTCAGACTCTCTCCAGACACGTGGTCACTCAGGGTCAGACTGTCTCCTGACACGGGGTCACACTGTGTCAGACTGTCTCCGGACACAGGGCCACAGGGTCAGGCTCTCTCCGGACATCGGGTCACTCAGGGTCAGACTCTCTCTGGACACAGGGTCACTCAGGGTCAGACTCTCTCCAGACACGTGGTCACTCAGGGTCAGACTCTCTCCAGACACGTGGTCACTCAGGGTCAGACTGTCTCCGGACACAGGGCCACAGGGTCAGGCTCTCTCCGGACACCGGGTCACTCAGGGTCAGACTCTCTCTGGACACAGGGTCACTCAGGGTCAGACTCTCTCCAGACGTGGGGTCACTTGGTCAGACTCTCACCGGACATGGAGTCACTCAGGGTCAGACTGTCTCCGGACACAGGGTCATTCAGGGTCAGACTTTCTCCGGCCACTGGGTCACTCAGGGTCAGACTCTGTCCAGACGCGTGGTCACTCAGGGTCAGACTCTCTCCGGACACGAAGTCACTCAGGGTCAGACTCTCTCCGGAAATGTGGTCACTCAGGGTCAGACTCTCTCTGGACACGGGGTCACTCAGGGTCAGACTGTCTCCGGACACAGGGCCACTCAGAGTCAGGCTCTCTCCGGACACAGCGTCACTCAGGGTCAGACTCTCTCCAGACACGGGGTCACTCAGGGTCAGACTCTCACCGGACACGGGTTCACTCAGGGTCAGACTCTCTCCGGACATGGGGTCACTCAGGGTCAGACTCTCTCCGGACACAGGGTCACTCAGGCTCAGACTCTCTGGACATGGGGTTACTCAGGGTCAGACTATCTTCGGACACAGGGTCATTCAGGGTCAGACACCTTCCGGACACGGGGTCACTCAGGGTCAGACTCTCTGGACACGGTGTCACTAAGGGTCAGACTGTCTCCGGACACGGGGTCACTCAGGGTCAGACTCTCTCCGGACATGTGGTCACTCAGAGTCAGGCTCTCTCCGGACACAGCGTCACTCAGCGCCAGACTCTCTCCGGACACGGGGTCAGTCAGGGTCAGACTATTTCCGGACATGGGGTCACTCAGGGTCAGACTGTCACCGGACACAGGGCCACAGGGTCAGGCTCTCTCCGGACACCGGGTCACTCAGGGTCAGACTCTCTCTGGACACAGGGTCACTCAGGGTCAGACTCTCTCCAGACGTGGGGTCACTTGGTCAGACTCTCACCGGACATGGAGTCACTCAGGGTCAGACTGTCTCCGGACACAGGGTCATTCAGGGTCAGACTTTCTCCGCCCACTGGGTCACTCAGGGTCAGACTCTGTCCAGACGCGTGGTCACTCAGGGTCAGACTCTCTCCGGACACGAAGTCACTCAGGGTCAGACTCTCTCCGGAAATGTGGTCACTCAGGGTCAGACTCTCTCTGGACACGGGGTCACTCAGGGTCAGACTGTCTCCGGACACAGGGCCACTCAGAGTCAGGCTCTCTCCGGACACAGCGTCACTCAGGGTCAGACTCTCTCCAGACACGGGGTCACTCAGGGTCAGACTCTCACCGGACACGGGGTCACTCAGGGTCAGACTCTCTCCGGACATGGGGTCACTCAGGGTCAGACTCTCTCCGGACACAGGGTCACTCAGGCTCAGACTCTCTGGACATGGGGTTACTCAGGGTCAGACTATCTTCGGACACAGGGTCATTCAGGGTCAGACACCTTCTGGACACGGGGTCACTCAGGGTCAGACTCTCTGGACACGGTGTCACTAAGGGTCAGACTGTCTCCGGACACGGGGTCACTCAGGGTCAGACTCTATCCGGACATGTGGTCACTCAGAGTCAGGCTCTCTCCGGACACAGCGTCACTCAGCGTCAGACTCTCTCCGGACACGGGGTCAGTCAGGGTCAGACTATTTCCGGACATGGGGTCACTCAGGGTCAGACTCTCACCGGACATGGGGTCACACAGGGTCAGATTCTCTCCGGACACGGGGTCACTCAGGGTCAGACTCTCTCCAGACACGTGGTCACTCAGGGTCAGACTGTCTCCGGACACAGGGTCACTCGGATCAGACTCTTTCCGGACACGGTGTCACTCAGGGTCAGACTCTCTCCGGACATGGGGTCACTCAGGGTCAGACTCTCTCCGGACACAGGGTCACTCAGGGTCAGACTGTCTCCGGACATGGGGTCACGCAGGGTCAGACTCTCTGGACACGGGGTCACTCGGATCAGACTCTCTCTGGACATGGGGTCACACAGAGTCAGACTCTCTCCGGACACGGGGTCACACTGGGTCAGACTGTCTCCGGACACAGGGCCACTGGGTCAGGCTCTCTCCGGACACCGGGTCACTCAGTGTCAGACTGTCTCCGGACACAGGGTCATTCAGGGTCAGACTTTCTCCGGACACTGGGTCACTCCGGGTCAGACTGTCTCCGGACACGGGGTCACTCAGGGTCAGACTCTCTCCGGACTCAGCGTCACTCAGGGTCAGACTCTCTCCAGACACGGGGTCACTCAGGGTCGGACTCTTTCCGGACACGGTGTCACTCAGGGTCAGACTCTCTCCGGACATGGGGTCACTCAGGGTCAGACTCTCTCCAGACACAGGGTCACTCAGGGTCAGACTATCTCCGGACACAGGGTCACTCAGGGTCAGACTGTCTCCGGACATGGGGTTACGCAGGGTCAGACTCTCTGGACACAGGGTCACTCGGATCAGACTCTCTCTGGACATGGGGTCACACAGAGTCAGACTCTCTCCGGACACGGGGTCACACTGGGTCAGACTGTCTCCGGACACGGGGTCACTCAGGGTCAGACTCTCTCCGGACATGGAGTCACTCAGTGTCAGACTGTCTCCGGACACAGGGTCATTCAGGGTCAGACTTTCTCCGGACACTGGGTCACTCCGGGTCAGACTGTCTCCGGACACGGGGTCACTCAGGGTCAGACTCTCTCCGGACTCAGCGTCACTCAGTGTCAGACTCTCTCCAGACACGGGGTCACTCAGGGTCGGACTCTTTCCGGACACGGTGTCACTCAGGGTCAGACTCTCTCCGGACATGGGGTCACTCAGGGTCAGACTCTCTCCAGACACAGGGTCACTCAGGGTCAGACTATCTCCGGACACAGGGTCACTCAGGGTCAGACTGTCTCCGGACATGGGGTCACTCAGGGTTAGACTCTCTGGACACGGGGTCACTCGGATCAGACTCTCTCCGGACATGGGGTCACACAGGGTCGGACTCTCTCCGGTCACGGGGTGAAATAGGGTCAGACTGTCTCCGGACACAGGGCCACAGGGTCAGGCTCTCTCCGGACACCGGGACACTCAGGGTCAGACTCTCTCCAGACACGGGTTCACTTGGTCAGACTCTCACCGGATACGGGGTCACTCAGGGTCAGACACTCTCTGAATATGGGGTCATTCAGGGTCAGACTCTCTCCGGACACAGGGTCACTCAGGCTCAGATTCTCTCCAGACATGGGGTCACTCAGGGTCAGACTTTCTGGACACGGGGTCATTCATGGTCAGACTCTCTGGACACGGGTTCACTCAGGGTCAGACTCTCTGGACACAGGGTCACTCAGGGTCAGACTATCTTCGGACACAGGGTCACTCAGGGTCAGACACCTTCCAGTCATGGGGTCACTCAGGGTCAGACTCTCTGGACACGGGGTCACTAAGGGTCAGACTGTCTCCGGACATGGGGTCACTCAGGGTCAGACTCTCTCCGGACATGGGGTCACTCAGGGTCAGACTTTCTCCGGACACGGGGTCACTCAGGGTCAGACTCTCTCCGGACACAGCGTCACTCAGCGTCAGACTCTCTCCGGACACGGGGTCTGTCAGGGTCAGACTATTTCCGGACACGGGGTCACTCAGGGTCAGATTCTCTCCGGACATGGGGTCACACAGGGTCAGATTCTCTTCGGAAATGGGGTCACTCAGGGTCAGACTCTCTCCGGACACAGGGTCACTCAGTTTCATACTGTCTCCGGACACAGGGTCACTCAGGGTCAGGCTCTCTCCGGAAACAGGGTCACTCAGGGTCAGACTCTCTCTGGACACGGGGTCACTCAGGGTCAGACTCTCTCCAGACACGGGGTCACTCAGGGTCAGTCCCTCTCTGGACATGGGGTCACTCAGGGTCATAATCTCTCCGGACACGGGGTCACTCAGGGTCAGATTCTCTCCGTACACGGGGTCACTCAGGGTCAGACACTCTCCGGACAAAGGGTCACTCAGGGTCAGACTCTCTCCAGACCCATGGTCACTCGGTCAGACTCTGACCGGACACGGGGTCAATCAGGGTCAGACTCTCTCTGGACATGGGGTCACTCAGGGTCAGACTCTCTCCGGACACAGGGTCACTCAGGCTCAGATTCGATCCAGACACGGGGTCACTCAGGTTCAAACTGTCTCCGGACATGGGGTCACTCAGGGTCAGACTCTCTCCGGACAAGGGGTCACTCAGGGTCAGACTCTCTTCGGACACGGGGTCACTCAGGGTCAGACTCTCCGGACACGGGGTCACTCAGGGTCAGATTATCTTCGGACATGGGGTCACTCAGGGTCAGTCTCTCTCCGGACATGGGGTCACTCAATGTCAGACTCTCTCCAAACACGTTATCACTCAGGGTCAGACTCTCTCTGGACACGAAGTCACTCAGGGTCGGACTCTCTCCGGAAACGTGGTCACTCAGGGTCAGACTCTCTCCGGACACGGGGTCACTCAGGGTCAGACTGTCTGCGGACACAGGGCCACTCAGAGTCAGGCTCTCTCCGGACACAGGGTCACTCAGGGTCAGACTCTCCGGACACAGGGTCACTCAGGGCCAGACAGTCTCTGGACAAGAGGTCACTCAGGGTCACACTCTCTCTGGACACGGGGTCACTCAGGATCAGACAATCTGCAGACACGGGTTCACTGAGGGTCAGACTGTTTCTGGACACGGGGTCACTCAGGTTCAGACGCTCTCCGGACATGGGGTCACTCAGGGTCAGACTCTCTCCAGACACGTGGTCACTCAGGGTCAGACTCTCTCCAGAAACGTGGTCACTCAGGGTCAGACTGTCTCCTGACACGGGGTCACACTGTGTCAGACTGTCTCCGGACACAGGGCCACAGGGTCAGGCTCTCTCCGGACACCGGGTCACTCAGGGTCAGACTCTCTCTGGACACAGGGTCACTCAGGGTCAGACTCTCTCCAGACGTGGGGTCACTTGGTCAAACTCTCACCGGACATGGAGTCACTCAGGGTCAGACTGTCTCCGGACACAGGGTCATTCAGGGTCAGACTTTCTCCGGCCACTGGGTCACTCCGGGTCAGACTGTCTCCGGACACGGGGTCACTCAGGGTCAGACTCTCTCCAGACACGGGGTCACTCAGGGTCAGGCTCTCTCCGGACATGGGGTCACTCAGGGTCAGACTCTGTCCAGACGCGTGGTCACTCAGGGTCAGACTCTCTCCGGACACGAAGTCACTCAGGGTCAGACTCTCTCCGGAAATGTGGTCACTCAGGGTCAGACTCTCTCTGGACACGGGGTCACTCAGGGTCAGACTGTCTCCGGACACAGGGCCACTCAGAGTCAGGCTCTCTCCGGACACAGCGTCACTCAGGGTCAGACTCTCTCCAGACACGGGGTCACTCAGGGTCAGACTCTCACCGGACACGGGTTCACTCAGGGTCAGACTCTCTCCGGACATGGGGTCACTCAGGGTCAGACTCTCTCCGGACACAGGGTCACTCAGGCTCAGACTCTCTGGACATGGGGTTACTCAGGGTCAGACTATCTTCGGACACAGGGTCATTCAGGGTCAGACACCTTCCGGACACGGGGTCACTCAGGGTCAGACTCTCTGGACACGGTGTCACTAAGGGTCAGACTGTCTCCGGACACGGGGTCACTCAGGGTCAGACTCTCTCCGGACACAGCGTCACTCAGCGTCAGACTCTCTCCGGACACGGGGTCTGTCAGGGTCAGACTATTTCCGGACACGGGGTCACTCAGGGTCAGATTCTCTCCGGACATGGGGTCACACAGGGTCAGATTCTCTTCGGATATGGGGTCACTCAGGGTCAGACTCTCTCCGGACACAGGGTCACTCAGTTTCAGACTGTCTCCGGACACAGGGTCACTCAGGGTCAGGCTCTCTCCGGTAACAGGGTCACTCAGGGTCAGACTCTCTCTGGACATGGGGTCACTCAGGGTCAGACTCTCTCCAGACACGGGGTCACTCAGGGTCAGTCCCTCTCTGGACATGGGGTCACTCAGGGTCATAATCTCTCCGGACACGGGGTCACTCAGGGTCAGATTCTCTCCGTACACGGGGTCACTCAGGGTCAGACACTCTCCGGACAAAGGGTCACTCAGGGTCAGACTCTCCAGACCCATGGTCACTCGGTCAGACTCTGACCGGACACGGGGTCAATCAGGGTCAGACTCTCTCTGGACATGGGGTCACTCAGGGTCAGACTCTCTCCGGACACAGGATCACTCAGGCTCAGATTCGATCCAGACACGGGGTCACTCAGGTTCAAACTGTCTCCGGACAAGGGGTCACTCAGGGTCAGACTCTCTCCGGACAAGGGGTCACTCAGGGTCAGACTCTCTTCGGACACGGGGTCACTCAGGGTCAGACTCTCCGGACACGGGGTCACTCAGGGTCAGATTATCTTCGGACATGGGGTCACTCAGGGTCAGTCTCTCTCCGGACATGGGGTCACTCAATGTCAGACTCTCTCCAAACACGTTATCACTCAGGGTCAGACTCTCTCTGGACACGAAGTCACTCAGGGTCGGACTCTCTCCGGAAACGTGGTCACTCAGGGTCAGACTCTCTCCGGACACGGGGTCACTCAGGGTCAGACTGTCTGCGGACACAGGGCCACTCAGAGTCAGGCTCTCTCCGGACACAGGGTCACTCAGGGTCAGACTCTCCGGACACAGGGTCACTCAGGGCCAGACAGTCTCTGGACAAGAGGTCACTCAGGGTCACACTCTCTCTGGACACGGGGTCACTCAGGATCAGACAATCTGCAGACACGGGTTCACTGAGGGTCAGACTGTTTCTGGACACGGGGTCACTCAGGTTCAGACGCTTCTCCGGACATGGGGTCACTCAGGGTCAGACTCACTCCAGACACGTGGTCACTCAGGGTCAGACTCTCTCCAGACACGTGGTCACTCAGGGTCAGACTGTCTCCTGACACGGGGTCACACTGTGTCAGACTGTCTCCGGACACAGGGCCACAGGGTCAGGCTCTCTCCGGACACCGGGTCACTCAGGGTCAGACTCTCTCTGGACACAGGGTCACTCAGGGTCAGACTCTCTCCAGACACGTGGTCACTCAGGGTCAGACTCTCTCCAGACACGTGGTCACTCAGGGTCAGACTGTCTCCTGACACGGGGTCACACTGTGTCAGACTGTCTCCGGACACAGGGCCACAGGGTCAGGCTCTCTCCGGACACCGGGTCACTCAGGGTCAGACTCTCTCTGGACACAGGGTCACTCAGGGTCAGACTCTCTCCAGACGTGGGGTCACTTGGTCAGACTCTCACCGGACATGGAGTCACTCAGGGTCAGACTGTCTCCGGACACAGGGTCATTCAGGGTCAGACTTTCTCCGGCCACTGGGTCACTCAGGGTCAGACTCTGTCCAGACGCGTGGTCACTCAGGGTCAGACTCTCTCCGGACACGAAGTCACTCAGGGTCAGACTCTCTCCGGAAATGTGGTCACTCAGGGTCAGACTCTCTCTGGACACGGGGTCACTCAGGGTCAGACTGTCTCCGGACACAGGGCCACTCAGAGTCAGGCTCTCTCCGGACACAGCGTCACTCAGGGTCAGACTCTCTCCAGACACGGGGTCACTCAGGGTCAGACTCTCACCGGACACGGGTTCACTCAGGGTCAGACTCTCTCCGGACATGGGGTCACTCAGGGTCAGACTCTCTCCGGACACAGGGTCACTCAGGCTCAGACTCTCTGGACATGGGGTTACTCAGGGTCAGACTATCTTCGGACACAGGGTCATTCAGGGTCAGACACCTTCCGGACACGGGGTCACTCAGGGTCAGACTCTCTGGACACGGTGTCACTAAGGGTCAGACTGTCTCCGGACACGGGGTCACTCAGGGTCAGACTCTCTCCGGACATGTGGTCACTCAGAGTCAGGCTCTCTCCGGACACAGCGTCACTCAGCGTCAGACTCTCTCCGGACACGGGGTCAGTCAGGGTCAGACTATTTCCGGACATGGGGTCACTCAGGGTCAGACTGTCACCGGACACAGGGCCACAGGGTCAGGCTCTCTCCGGACACCGGGTCACTCAGGGTCAGACTCTCTCTGGACACAGGGTCACTCAGGGTCAGACTCTCTCCAGACGTGGGGTCACTTGGTCAGACTCTCACCGGACATGGAGTCACTCAGGGTCAGACTGTCTCCGGACACAGGGTCATTCAGGGTCAGACTTTCTCCGGCCACTGGGTCACTCAGGGTCAGACTCTGTCCAGACGCGTGGTCACTCAGGGTCAGACTCTCACCGGACACGGGTTCACTCAGGGTCAGACTCTCTCCGGACATGGGGTCACTCAGGGTCAGACTCTCTCCGGACACAGGGTCACTCAGGCTCAGACTCTCTGGACATGGGCTTACTCAGGGTCAGACTATCTTCGGACACAGGGTCATTCAGGGTCAGACACCTTCTGGACACGGGGTCACTCAGGGTCAGACTCTCTGGACACGGTGTCACTAAGGGTCAGACTGTCTCCGGACACGGGGTCACTCAGGGTCAGACTCTCTCCGGACATGTGGTCACTCAGAGTCAGGCTCTCTCCGGACACAGCGTCACTCAGTGTCAGACTCTCTCCGGACACGGGGTCAGTCAGGGTCAGACTATTTCCGGACATGGGGTCACTCAGGGTCAGACTCTCACCGGACATGGGGTCACACAGGGTCAGATTCTCTCCGGACACGGGGTCACTCAGGGTCAGACTCTCTCCAGACACGTGGTCACTCAGGGTCAGACTCTCTCTGGACACAGGGTCACTCAGGGTTAGACACCTTCCGGACACGGGGTCACTCAGGGTCAGACTGTCTCCGGACACAGGTTCACTGGGATCAGACTCTTTCCGGACACGGTGTCACTCAGGGTCAGATTCTCTCCGGACATGGGGTCACCCTGGGTCAGACTCTCTCCGGACACAGGGTCACTCAGGGTCAGACTGTCTCCGGACATGGGGTCACTCAGGGTCAGACTCTCTGGACACGGGGTCACTCGGATCAGACTCTCTCCGGACATGGGGTCACACAGAGTCAGACTCTCTCCGGACACGGGGTCACACTGGGTCAGACTGTCTCCGGACACAGGGCCACAGGGTCAGGCTCTCTCCGGACACCGGGTCACTCAGGGTCAGACTCTCTCCGGACACAGGTTCACTCAGGATCAGACTCTCTCCAGACATGGGGTCACTTGGTCAGACTCTCACCGGACACGGGGTCACTCAGGGTCAGACTCTCTCCGGACATGGAGTCACTCAGGGTCAGACTGTCTCCGGACACAGGGTCATTCAGGGTCAGACTTTCTCCGGACACTGGGTCACTCCGGGTCAGACTGTCTCCGGACACGGGGTCACTCAGGGTCAGACTCTCTCCGGACACGGGGTCACTCAGTGTCAGACACTCTCCGGACACGGGGTCACTCAGGGTCAGACTGTCTCCGGACACAGGGTCATTCAGGGTCAGACTTTCTCCGGACATGGGATCACTCAATGTCAGACTGTCTCCGGTAACAGGGTCACTCAGGGTCAGACTCTCTGGACATGGGGTCACTCAGGGTCAGACTGTCTCCGGACAAGGGGTCACTCAGGGTCAAACTCTCTCTGGACACGAGGTCACTCAGGGTTAGACAATCTGCAGACACGGGTTCACTGAGGGTCAGACTGTTTCCGGACACGGGGTCACTCAGGGTCAGACTCTCTCCGGACATGGGGTCACTCAGGGTCAGACTCTCTCCAGACACGTGGTCACTCAGGGTCAGACTCTCTCTGGACACGGGTCACTCAGGGTCAGACTCTCTCCGGACACGAAGTCACTCAGGGTCAGACTCTCTCCGGAAATGTGGTCACTCAGGGTCAGACTCTCTCTGGACACAGGGACACTCAGAGTCAGGCTCTCTCCGGACCCAGCGTCACTCAGGGTCAGACTCTCTCCAGACATGGGGTCACTCAGGGTCAGACTCTTTCCGGACACAGGGTCACTCAGGGTCAGACTGTCTCCGGACATGGAGTCACTCAGGGTCAGACTCTCTGGACACGGGGTCACTCGGATCAGACTCTCTCCGGACATGGGGTCACACAGGGTCAGACTCTCTCCGGACACGGGGTCACATAGGATCAGACTGTCTCCGGACACAGGGCCACAGGGTCAGGCTCTCTCCGGACACCGGGACACTCAGGGTCAGACTCTCTCCGGACACAGGGTCACTCAGGGTCAGACTCTCTCTAGACATGGGTTCACTTGGTCAGACTCTCACCGGACACGGGGTCACTCAGGGTCAGACTCTCTCCGGACATGGGGTCACTCAGGGTCAGACTCTCTCCGGACACAGGTTCACTCAGGCTCAGACTCTCTGGACACGGGGTTACTCAGGGTCAGACTATCTTCGGACACAGGGTCACTCAGGGTCAGACACCTTCCGGACACGGGGTCACTCAGGGTCAGACTCTCTGGACACGTTGTCACTAAGGGTCAGACTGTCTCCGGACACGGGGTCACTCAGGGTCAGACTCTCTCCGGACATAGGGTCACTCAGATTCAGGCTCTCTCCGGACACAGCGTCACTCAGCATCAGACTCTCTCCGGACACGGGGTCAGTCAGGGTCAGACTATTTCCGGACACGGGGTCACTCAGGGTCAGACTCTCTCCGGACATGGGGTCACACATGGTCAGATTCTCTCCGGACACGGGGTCACTCAGGGTCAGACTCTCTCCAGACACGTGGTCACTCAGGGTCAGACTCTCTCTGGACACGGGGTCACTCAGGGTCAGACTCTCTCTGGACACGGGGTCACTCAGGGTCAGACTGTCTCCGGACACAGGGTCACTCGGATCAGACTCTTTCCGGACACGGTGTCACTCAGGGTCAGACTCTCTCCGGACATGGGGTCACTCAGGGTCAGACTCTCTCCGGACACAGGGTCACTCAGGGTCAGACTGTCTCCGGACATGGTGTCACTCAGGGTCAGACTCTGGACACAGGGTCACTCGGATCAGACTTTCTCCGGACATGGGGTCACACAGAGTCAGACTCTCTCCGGACACGGGGTCACACTGTGTCAGACTGTCTCCGGACACAGGGCCACAGGGTCAGGCTCTCTCCGAACACCGGGTCACTCAGGGTCAGACTCTCTCCGGACACAGGGTCACTCAGGGTCAGACTCTCTCCAGACACGGGGTCACTTGGTCAGACTCTCACCGGACACGGGGTCACTCAGTGTCAGACTCTCTCCGTATATGGAGTCACTCAGGGTCAGACTGTCTCCGGACACAGGGTCATTCAGGGTCAGACTTTCTCCGGACACTGGGTCACTCCGGGTCAGACTGTCTCCGGACACGGGGTCACTCAGGGTCAGACTCTCTCCGGACACGGTGTCACTCAGGATCAGACACTCTCCGGACACGGGGTCACTCAGGGTCAGACTGTCTCCGGACCAAGGGTCTTTCAGGGTCAGACTTTCTCCGGACATGGGGTCACTCAATGTCAGACTGTCTCCGGTAACAGGGTCACTCAGGGTCAGACTCTCTGGACATGGGGTCACTCAGGGTCAGACTGTCTCCGGACAAGGGGTCACTCAGGGTCACACTCCCTCTGGACACGAGGTCACTCAGGGTCAGACAATCTGCAGACACGGGTTCACTGAGGGTCAGACTGTTTCCGGACACGGGGTCACTCAGGGTCAGACTCTCTCCGGACATGGGGTCACATAGGATCAGACTGTCTCCGGACACAGGGCCACAGGGTCAGGCTCTCTCCGGACACCGGGACACTCAGGGTCAGACTCTCTCCGGACACAGGGTCACTCAGGGTCAGACTCTCTCTAGACATGGGTTCACTTGGTCAGACTCTCACCGGACACGGGGTCACTCAGGGTCAGACTCTCTCCGGACATGGGGTCACTCAGGGTCAGACTCTCTCCGGACACAGGTTCACTCAGGCTCAGACTCTCTGGACACGGGGTTACTCAGGGTCAGACTATCTTCGGACACAGGGTCACTCAGGGTCAGACACCTTCCGGACACGGGGTCACTCAGGGTCAGACTCTCTGGACACGTTGTCACTAAGGGTCAGACTGTCTCCGGACACGGGGTCACTCAGGGTCAGACTCTCTCCGGACATAGGGTCACTCAGATTCAGGCTCTCTCCGGACACAGCGTCACTCAGCATCAGACTCTCTCCGGACACGGGGTCAGTCAGGGTCAGACTATTTCCGGACACGGGGTCACTCAGGGTCAGACTCTCTCCGGACATGGGGTCACACATGGTCAGATTCTCTCCGGACACGGGGTCACTCAGGGTCAGACTCTCTCCAGACACGTGGTCACTCAGGGTCAGACTCTCTCTGGACATGGGGTCACTCAGGGTCAGACTCTCTCTGGACACGGGGTCACTCAGGGTCAGACTGTCTCCGGACACAGGGTCACTCGGATCAGACTCTTTCCGGACACGGTGTCACTCAGGGTCAGACTCTCTCCGGACATGGGGTCACTCAGGGTCAGACTCTCTCCGGACACAGGGTCACTCAGGGTCAGACTGTCTCCGGACATGGTGTCACTCAGGGTCAGACTCTGGACACAGGGTCACTCGGATCAGACTTTCTCCGGACATGGGGTCACACAGAGTCAGACTCTCTCCGGACACGGGGTCACACTGTGTCAGACTGTCTCCGGACACAGGGCCACAGGGTCAGGCTCTCTCCGAACACCGGGTCACTCAGGGTCAGACTCTCTCCGGACACAGGGTCACTCAGGGTCAGACTCTCTCCAGACACGGGGTCACTTGGTCAGACTCTCACCGGACACGGGGTCACTCAGTGTCAGACTCTCTCCGTATATGGAGTCACTCAGGGTCAGACTGTCTCCGGACACAGGGTCATTCAGGGTCAGACTTTCTCCGGACACTGGGTCACTCCGGGTCAGACTGTCTCCGGACACGGGGTCACTCAGGGTCAGACTCTCTCCGGACACGGTGTCACTCAGGATCAGACACTCTCCGGACACGGGGTCACTCAGGGTCAGACTGTCTCCGGACCAAGGGTCTTTCAGGGTCAGACTTTCTCCGGACATGGGGTCACTCAATGTCAGACTGTCTCCGGTAACAGGGTCACTCAGGGTCAGACTCTCTGGACATGGGGTCACTCAGGGTCAGACTGTCTCCGGACAAGGGGTCACTCAGGGTCACACTCCCTCTGGACACGAGGTCACTCAGGGTCAGACAATCTGCAGACACGGGTTCACTGAGGGTCAGACTGTTTCCGGACACGGGGTCACTCAGGGTCAGACTCTCTCCGGACATGGGGTCACTCAGGGTCAGACTCTCTCCAGACACGTGGTCACTCAGGGTCAGACTCTCTCTGGACACGGGTCACTTAGGGTCAGACTCTCTCCGGACACGAAGTCACTCAGGGTCAGACTCTCTCCGGAAATGTGGTCACTCAGGGTCAGACTCTCTCTGGACATGGGGTCACTCAGGGTCAGACTGTCTCCGGACACAGGGCTACTCAGAGTCAGGCTCTCTCCGGCCACAGCGTCACTCAGGGTCAGACTCTCTCCAGACACGGGGTCACTCAGGGTCAGACTCTCACCGGACACGGGGTCACTCAGGGTCAGACTGTCTCCGGACTTGGGGTCACTCAGGGTCAGACTCTCTGGACACGGGGTCACTCGAATCAGACTCTCTCTGGACACGGGGTCACATAGGGTCAGACTGTCTCCGGACACGGGGTCACTCAGGGTCAGTCTCTCTCCGGACATGGGGTCTCTCAGAGTCAGGCTCTCTCCGGACACAGCGTCACTCAGCGTCAGACTCTCTCCGGACATGGGGTCAGTCAGGGTCAGACTATTTCCGGACATGGGGTCACACAGAGTCAGACTCTCTCCGGACACGGGGTCACACTGGGTCAGAATGTCTCCGGACACAGGGCCACAGGGTCAGGCTCTCTCCGGACACCGGGTCACTCAGGGTCAGACTCTCTCCGGACACAGGTTCACTCAGGGTCAGACTCTCACCAGACACAGGGTCACTTGGTCAGACTCTCACCGGACACGGGGTCACTCAGGGTCAGACTCTCTCCGGACATGGAGTCACTCAGGGTCAGACTGTCTCCAGACACAGGGTCATTCAGGGTCAGACTCTCTCTGGACATGGGGTCACTCAGGGCCAGACTGTCTCTGGACACGGGTCACTCAGGGCCAGACTGTATCCAGACACAGTGTCACTCCTGGTCATACTGTCTCCAGACAGAGGTGGGGACGAGGTAGGAGGGATTGGGCTGGGGAGGGGTGTGGAGAGGGTGAGGTGGCGATCGTGAGGTGGCGATCAGTTGGAGATCCCCAGGGACAGATCTCAGGCTCCCTCGAGCCTCCTAACTATCAGTTGGGTTGTGGGGAGGGTCTGGGCTTAGCCGGGGTAGGGCTTTACCTGGGGATCCTTCTATTTAAAAAAGGAGGCAGACAAAAAGCAGGAAACTATAGACCAGTTGGCCTAACATCTGTGGTTGGGAAAATGTTGGAGTCCATTATTAAAGAAGCAGTAGCAGGACATTTGGAAAAGCAAAATTCGGTCAGGCAGAGTCAGCATGGATTTATGAACGGGAAGTCATGTTTGAGAAATTTGCTGGAATTCTATGAGGATGTAACAAACAGGGTGGATAAAGGGGAACCAGTGGATGTGGTGTATTTAGACTTCCAGAAGGCATTTGACAAGGTGCCACATAAAAGGTTACTGCACAAGATAAAAGTTCACGGGTTGGGGGCAATATATTAGCATGGATAGAGGATTGGCCAACTAACAGAAACAGAGAGTGGGGATAAATGTGTCATTGTCGGGTTGGTAATCAGTAACTAGTGGGGTGCCGCAGGGATCAGTGCTGGGCCCCAACTATTTGCAATCTATATTAACGACTTGGAAGAAGGGACTGAGTGTAACGGAGCCAAGTTTGCTGACAATACAAAGATGGGAGGAAAAGCAATGTGTGAGGAGGACACAAAAAACCTGCAAAAGGGCAGAGACAGGCTCAGTGAGGGGAAACATTTGTCAGATGGAGTATAATGTGGGAAAGTGTGAGCTCAGGCACTTTGTCAGAAACAATCAAAGATCAAGTTGTGATTTAAATGGAGAAAGATTGCAAAGTGCTGCAGTACAGCGGGACCTGGGGGGACTTGTGCAGGAAACACAAAAGGTTAGTATGCAGGTACAGCAAGAAATCAGGAAGGCCAATGGAATCTTGGCCTTTATTGCAAGGGGGATGGAGTATAAAAACAGGGAAGTCTTGCTCCAGTTATGCAGGATATTGGTGAGGCCACACCTGGAGTACTGCGTGCAGTTTTGGTTTCCATATTTACGAAAGAATATACTTGCTTTGGAGGCAGTTCAGAGAAGGTTCACTCGGTTGATTCCGGAGATGAGGGGGTTGACTTATGAGGAAAGGTTGAGGAGGTTGGGCCTCTACTCATTGGAATTCAGAAGAATGAGAGGTGATCTTATCGAAACGTATAAGATAATGAGGGGGCTTGACAAGGTGGATGCAGAGAGGATGTTTCCACTGATGGGGGAGACTAGAACTAGGGGGCATGGTCTTAGAATAAGAGGCTTCTCATTTAAAACTGAGATGAGGAGAAATTTCTTCTCTCAGAGGGTTGTAAATCTGTGGAATTCTCTGCCTCAGAGAGCTGTGGAGGCTGGGTCATTGAATATATTTAAGACAGAAATAGATAGTTTCTTAAACGATAAGGGAATAAGGGGGCGGGCAGGGAAGTGGAGCTGAGTCCATGATCAGATCAGCCATGATCGTATTAAATGGCGGAGCAGGCTCGAGGGGCCGTATGGCCGACTCCTGCTCCTATTTCTTATAGAAACATAGAAACATAGAAAATAGGTGCAGGAGTAGGCCATTCGGCCCTTCGAGCCTGCACCACCATTCGATGAGTTCATGGCTGAACATGCAACTTCAGTATCCCATTCCTGCTTTCTCACCATACCCCTTGATCCCCCTAGTAGTAAGGACTTCATCTAACTCCTTTTTGAATATATTTAGTGAATTGGCCAAAACAACTTTCTGTGGTAGAGAATTCCACAGGTTCACCACTCTCTGGGTGAAGAAGTTTCTCCTCATCTCGGTCCTAAATGGCTTACCCCTTATCCTTAGACTGTGACCCCTGGTTCTGGACTTCTTCAACATTGGGAACATTCTTCCTGCATCTAACCTGTCTAAACCCGTCAGAATTTTAAATGTTTCGATGAGATCCCCTCTCATTCTTCTGAACTCCAGTGGATACAAGCCCAGTTGATCCAGTCTTTCTTGATATGTCAGTCCCGCCATCCCGGGAATCAGTCTGGTGAACCTTCGCTGCACTCCCTCAATAGCAAGAATGTCCTTCCTCAAGTTAGGAGACCAAAACTGTACACAATACTCCAGGTGTGGCCTCACCAAGGCCCTGTACAACTGTAGTAACATCTCCCTGCCCCTGTACTCAAATCCTCTCGCTATGAAGGCCAACATGCCATTTGCTTTCTTAACCGCCTGCTGTACCTGCATGCTAACCTTCAATGACTGGTGTACCATGACACCCAGGTCTCGTTGCACCTCCCCTTTTCCTAATCTGTCACCATTCAGATAATAGTCTGTCTCTCTGTTTTTACCACCAAAATGGATAACCTCACATTTATCCACATTATACTTAATCTGCCATGCATTTGCCCACTCACCTAACCTATCCAAGTCACTCTGCAGCCTAATAGCATCCTCCTCACAGCTCACACTGCCACCCAACTTAGTGTCATCCGCAAATCTGGAGATACTACATTTAATCCCCTCGTCTAAATCATTAATGTACAATGTAAACAGCTGGGGCCCCAGCACAGAACCTTGCGGTACCCCACTAGTCGCTGCCTGCCATTCTGAAAAGTACCCATTTACTCCTACTCTTTGCTTCCTGTCTGACAACCAGTTCTCAATCCACGTCAGCACACTACCCCCAATCCCATGTGTTCTTATGTTCTTATGTTCTTATCAGAACAGCAGGCATGCAGGTACAGCAGGCGGTGATGAAGGCAAATGGTATGTTGGCCTTCACAGCTAGGGGATTTGAGTATAGGAGCAGGGAGGTCTTACTGCAGTTGTACAGGGCCTTGGTGAGGCCTCACCTGGAATATTGTGTTCAGTTTTGGTCTCCTAATCTGAGGAAGGACGTTCTTGTTATTGAGGGAGTGCAGCGAAGGTTCACCAGACTGATTCCAGGGATGGCAGGACTGATATACGAGGAGAGATTGGATCGACTGGGCCTGTATTCACAGAGTTTAGAAGGATGAGAGGGAATCTCATAGAAATATATAGAATTCTGATGGGACTGGACAGGTTAGATGCGGGAAGAATGTTCCCGATGTTGGGGAAGTCCAGAACCAGGGGACACAGTCTAAGGATAAGGGGTAAGCCATTTAGGACCGAGACGAGGAGAAACTTCTTCACTCAGAGAGTTGTTAACCTGTGGAATTCCCTGCCACAGAGAGTTGTTGATGCCAGTTCATTGGATATATTCAAGAGGGAGTTAGATATGGCCCTTACGGCTAAAGAGATCAAGGGGTATGGAGAGAAAGCAGGAAAGGGGTACTGAGGGAATGATCAGCCATGATCTTATTGAATGGTGGTGCAGGCTCGAAGGGCCGAATGGCCTACTCCTGCACCTATTTTCTATGTTTCTATGTTTCTATGTTTCTACTGCCCCCACCCAGTCACACCAGCCTCCTCTGACCGATTGCATCTTTAGTCATCATTATCATCATCATAGGCAGTCCCTCGGAATCGAGGAGGACTTGCTTCCACTCCCTAAGTGAGTTCTTTGATGGTTGAACAGTCCGATACGGGAGCCACAGACCCTGTTACAGGTGGGACAGACATTCGTCGGGGGAAGGGGTCGGTGGGGCTGGTTTGCCGCGTGCTCCTTCCACTGCCTGCGTCTGGCCTCTTCATGCTCCTTGCGTCGAGACTCAAAGAGGTCAACGCCCTCCTGGATGGACTTTCTCCACCTCGGGCGGTCTGCGGCCAGGGTCTCCCAGGTGTCAGTGGTGATGTCGCACTTTACCAGGGTGGCTTTGAGGGTGTCCTTATAACGTTTCCACTGTCCACCTTTGGCTCGTTTACCATGAAGGAGCTCCACATAAAGCATTTGCTTAGGGAGTCTCATATCTGGCATGTGAACTACGTGGCCTGCCCAGTGGAGCTGATCGAGTGTGGTCAGTGCTTCAATGCTGGGGATGTTGGCCTGGTCGAGGACACTAATGTGCGTCAGTCCTCCCAGAGGATTTGTTGGATCTTGCGGAGACATCGTTGGTGGTATTTCTCCAGTGACTTGAGGTGTTTACTGTACATGGTCCATGTCTCTGAGCCATACAGGAGGGCGGGTATTACTACAGCCCTGTAGACCATGAGCTTGGTGGTAGGTTTGAGGGCCTGGTCTTCAAACACTCTTTTCCTCAGACGGCCGAAGGCTGCACTGACGCACTGGAGGCGGTGTTGGATCTCGGCATCAATGTCTGCCTTTGTTGATGAGAGGCTCCCGAGATATGAGAAATGGTCCACGTTGTCCAGGGCTGTGCCGTGGATCTTGATGATTGGAGGGCAGTGCTGTGCGGTGACAGGCTCTTCAATGAAAACACTTCCCATCTCACAACTCTTTAAATAAAACTCACTCCGTGTCTCAACTTGATGGAGTCCCTGGTTTATTTCTTTCCCTATCTTCATCTCTTTATCGTGTTTATCATTTCCTCTTTCACTCTCTGTCTAGCTGCCTCTCTGTCTGTTTCTCTCTCTCTCTATCTCACTCTCTGTCACCTTCTCTCCCTCTCTGTCTCTCTCTGTCTCTCTCTCTCCCTCTCTGTCTGTCTGTCCCTCTCCCTCTCTGTCTCTCTCTATCTCTATGTCTGTCTCTCTCTCTCTCTCTCTCTCTGTCTCTTTCTCCCTCGCTCTGTCTCTTTCTCCCTCGCTGTCTCTCTCTGTCTGTCTGTCCCTCTCCCTCTCTGTCTCTCTCTCTCTCTATGTTTGTCTCTCTCTCTCTCTCTCTCTCTGTCACCTTCTCTCCCTCTCGCTCTGTCTCTCTCCCTCTCTGTCTCTCTCTCTCTCTCTCTCGCCCTCTCTCTGTCTGTCACCTTCTCTCTCTCTCTCTGTGTCTGTCTCTTTCTCTCCCTCTCTCTCTGTCTCCCTCCCTCCCTCCCTCCCTCTCTCTCTCTCTCTCTCTCTCTCTCTCCCTCTCTCTGTCTGTCACCTTCTCTCTCTCTCTCTGTCTCTCTCTCTCTCTCTCTGTCTCTCTCTCTCTCCCTCCCTCTCTCTGTCTGTCACCTTCTCTCTCTCTCTCTCTCTGTCTCTCTCCCTCTCTCTGTCTGTCACCTTCTCTCCTTCTCTCTGTCTGTCTCTTTCTCTCCCTCTCTCTCTGTCTCCCTCCCTCCCTCCCTCCCTCCCTCTCTCTCTCTCTCTCTCTCTCCCTCTCTCTGTCTGTCACCTTCTCTCTCTCTCTCTCTCTGTCTCTCTCTCTCTCTCTGTCGCTCTCTCTCTCCCTCCTTCTCTCTGTCTGTCACCTTCTCTCTCTCTCTCTCTCTCTGTCTCTCTCTCTCTCTCTGTCTGTCACCTTCTCTCCCTCTCTCTGTCTGTCTCTTTCTCTCCCTCTCTGTCTCCCTCCCTCCCTCCCTCTCTCTCTCTCTCCCTCTCTCTGTCTGTCACCTTCTCTCTCTCTCTCTGTCTCTCTCTCTCTCTCTGTCTCTGTCTCTCTCCCTCTCTCTGTCTGTCTCTTTCTCTCCCTCTCTCTGTCTCTTTCTCTCCCTCTCTCTCTGTCTCCCTCCCTCCCTCTCTCTCTCTCTCTCTCTCTGTCTGTCACCTTCTCCCCCTCTCTCTGTCTATTGCCTTCTCTCCCTCTCTGTCTCTGTCTTTCTCTCTGTCTGTCTCTCTCTGTCTTTCTCTCTCCTTCTCTCCTTCTCCCTCTGTCTCTCTCTCTCTTTCTCCCTCTCTCCATCTGTCACCTTCTCTCCCTCTCTCGCTATGTCTCTCTCCCTCTGTCTGTCACCTTCTCTCCCTCTCTCTCTGTTTCTCTCCCTCTCTCTCTCTGTCTCTCTTTCTCTGTTTCCCTCTCTCTCTCTCTCTCTCTCTCTCCCTCTTTCTCTGTATCTGTGCGTCTCTCTGTCTCTGTGTGACTCTCTCTGTCTCTTGCACCCTCTCTCTCTCTCTGCCTCCCTCTCTGTCTGACTGTCTGTCTGTCTCTCTCTCTCTCTCTCTCACTAATGTCCCTCTCTCTCTCTGACTGTCTTTCTGTGTCTCTCTCTCACTCTCTGTCTCTTTCTCTCTCTCACTCTCTCTCTCTCTCTGTCTCTCTCTGTCTGTCTCGCTCTCTGTCTCTCTCTCTCTGTCTCTGTGTCTGTCTCTCTGTATCACTCTCTCTCTGTCACTCCCCCTCTCTCTGCCTCCCTCCCTGTCACTCTCTCTCCCTCTGTGCCTCCCCATCACCCCGTTTGTTGATGCTTGTCCACCTCTGCTGCGTGACTGTGGTTATCAATGTCCGGCTGAGTAACTCTGATGTATATAAACGATCGCCAATTAACCGTTCAAACAGCAGGGAAACTTCAACCCTCTGTGGAATAAAACTGATGTCACACTCTGTACAACCGGTCCCCATCCTGTTGGACATGTAACATTTAAAATACATTCAATGTTCCATGTTAAATAGCCACCCTTTAATAAAATATATTTTGAAACAATACAACAATATTTAATTGTATAAATATAATTATAGCAAATGAACATAAGAACTAGGAGCAGGAATTTGCCATTCGGCCCCTCGAGCCTGCTCCGCCATGCAATGAGATCACGGCTGATCATCTCCACTTTCCCGCCCGATCCCCATATCCCTCGATTTCCCTCGATCTCAGCCTTGAATATACTCGGAGACTCAGTCTCCACAGCCGTCTGGGGCAGAGAACTCCAGAGATTCACCACCCTCCGAGTGAAGAAATTCCTCCTCATCTCAGTCCTCAATGGCCGAACCCTTATCCTGAGACTGTGTGACCCCCTGGTTCTAGACTCCCCAGCCCAGGGGGAAACACCCTCCCTGCCCTCGAAGAATTTTATATGTTTCAATGAGATCATCTCTCATTCTTCGAAACTCCAGAGTTTATCGGCCCATTCTCCTCCAGCCTAATAGAATCAATAATCACTCAGCCCTGGGCCCATTGGGCCCCTCGAGCCCGTGCTGTGCTGGCTCTGTGACAGAACGATCCAATCAGTCCCACTCCCCCTGCTCTTTCCCCACAGCCCCCGCACATTGTCCCCGACCAGTATTTATCCAATTCCCGGTTTGAAAGTCACGATTGAATCTGCTCCCACCGCCCTTTCAGGCAGCGTGTTCCCGATCACAACAACTCGCTGCGTAAACACATTCTCCCCATCTCCCCCCTCTGCTTCTATCGCTGAATCTCGTCAATCTGTGCCCCTCTGGTTACCCACCCTCCTGTCCCTGGGGAACAGTCTCTACCCATCTACTCCATCATTTACTCCATCAAAACCCATTGGAATTTTGAACACCTCGATGATATCTCCTCTTACAAGGTGGATGCAGAGAGGATGTTTCCACTGATGGGGGAGACTAGAACTAGAGGGCATGATCTTAGAATAAGGGGCCGCCCATTTAAAACTGAGATGAGGAGGAATTTCTTCTCTCAGAGGGCTGTAAATCTGAGGAATTCTCTGCCCCAAAGAGAGCTGTGGAAGCTGGGACATTGAATATATTTAAGGCGGAGAGAGACAGTTTCTCAACTGATAAAGGAATAAGGGGTTATGGGGAGTGGGCGGGGAAGTGGAGCTGAGTCCATGATCGGATCAGCCATGATCGTATTAAATGGCGGAGCAGGCTCGAGGGGCCGAATGGCCGGCTCCTGCTCCTAGTTCTTATGTTCTTATGTTCTTGGCTCTAACCACCCCAGCTTCTTCAGGCTCTGCACGTGACTGAAGTCGCCCAACCCCGGGACCATTCTGGTCAATCCCCTCTGCACCCTCTCCCAGGCCTTCACATCCTTCCTAAAGTGCGGTGCCCAGAATTGGACACAATACTCCAGCAGGGCCGAATCAGTGTTTTATACAGGTTTAGCACAATTCCTGGCTTTTGTACTCAATTCCTCTATTAATAAAGCCAAGCATCTCATATGCTTTTTAACAGCTTTATATATATATAGTGTCAGCCGTGGCTCAGTGAGCATCACACTCCCGTCTGTGTCATAAGGTCGTGGCTTCAAGTCCCACTCCAGCAACTTGAGCACAAAAATCCAGGCTGATACTCCCAATGCAGTCCTGAGGGAGTGCCGCACTGTCGGAGGTGCAGTACTGAGGGAGCGCCGCACTGTCGGAGGGGCAGTACTGAGGGAGTGCTGCACTGTCGGAGGGGCAATAGTGAGGGAGTGCTGCAGTGTGGGAGGGTCAGTACTGAGGGAGCGCCGCACTGTCGGAGGGGCAGTACTGAGGGAATGCTGCACTGTCGGAGGGGCAGTACTGAGGGAGCGCCGCACTGTCGGAGGGGCAGTACTGAGGGAGTGCCGCACTGTTGGAGGGGCGGTACTGAGGGAGTGCTGCACTGTCGGAGGAGCGGTACTGAGGGAGTGCCGCACTGTGGGAGGGGCCGTACTGAGGGAGCGCCGCACTGTCGGAGGGGTCGTACTGAGGGAGCGCTGCATTGTCGGAGGGGTAGTACTGAGGGAGTGCTATAGTGTCGGAGGGGCCGTACTGAGGGAGCGCTCCTCTGTCGGAGGGGCAGTACTGAGGGAGTGCCGCACTGTCGGAGGGGCAGTACTGAGGGAGCGCCGCACTGTCGGAGGGGCAGTACTAAGGGAGTGCTGTAGTGTCGGAGGGGCAGTACTGAGGGAGCGCTCCTCTGTCGGAGGGGCAGTATTGAGGGAGTGCTGCACTGTCGGAGGGGCAGTATTGAGGGAGTGCTGCACTCTCGGAGGGGCAGTACTGAGGGAGCGCCGCACTGTCGGAGGGGCAGTACTGAGGGAGTGCCGCACTGTCGGAGGGGTCGTACTGAGGGAGCGCTGCATTGTCGGAGGGGTAGTACTGAGGGAGTGCTGTAGTGTCGGAGGGGCCATATTGAGGGAGCGCTCCTCTGTCGGAGGGGCAGTATTGAGGGAGTGCTGCACTCTCGGAGGGGCAGTACTGAGGGAGCGCCGCACTGTCGGAGGGGCAGTACTGAGGGAGTGCCGCACTGTCCAAGGGGCAGTACTGAGGGAGTGCCGCACTGTCGGAGGGGCAGTACTGAGGGAGCGCCGCACTGTTGGAGGGGCAGTACTAAGGGAGTGCAGCACTGTCGGAGGGGCAGTACTGAGGGAGCGCCGCACTGTCGGAGGGGCAGTACTGAGGGAGTGCCGCACTGTTGGAGGGGCGGTACTGAGGGAGTGCTGCACTGTCGGAGGAGCGGTACTGAGGGAGTGCCGCACTGTGGGAGGGGCCTTACTGAGGGAACGCCGCACTGTCGGAGGGGTCGTACTGAGGGAGCGCTGCATTGTCGGAGGGGTAGTACTGAGGGAGTGCTGTAGTGTCGGAGGGGCCGTATTGAGGGAGCGCTCCTCTGTCGGAGGGGCAGTATTGAGGGAGTGCTGCACTCTCGGAGGGGCAGTACTGAGGGAGCGCCGCACTGTCGGAGGGGCAGTACTAAGGGAATGCAGCACTGTCGGAGGGGCAGTACTGAGGGAGCGCCGCACTGTCGGAGGGGTCGTACTGAGGGAGCGCTGCATTGTCGGAGGGGTAGTACTGAGGGAGTGCTGTAGTGTCGGAGGGGCCGTATTGAGGGAGCGCTCCTCTGTCGGAGGGGCAGTATTGAGGGAGTGCTGCACTCTCGGAGGGGCAGTACTGAGGGAGCGCCGCACTGTCGGAGGGGCAGTACTGAGGGAGTGCCGCACTGTCCAAGGGGCAGTACTGAGGGAGTGCCGCACTGTCGGAGGGGCAGTACTGAGGGAGCGCCGCACTGTCGGAGGGGCAGTACTAAGGGAGTGCAGCACTGTCGGAGGGGCAGTACTGAGGGAGCGCCGCACTGTCGGAGGGGTCGTACTGAGGGAGCGCTGCATTGTCGGAGGGGTAGTACTGAGAGAGTGCTGTAGTGTCGGAGGGGCCGTATTGAGGGAGCGCTCCTCTGTCGGAGGGGCAGTATTGAGGGAGTGCTGCACTCTCGGAGGGGCAGTACTGAGGGAGCGCCGCACTGTCGGAGGGGCAGTACTGAGGGAGTGCCGCACTGTCCAAGGGGCAGTACTGAGGGAGTGCCGCACTGTCGGAGGGGCAGTACTGAGGGAGTGCCGCACTGTTGGAGGGGCGGTACTGAGGGAGTGCTGCACTGTCGGAGGAGCGGTACTGAGGGAGTGCCGCACTGTGGGAGGGGCCGTACTGAGGGAGCGCCGCACTGTCGGAGGGGTCGTACTGAGGGAGCGCTGCATTGTCGGAGGGGTAGTACTGAGGGAGTGCTGTAGTGTCGGAGGGGCCGTATTGAGGGAGCGCTCCTCTGTCGGAGGGGCAGTATTGAGGGAGTGCTGCACTCTCGGAGGGGCAGTACTGAGGGAGCGCCGCACTGTCGGAGGGGCAGTACTGAGGGAGTGCCGCACTGTCCAAGGGGCAGTACTGAGGGAGTGCCGCACTGTCGGAGGGGCAGTACTGAGGGAGCGCCGCACTGTCGGAGGGGCAGTACTAAGGGAGTGCAGCACTGTCGGAGGGGCAGTACTGAGGGAGCGCCACACTGTCGGAGGGGTCGTACTGAGAGAGCGCTGCATTGTCGGAGGGGTAGTACTGAGAGAGTGCTGTAGTGTCGGAGGGGCCGTATTGAGGGAGCGCTCCTCTGTCGGAGGGGCAGTATTGAGGGAGTGCTGCACTCTCGGAGGGGCAGTACTGAGGGAGCGCCGCACTGTCGGAGGGGCAGTACTGAGGGAGTGCCGCACTGTCCAAGGGGCAGTACTGAGGGAGTGCCGCACTGTCGGAGGGGCAGTACTGAGGGAGCGCCGCACTGTCGGAGGGGCAGTACTAAGGGAGTGCAGCACTGTCGGAGGGGCAGTACTGAGGGAGCGCCGCACTGTCGGAGGGGCAGTACTGAGGGAGTGCCGCACTGTTGGAGGGGCGGTACTGAGGGAGTGCTGCACTGTCGGAGGAGCGGTACTGAGGGAGTGCCGCACTGTGGGAGGGGCCGTACTGAGGGAGCGCCGCACTGTCGGAGGGGTCGTACTGAGGGAGCGCTGCATTGTTGGAGGGGTAGTACTGAGGGAGTGCTGTAGTGTCGGAGGGGCCGTACTGAGGGAGCGCTCCTCTGTCGGAGGGGCAGTACTGAGGGAGTGCCGCACTGTCGGAGGGGCAGTACTGAGGGAGCGCCGCACTGTCGGAGGGGCAGTACTAAGGGAGTGCAGCACTGTTGGAGGGGCAGTACTGAGGGAGCGCCGCAGTGTCGGAGGGGCAGTACTGAGGGAGCGCCGCACTGTCGGAGGGGCAGTACTGAGGGAGTGCTGCACTGTCGGAGGGGCAGTACTGAGGGAGCGCCGCACTGTCGGAGGGGCAGTACTGAGGGAGTGCCGCATTGTCGGAGGGGCAGTACTGAGGGAGCGCTGCACTGTCAGAGGGGACGTCTTTTGGACGAGACGTTAAACCGAGGCCCTGTCTGCCCCTCGCGGGTGGATGTAAAAGATCCCATGGCACTATTTTGAAGAAGAGCGGGGGAGCTCTCCCCATTGTCCTGGGGTCAATATTTATCCCTCAATCAACATAACAAAAACTGATTATCTGGGCCATTATCACATTGCTGTGTGTGGGAGCTTGCTGTGCGCAAATTGGCGCATTACAGCAGTGACCACACTCCAAAAGTACTTCATTGGCTGTAAAGTGCTTTGGGACGCCTGGTGGTCGTGAAAGGCGCTATATAAATGCAAGTCTTTCTTTGGTTCTTTTGCCAATCACTTTAAATGTGTGTCCCCTGATTACCGATCCTCATGACATTGGAAACCCTTTCCCTTTGCTTGACTCTAATTGAAGACCTCCATCAAATCTCCTCTTGACCTGAGGGTTCCCCTTGTCCTCACCTTTCACCCCACCAGCCTCCACATTCAACGGATCATCCTCCACCATTTCCGCCACCTCCAGCATGATCCCACCACCAATCACATCTTCTCCTTCCCTCCCCTCTCAGCGTTCCGAAGGGACCTCTCCTTCCGCGACATCCTGGTCCGTTCCGCAGTCACCCCCAGCACCCCCTCCCCTTCCCACGGCACCTTCCCGTGCAAGCGCAGGAGATGCAACACCTGCCCTTTTACCTCCTCCCTTCCCACTATCCAGGGCCTCAAACACTCCTTCCAGGTGAAACAGCGATTTACCTGTACTTGTTGCAATTTAGTATACTGTATTCACTGCTCACGATGTGGTATCCTCTACATTGGACTAGATTGGGTGACCGCTTTGCGGAACACCTCCGTGCAGTCCGTAAGTGTGACCTCGAGCTTCCAGTGGCCTGTCACTTTAATTCCCCACTCCACTCCCACTCTGACCTCTCCGTTCTCGGCCTCCTGCACTTTTCCAACAAAGCTCAACGCAAGCTCGAGGAACAGCACCTCATGTTTCATTTGGGCACTTTACAGCCGTCTGGACTCAACATCCAGTTCAACAATTTCAGAACAAAACCACTGCCCTCAATTTTCAAGACAGTAGCTGTTGATGTGTCTGCCATTCCCAGTTACCCCTCCTCCAGACCCAGCTGTTGTTTCTGCACTTGTCCCATTCCCGTCCCTTTTGTCTCTCGAGTCGGTCCTGCCTTCCGCCCGATCCCAGGCCTTCCCTTTCGCTCTTCCCTCCCCTTTCCCCTGCCTCTGCACTTGCTTGCAACCAGTTGCAGCTCCACCATCGTCCAGTTCTGGTGAAGGGTCACCGACCCGAAATGTTGACTCTGTTTCTCCCCCCCACAGCTGAGTATTCCCAGCATACCCTGTGTAGATTTCCCCTCAACCTTCTCTGCTCTAAGGAGAACACGCCCAGCTTCTCCAGTCCCTCCACGTGACTGGAGTCGCCCATCCCCGGGACCATTCTAGTCAATCCCCCTCTGCACCCTCTCCCAGGCCTTCACATCCTTCCTAATGTGCGGTACCCAGAATTGGAACACAATCCCCCAGCTCGGGCCGAACCAGCGATTTATAAAGGTCCTTGCTCTTGTACTCCATGTCTGTATTAATAAAGCCCAGGATTCCATATATTTTTTTTAACAGCACTTCCCAACCTGTCGTGGTCACCTTCAGAGATTTGTGTACAAACAACCACAGGCCTCTCTGTTCCTGTACCCCCTTGAAAATTGGACCCTTTAGTTTATATTGCCTCTCCTCATTCTTTCGACCAAAATTTATCACCTCACACTTCTCGGCTTGTATACTCCATCCCCCTTTGCAATAAAGGCCAACATTCCATTGGCCTTCCTGATCACTTGCTGTACCTTCATGCACAAGGACCTCCAGGTCCCGCTGTACTGCAGCACTTTGCAATTTTGCTCCGTTTAAATTATAATTTGCTTTTCTATTCTTGCTGCCAAAGTGGATAACCTCACATTTTCCCACATTGTGCTCTATCTGCCAAATTTTGCCCACTCACTTAGCCTGTCTATATCCCTTAGCAGATTTTGTGTGTCCTCCTCACACATTGCTTTCCCACTCGTGTTTGTATTGTCAGCAAACTTGGCTCCGTTACACTCGGTCCCTTCATCCAAATCGTTAATACAGATTGTAAATAGTTGGGGCCCCAGCACTGATCCCTGCGGCACCCCACTAGTTACTGATTACCAACCCGACAATGACCCATTTATCCCCACTCTCTGTTCTCTGTTAGTTAGCCAATCCTCTATCCATGCTAATATATTGCCCCCAACCCCGTGAACTTTTATCTTGTGCAGTAACCTTTTATGTGGCACCTTATCAAATGCCTTCTGGAAGTCTAATTACACCACATCCACTGGTTCCCCTTTATCCACCCAGTTCATTACATTCTCAAAGAACTCCAGCAAATTTGTCAAACATGACTTCCCCTTCATAAATCCATGCTGACTCTGTCTGACCAAATTTTGCTTTTCCAAATGTCCTGCTACTGCTTCTTTAATAATGGACTCTAGCATTTTCCCAACCACAGATGTTAGACTAACTGGTCTATAGTCTCCTGCTTTTTGTCTGCCTCCTTTTTTAAATAGGGGTGTTACATTTGCAGTTTCCCAATCTGCTGGGACCTCCCCAGAATCCAGGGAATTTTGGTAAATTACAACAATGCATCCACTATCCCTGCCACTACTTCTCTTACGACCCTAGGATGCAAGGCATCTGGTCCAGGGGATATATCTGCCTTTAGTCCCACTATATAACCCAGTACTACTTTAGTGATAGTGATTGGATTAAGTTCCTCCCTATAGCCCCTTGATTATCCACTATAGGGATGTCTTTCGTGTCTTTGACCGTGAAGACCGATACGAAATATTTGTTCAACATCTCTGCCATTTCCCTGTTCTCCATTATTAATTCCCCAGTCTCATCCTCCAGGGGACCAACAGTAACTTTAGCCGCTCTCTTCCTTTTTACGCACCTGTCGAAACTCTAACCGTCTGTGTCGATACCTCGTCGGTTGTAGGGCGCTTTGGCGGGTGTTCTGGGGATGTGTAAGGCGCTACAACAATGCACGATTGCGCCTGGAGAAGGGAAAGAGCACAGTTACCTCGGAGCTTGCAATCAATGTGGATCTGAGGTAATAAAATCGCTGTGTGCTGCTTTTGAAGGCGCACGTTGCTGCTGTTGCTTTGCCTGGTTCGAGTCGAGCCCTGGGGCATTATACTCACAAAAAGCCTGAGGGTAGAATAGCTCGGGCTGGGAGGACAATGTGGTACCTGCAGGCTAATCCGAGAATCCCCTCGAAGAATCTAACATTTCTGCAGTATTCAATTATACATACAGCAGCCGCTGATTACAGGCTGGTTCTCAAACAAGGGCTTTGCAAATAGGGTCAGTAACCAGCAGAGTTTTGGCTCCATGAATCTCAAAGCTGCAAGGCACGAGAACAGACGTAATCTTTGATTTCCCCTCTGTTACTTGCAGCTTCTGTCTGTGGTTATTGGTTTTCGCTGGGGACAGTAAATAAGTTAACGAGAGAGAGAGAGGGTCAGTGGGGGAGAGCAAGCAGGCTGCACGCATAGAAGGGGCCTGTTTCTGAGCCTTTTTTGCGGGCCACGCTTGAGCGTTTTACAGCGGCCAAGTCGGACGATACCAGCACTGTCCACGGGGTTATTAGATTGGAACAATTTGATCCACGGGTCTGGGGGCATCCACAAGGCAGGGTCGGAGGCACGAGACGGGCACCAAGGGACGTTCGCTATAAACAGGGCAGCTTGCAAAGGTCGGTCTCGGCTCAGTGGGCAGCACCAACGCCCCTCAGTCACAAGGCCAAGGGTTCGAGTCCCACTCCAAAGACTCGAGCACATAATACAGTCCACACTCCCAGTGCCAGTACCAAGGGAGCGCCGCACTATCGGAGGGGCAGTACCGAGGGAGCGCTGCACTGTCGGAGGGGCAGTACTGAGGGAGCGCTGCACTGTCGGAGGGGCAGTACTGAGGGAGCGCTGCACTGTCCGAGAGGCAGTACTGAGGGAGCGCCGCACTGTCGGAGAGGCAGTACTGAGGGAGTGCCGCACTGTCGGAGGGGCAGTACTGAGGGAGCGCCGCATTGTCGGAGGGGCAGTACTGAGGGAGTGCTGCACTGTCGGAGGGGCAGTACTGAGGGAGCGCCGCACTGTCGGAGGGGCAGTACTGAGGGAGCGCTGCACTGTCCGAGAGGCAGTACTGAGGGAGCGCCGCACTGTCGGAGAGGCAGTACTGAGAGAGCGCCGCACTGTCGGAGGGGCAGTACTGAGGGAGCGCCGCATTGTCGGAGGGGCAGTACTGAGGGAGCGCCGCACTGTCGGAGGGGCAGTACTGAGGGAGTGCCGCACTGTCGGAGGGGCAGTACTGAGGGAGTGCTGCACTGTCGGAGGGGCAGTACTGAGGGAGTGCCGCACTGTCGGAGGGGCAGTACTGAGGGAGTGCTGCACTGTGGGAGGTGTCGCCTTTCATACATTAGACTGAAGCCCCCACTACCCTCGGAGATGGTCATAAAAGACTCCATGGCTGGTGTATTGAAGAAGAGCGGGGGAGTTCTCTGTGGTGTTCTGGACCAATATTTTTCCTTGAACCAACATAACTGAAACAAATTATCTCATCATTATTTTGTTGCTGTTTGTGAGGTCTTGCTGTGCAATAATTGGCTGCCGTTTCTGACATTGCAATAGTGAATGCACTTCAAATGTATTTAATTGGCTATAAAGCACTTTGGGACATCCTGATGCTTTGAAAGGCGCTGTAGAAATGCAAGTCTCTGTATTTACTGAGCATGAAGCGTAGAGTTAAGGAGAGTGACACATGATCTTTCTGCCTTTTACCCCTGTGAGTCGCCCTCACAAGGAAACGATGGCAGCAAGTGTCACTTTGCTGCCCCGTGTACAATGGGCGGTAACACTTCAGTTTACACAGTGCCCGGTTTCTGTCGGGCTACCACATTCGGAATCCAATCCACGTGACATCTAGTGAACTGTAAGAATCACGAGTAAAATCGTCACTTCTTGGGTTAGAGAACTGATTACAAGTCACAATGAGTCCCTTCGTCTCTGAGTGCTGCATGGGATCATTGTCCTCCTCGGGTAGAGGTCTCAAGTACACTCATTTATGAAAGAAAGGTACATCTGAACAGAGACACTCACACATACAACACTCACACACACACTCTCACACACACACATACACAGACACACAGACACACACTCACACACACACTCACACACACACTCACACTTACACTCACACACACACACACTCACACACACACACACACGTACACACACGTACACATACAAACACACACACACATACACATACACACACACACACACGTACACATGCAAACACACACACACACATACACATGCACACACACACAAATACACATACACACACACACACACACACACACCCACACGTACACACACTCACACACACACACTCACACACATACACACACACACACACACACACACATACACACAAACACACACACACACCATACACATACAAACACTCACACACACTCACATGTACAAAGACACACACACATATAGAAACACACACACACACACATACACACGAATGCACATACAAACACACACTGACACATACGCATGTACACACATACAAACACACACTGACACTCAGACACCGATACACACACACATGCACACACAAGGGCAAACACAGACACACACATACAAACACACGCAGATACACAGACTTACACAGACACATGCTCACATACAAATGCACAAACACGCAAAGTCGTACACAGACACAGACTCACAGATATGCATGGACACACACTTACAACACAGACACACACACAGCACTCACAAACACACACCCAAACACACACACAAGTTTATAGACAGCAAAGTAGATACAGACACACACAGAAGTTTATCTATAAAACGTGCATCTCAACAAACATGTATACAGCCAGAAATATAAACGTACACAATTATACAGAGATAGAAAAACATGAATACAAATACACACACATATATATCGATAGAGAAGTAAATATAATCACACAGGGGTATATAAATATCGAAACATGTGTTACATAACAGAACACAGATCTATAGAGAGAGAAACAGCAGTGTGTGTTTATATTGACCTCTGTGTTAATATATACGTGTGTTTATATGAGCTTTTCAACCTCTATACCATGTGGGCAATGTTCCGTCGAAGCTGTGTGACTGCAAAGTTCCTGAGCAGCCCGGAACAGGCTTCTTCAATGTGATGGTGAAACTTTGAATGGGTCACGCCATCTGATAGAGGGAGCACGCACACCCACCATTAAAATTGGGGGAGCATTGGCTGTGGGTCTGTTTAGATATCGACACGTCCAATCACGATTTTATCTACTTTTCTATCTGTATATGTGTAGTCACTGTTGTAATGAACTAAAGGCGGTAACCAATTTACGCACAGCAAGCACCCGCAAACAACACAGGCGTAAGTGACCAGATTGTCTACTTTAGAAGAGAGGGATATATACATGATAGATACATAAATAGATAGATAGATAGCGTGATAGATAGATAGCTAGATAGAGAGAGATTGACAGATAGATAAATGTAGATAGATGGATGGATAGATAGTGAGAGAGAGAGAGAGAGAGTGAGATAGATAGATATATAGATAAATAGATAGATAGATTGATAGATACATAGATAGGTAGAGCGAGATGGGCATAGATAGACAGAGCGAAACATAGAGAGCCAGACAGAGACAGAAAGATAGACAGAGAGAGACAGAGATAGAAAGGGATACAGATAGATAGATGGAGATAGACAGAGTTAGAGATAGAAAGATAGAAAGAGATAGATAGACAAGCAGAAGAAGATAGATTGATATAGATGATAGATCGAGAGATTGACAGATAAATAGACAGTGAGAAATAGAGAGATAGAGATAGAGAGATAGACTGATGATGGATAGAGAGATATACAGAAGAAAGATAGATAGATTGATAGAGAGAGACAATAGATAGAGAGATGGACAGACAAACATAGAAAGACAGAGATAGAAGGAAAGATAGTTTGATAGATAAATAGATAGACAGATGGAGAGAGCGATAGATAGATGGTTAGATAGATAGATAGATAGTGGAGATAGATAGATAGAGAGACACAGCAGACATATAGATAGAGAGATAGATAGATAAATATATAGATATATAGGTAGGTAGATAGATAGAAAGATCAATAAGTAGGTAGATAGATAGATATAAAGAGAAATACTTATAGATAGGTGGATAGATAAATAGAGATAGATAGCTAGATATATAGATATATAGAACGATAGATGGATGGATAGGTAGGTAGGTAAATAGATAGATAAATATATAGAGATAGGTAGATGGATAGAGACAGACAGACACAGACAGAGACACAGACAGAGACACAGACAGAGACAGACAGAGATACAGACAGACAGACAGACAAAGACACAGACAGAGACACAGAGACACAGACAGACAGAGACACAGACAGACAGACAGAGACACAGACAGAGACATAGACAGACAGAGACACAGACAGACAGACAGACAAAGACACAGGCAGAGACACAGACAGACAGAGACACAGACAGAGACACAGACAGACAAAGACACAGACAAAGACACAGACAGAGACACAGAGACACACACAGACAGAGACACAGACAGAGACACAGAGACACAGACAGATCGAGACACACACAGACAGAGACACAGACAGAGACAGACAGAGACAGAGACAGACAGAGACACACACAGACAGAGACACACACAGACAGAGACAGAGACAGACAGAGACACACACAGACAGAGACACACACAGACAGAGACAGAGACAGACAGAGACACACACAGACAGAGACACACACAGACAGAGACACAGACAGACAAAGATACAGACAGAGACACAGAGACACAGACAGACAGACAGTAGATGGATACAGTGAGGGATAGGGATGGGTGGAGGCAGTGGTGAGGTTTGAGTCTCACTCCCCGGTTCAGGCTCGGCGAGCAGTGAGTTTGATGTCTCTGTCTCTGTCTGTACAATAACAATTTCCCCAAATTAATCTCCGGCTCTTGCCACACAACATCCATCGGACAAGATTTTTGCTCCAAATGATGTGCAGCTAATGAAGGAAAAGTTAATTGAAGCGGGGCCAGCAGAATTGTCATAGAATGATAAGGTTTATCAATCTGCCAGTTTATTGATAACATCCCATGCCGCCTGATCGAGCGGACACCCACACTGTGTCTGGGATATTGATGCATGGGCCCGACCACCACCGACACATGCAGCTCTGCTCAACTCCCGCAGCACGCCTGTGGGAGAGGGGTGTGAAAGGGCCAGGGGAGGGAGAGGACAAGGGGAGGGAGAGGGAGAGGGTCAGGGGAGGGAGAGGGGAGGGAGAGGGGCAGGGGAGGGAGAGGACCAGGGGAGGGAGAGGGAGAGGGTCAGGGGAGGGAGAGGGGAGGGAGAGGAGCAGGGGAGGGAGAGGGGCAGGGGAGGGAGAGGGGAGGGAGAGGGCCAGGGAGGGAGAGGGCCAGGGTAGGGAGAGTGCCAGGGAAGGAGAGGGGCAGGGGAGGGAGAGGGGAGGGAGAGTGCCAGGGAGGGAGAGTGCCAGGGAGGGAGAGTGCCAGGGGAGGGAGAGGGGAGGGAGAGGGCCAGGGAGGGAGAGGGGCAGGGAGGGAGAGGGGCAGGGAAGGGAGAGGGGAGTGAGAGGGCCAGGGAGGGAGAGAGGCAGGGGAGGGAGAGGGCCAGGGAGGGAGAGAGGCAGGGGAGGGAGAGGGCCAGGGGAGGGAGAGTGCCAGGGAGGGAGAGTGCCAGGGAGGGAGAGGGGCAGGGAGGGAGAGGGGCAGGGAAGGGAGAGGGGAGTGAGAGGACCAGGGAGGGAGAGGGCCAGGGAGGGAGAGGGCCAGTGAGGGAGAGAGGCAAGGGAGGGAGAGGGGCAGGGAGGGAGAGGGGCAGGGAAGGGAGAGGGGAGTGAGAGGGCCTGGGAAGGAGAGTGCCAGGGAGGGAGAGGGCCAGGGAGGGAGAGGTGCAAGGAGGGAGAGGGGCAGGGGAGGGAGAGGGGAGTGAGAGGGCCAGGGAGGGAGAGGGGCAGGGGAGGGAGAGGGGAAGGAGAGGGCCAGGGAGGGAGAGGGCCAGGAAGGGAGAGGGGCAAGGGAGGGAGAGTGCCAAGGAGGAAGAGGGGAGGGAGAGGGCCAGGGGAGGGAGAGGGGAGGGAGAGGGGCAGGGAGGGAGAGGGGCAAGGAGGGAGAGGGGCAGGGGAGGGAGAGGGGAGTGAGAGGGCCAGGGAGGGAGAGGGGCAGGGGAGGGAGAGGGGAGGGAGAGGGCCAGGGAGGGAGAGGGGCAGGGGAGGGAGAGGGGAGGGAGAGGGGCAGGGAGGGAGAGGGGCAGGGGAGGGAGAGGGCCAGGGAGGGAGAGGGGCAGGGAGGGAGAGGGGCAGGGGAGGGAGAGGGGAAGGAGAGGGCCAGGGAGGGAGAGGGCCAGGAAGGGAGAGGGGCAAGGGAGGGAGAGTGCCAAGGAGGAAGAGGGGAGGGAGAGGGCCAGGGGAGGGAGAGGGGAGGGAGGGAGAGGGGCAAGGAGGGAGAGGGGCAGGGGAGGGAGAGGGGAGTGAGAGGGCCAGGGAGGGAGAGGGGCAAGGAGGGAGAGGGGCAGGGGAGGGAGAGGGGAGTGAGAGGGCCAGGGAGGGAGAGGGGCAGGGGAGGGAGAGCGGCAGGGGAGGCGAGGGGAGGGAGAGGGCCAGGGAGGGAGAGGGGCAGGGGAGGGGGAGGGGAGGGAGAGGGGCAAGGAGGGAGAGGGGAATGGGAGGGAGAGGGGAGGGAGAGGGCCAGGGAGGGAGAGGGGAGGGAGAGGGGCAGGAGAGGGGAGGGAGAGAGCCAGGGGAGGGAGAGGGGCAGGGTAGGGAAGGGAGAGGGGCAGGGGAGGGAGAGGAGAGGGAGAGGGGCAGGGAAGGGGAGGGAGAGGGCCAGGAGAGGGAGAGGGCCAGGAGAGGGAGAGGGGAGGGAGAGGGCCAGGGGAGGGAGAGGGCCAGGGAGGGAGAGGGGCAGGGGAGGGGGAGGGGAGGGAGAGGGGCAGGGAGGGAGAGGGGAGGGAGAGGGGCAGGGGAGGGAGAGGGGAGGGAGAGGGGCAGGGGAGGGAGAGGGGAGGGAGAGGGCCAGGGAGGGAGAGGGGCAGGAGAGGGGAGGGAGAGAGCCAGGGGAGGGAGAGGGGAGGGAGAGGGGCAGGGTAGGGGAGGGAGAGGGGCAGGGGAGGGAGAGGGGAGGGAGAGGGGCAGGGAAGGGGAGGGAGAGGGCCAGGGGAGGGAGAGGGGAGGGAGAGGGGAGAGAGAGGGCCAGGGGAGGGAGAGGGCCAGGGAGGGAGAGGGCCAGGGGAAGGAGAGGCTTTGGCCAAGGGAGCTGGAGATAGGGAGAGATACAGGCCATCAGCGCCTAGGGTAGAGCAGGGTGCAACCCAGGAGTGGAGGGGAATAGGTGATAGAAAGTACAGAGAGGGCGAGAGGGGCGGATAGAGAGAGAGAGAGAGAGAGAGGGAGAGAGGGGGTGGGGAGAGAGGGGGGTAGAGAGAGACAGAGGGAGAGAGAGAGGGGGGATAGAGAGAGGGAGAGAGAGAGAGGGAGAGAGAGAGAGAGAGAGAGGGAGGGAGGGGGGGAGATAGAAAGAGAGAGAGGGAGAGAGGGGGCTAGAGAGAGGGAGAGAGTCAGAGAGAGAGAGAGAGAGAGAGAGAGAGAGGGAGGGGGGAGGGATAGAGAGAGAGGGAGAGGAAGAGAGGGAGAGAGGGGGGGAGAGAGAGAAGGGTAGAGATAGACAGACAGAGAGGGATAGACAGAGACAGAGAGGGGGATAGAGAGAGACGGGGAAAAAGGGATAGAAAGAGACAGAGAGAGGGGGATAGAGAGACACAGAGAGAGGGGATAGAGAGAGACACAGAGAGAGGGGGAGAGAGAGAGACTGAGAGAGGGGTATATATATATATATATGGAGAGAGAGTGATAGAGGCGCAGGGGGAGAGGGATAGGCAGAGAAGCGAATACAGAGAGAGAGAGAATGGCTAGAGAGATAGATACAGATAGTGGGATAAAGACAGAGGGAGAAAAAGAGACAGAGGGAGAGGTACAGAGGCAGGGAGAGATAGAGAGAGACAGAGGCAGAGAGGAATAGAGAGACAGAGAGACAGAGGAAGAGAGGGAATGAGAAATACAGAGCGATAGAGTGAGAGGCAGAGGGATGAGAAATACATAGAGTGGGAAAGAGACAGAGAGAGAGAGGGATAAAGAGACAGAAAGATAGAGAGGGACAGAAAGAGGGGTTGAGAGACAGAAAGGGAGTCCGAGAAAGACAACGAGAGAGAAACAGGGTCAGCCGGAGAGAGACAGAGAAAAAGGTACAAAATAAACTGAGAGAGAGAGAGCGATGAAGCGGACAGAATCAGAGACAGAGACACAGCAAAGGGGAGATCACAAGAGAGAGAGACATTAACAGACAGTAGTAAAAAGGGGACAGCCAATGAGGCAAAATCGACAACACTGAAGAAGTGACACAGAGACTGAGAGAATGAAGAGGGATGTAGAAAGCAGCACAACACAGCGGATCAGGGAATGAGAGCAGGGAATGGGTACTAGGAAATGGAAACTGAGACACACATCTCCAGGAGAGATCAGGGGGCACTGGATAGGATTATCTGTATTGTTTTATTACATCATACAGGCTTATTCTTACTATACTACTTTTACAGAATGAGATATAGACTGAGCGAGAGATAGTGAGAAAGACAGAGTAAGAGAAAGAGAGGGACAGAGAGAGAGAGAGAGAGAGAGACAGAGGCAGAGTGAGAGATAGAGAGAGACAGAACGATGGAGACAGAGAGAGAGAGAGAGAGAGACAGAGTGAGAGAGAGAGACAGAGACAGAGAAAGTCAGAGAGACAGAGACAGACAGAGAGAGAGACAGACAGAGAGATAGAGAGACAGAGAGAGAGAGACAGAGAGAGAGACAGACAGAGAGACAGAAAGATGGAGACAGCGAGAGAGAGAGACAGACAGGCAGAGAAAGACAGAGAGAGACAGAGACAGACAGACAGACAGACAGAAAAATGGAGACAGAGGCAGAGAGAGAGACAGAGGCAGAGAGAGAGACAGAGACAGAGACAGAGAGAGAGACAGAGACAGAGAAAGTCAGAGAGAGAGAGAGAGAGAGACAGACAGAGAGACAGAAAGATGGAGACAGAGAGAAAGAGAGAGAGAGAGACAGGGAGAGAAAGACAGAGAGAGAGAGAGAGACAGAGACAGAAAAATGGAGACAGAGAGAGACAGAGGCAGAGAGAGAGAGAGACAGAAAGATTGAGACAGAGAGAGAGAGAGACTCAGAGAGAGAGAGGCACAGAGAGACAGACAGAGAGACAGAGAGACAGGGAGAGAGAGAGACAGAGTGAGATTTAAAAGAATGGAAATGATGAGAAATGTGTGGAAGGTAAGTCTGAGTTTGGGGTGTGTGTGAGTGCTCTCAGTAAAGCCTGTCCCTGACGGGGTGTCACTGTGTGTGTGCAGACAAAGTCATCTCCCCTCTCCCTCCACATGTCCTGCACTGACTCGTCTCTCCTGCATACTGGCCGCTTTCTATCTGTGTGTCTGTGTGTGTGTGTGTGTGTGTCTTTGGCCAGACTCCCACAGATAAAGAAGAATAAAATGATCAACCAATATCTCTATATATAAACACACCGAGGCAGTTGGAGTGAAGGAATCTTCGATTTTATCACTTTTCTTGTAAATTGCACCGGCTGATTTGCAACAGGCGGGTGCAGGAATTCTATCAAAGCACATTTTTTTTGGTGAATAATATTCAATCGAGGCTATTGTTAACTTAAAAACGGACTTATGTTTGATTTCTGCGGTGACCCTCGGGTGAGATCACATACATCAGACGGTGACAGCCGCAGAAAAGCTATAAATTAGCAGCTAAATCGAGTATCGATCATTCTTTTTTTGTTACACGATTTGGTCTTTCATGCTGCTCTGTCTCTCGGAGTTACAGCTGTGTGTATATATATTCCTCTAACACTGATATATCTCAGTACCTCCAGCCTGCACCATTCCAAAGCTCCATAAACTTCAAGCACATCTCAAACTCACCTCCCAGTGTCCCAACTCGCACCTAGTGCCCCTCACTCTCCACCCCCTGTGCTCGCTGACCTACACTGGTCTTCCTCCTGGTCAAATCCCTCCATGGCCCCTCGCCCCTCGCTATCTCTGTAACCTCCTCCAGCCCCGACACCCCTGCCCCGACACCCCTCCCTATCTCTGTAACCTGCTCCAGCCCCTACACACCTCCCTATCTCTGTAATCTCCTCCAGCCCCTACACCCCTCCCTATCTCTGTAACCTCCTCCATTGTTAAATTCTCATCCTCCTGGTCAAATCCCTCCATGGCCCCTCACCCCTCCCTATCTCTGTAACCTCTTCCAGCCCCTACACCCCTCCCTATCTCTGTAACCTCCTCCATTGTTAAATTCTCATCCTCCTGGTCAAATCCCTCCATGGCCCCTCGCCCCTCCCTATCTCTGTAACCTCCTCCATTGTTAAATTCTCATCCTCCTGGTCAAATCCCTCCATGGCCCCTCACCCATCCCTATCTCTGTAACCTCCTCCAATCCCTACACCCCTCCCTATCTCTGTAACCTCCTCCAGCCCCTACACCCCTCCCTATCTCTGTAACCTCCTCCAGCCCCTACACCCCTCCCTATCTGTAACCTCCTCCATTGTTAAATTCTCATCCTCCTGGTCAAATCCCTCTATGGCCACTCGCCCCTCCCTATCTCTGTAACCTCCTCCAGCCCCTACAATTCTCATCCTCCTGTTCAAATCCCTCCATGGCCCTCGTTCCCTCCCTATCTCTGTAACCTCTTCCAGCTCCACAACCTTCCGAGTTCTTATTGAAAGGTATAAGATTCTGAGAGGGCTTGACAGGGGTAGATGCAGAGAGGATGTTTCCCCTCCTAAAATCAGAGAAATTTACAGCACGGAAGGAGGCCATTTTGGCCCATCATGTCCATGCCGGCCGACCAAGAGCTACCCAGCCTAATCCCACTTTCCAGCTCTGGGTCCGTAGCCCTGGAGGTTACGGCACTTCAGGTGCACATCCAGGTACTGTTTAAATGTGGTGAGGGTTTCTGCCTCTACCACCCTTTCAGGCAGTGAGTTCCAGAGCCCCACCACCCTCTGGGTGAAGACATTTCCCCTCAAATCCCCTCTAAACCTCCCCTCAATTACTTTAAATCTCTGCCCCCTGGTTGTTGACCTCTCTGCCCAGGGAAACAGATCCTTCCTATCCATTCTATCCAGGACCCTCATAATGTTATACACCTCAATCAGGTCTCCCCTCAGCCTCCTCTGTTCCAAGGAAAACAAACCCATCCTATCCAATCTTTCCTCATAGCTAAAATTCTCCAGTCCCGGCAACATCCTCGTAAATCTCCTCTGTACCCTCTCCAGTGCAATCACATCTTCCCTGTAATGTGGTGCCCAGAACTGCATGCAGTACTCCAGCTGTGGCCTAACTAGTGTTTTATACAGTTCAAGCATAACCTCCCTGCTCTTGGATTCTATGCCTCGACTATTCTATACCTCGTGGGGGAATCTAGAACTAGGGGGCATAGTTTCAGAATAAGGGGTCGCCCATTTAAGATGGAGATGAGGAGGAATTTCTTCTCTCAGAGGGTTGTAAATCTGTGGAATTCTCTGCCCCAGAGAGCTGTGGAAGCTGGGACATTGAATACATTTAAGGTGGAGATAGATAGATTTTTGAGCGATAAGGGAGTGAAGGGTTATGGGGAGCGGGCGGGGAAGTGGAGCTGAGTCCATGATCGGATCAGCCATGGTCGTATTAAATGGCGGAGCAGGCTCGAGGGGCCGAATGGCCGACTCCTGCTTCTATTTCATATGTTCTTATGTTCTGCCGAGCCCCCTGTGCTCTCTGACATTCATTGGCTCCCAGTCTGGTATACCTCAATTTTTAAATTCTCATTCTCCTGTTCAAATCTCTCCATGGCCTCCTCGCTCCCCCACCCCCCCCCCCCCCCGCCCTCTTCCTATCTCCGTAACCTCCTCCAGCACTACAAGCTTCTGAGATGTCTGCGCTCCTTCCAATTCTGTCCTCTTGTGCATCCCCTCGATTTTAATCGCTCCACCATTGGTGGCCATGCTTTCAGCTGTCTGGGGCCTTCAGCTCTGGAACTCCCTCACTAAACCTCTCTGCCTCTCTCTCCTCCTTTAAGATACTCCTTAAAACCTACCTCTTTGACCAAGCTTTTGGTCACCTGTCCTAATATCTCCTTATCATAGAATTACAGAAATTTACAGCATGGAAGGAGGCCATTCTGGTCCATCGTGTCCGTGCCGGCCGACCAAGAGCTACCCAGCCTAATCCCACTTTCCAGCTCTGGGTCCGTAGCCCTGTAGGTTACGGCACTTCAAGTGCACATCCAGGTACTGTTTAAATGTGGTGAGGGTTTCTGCCTCTACCACTCTTTCAGGCAGTGAGTTCTAGACCCCCACCATCCTCTGGGTGAAGACATTTCCCCTCAAATCCCCTCTAAACCTCCCCCCCCCCATTACTTTCAATCTCTGCCCCCGCCGGTTGTTGGCCCCTCTGCCAAGGGAAACAGGTCCGTCCTATCCACAGACATCCCCACCGACACCTGGGATCCCTGGCCAAAGACCAGTCCGCCCTAAGTGGAGGAAGTGCATCTGGGAGGGCGCTGAGCACCTCGGGTCTCATCGCCGAGAGCGTGCAGAAAGCAAGCACAGGCAGCGGAAGGAGCGTGCGGCAAACTAGTCCCACCCTCCCCTTCCCTCAGCGACTGTCTGTCCCACCTGTGACAGGGACTGTGGTTCTCGTATTGGACTGTTCAGTCACCTAAGGATTCATTTTTAGAGTGGAAGCAAGTCTTCCTCGATTCCGAGGGACTGTCTATGATGATGATCTAGGCCCAGTGGCTCAGTGTTAAATTTTTGCTTGATAACACTGTGGGATGTTTTAACATAGAAACATAGAAACAGAGAAAATAGGTGCAGGAGTAGGCCATTCGGCCCTTCGAGTCTGCACCACCATTCAATAAGATCATGGCTGATCATTCCCTCAGTACTCCTTTCCTGCTTTCTCTCCATACCCTTGATCCCTTTAGCCATAAGGGCCACATTTAACTCCATTTTGAATATATCTAACGAACTGGCCTCAACAACTCTCTGTGGTAGAGAATTCCACAGGTTCACAATTCTCTGAGTGAAGAAGTTTCTCATCATATCGGTCCTAGATGGCTTACCCCTTATCCTAAGTCTGTGTCCCCTGGTTCTGGACTTCCCCAACATCGGGAACAGTCTTCCTGCATCTAATCTGTCCAGTCCCGTCAGAATGTTATATGTTTCTATGAGATCCCCTCTCATCCTTCTAAAGTCCAGTGAGTATAAACCTAGCCGATCCAGTCTTTCTTCATATGTCAGTCCTGCCATCCCTGGAATCAGTCTGGTGAACCTTCACTGCACTCCCTCAATAGCAAGAACGTCCTTCCTCAGATCAGGAGACCAAAACTGAACACAATATTCCAGGTGAGGCCTCACCAAGGCCCTGTACAACTGCAGTAAGACCTCCCTGCTCCTGTACTCAAATCCCCTCGCTATGAAAGCCAACATACCATTTGCCTTCTTCACCGCCTGCTGTACCTGCATGTCAACCTTCAATGACTGATGTACCATGACACCCAGGTCTCGTTGCACCTCCCCTTTTCCTAATCTATCACCATTCAGATAATAATCTGCCTTCCTGTTTTTGCCCCCAAAATGGATAACCTCACATTTATCCACATTATACTGCATCTGCCCTGCATTTGCCCACTCACCTAACCTGTCCAAGTCACCCTGCAGCCTCTTAGTGTCCCCCTCACAGCTCACACCGCCACCCAGTTTAGTGTCATCTGCAAACTTGGAGATATTGCATTCAATTCCTTCATCTAAATTGTTAATGTATATTGTAAATAGCTGGGGTCCCAGCACTGAGCCCTGCGGCACTCCACTAGTCACTGCCTGCCATTCTGAAAAGGACCCGTTTATCCCGACTCTCTGCTTCCTGCCTGTTTTACTATGTTAAAGGTGCTATATAAATGCAAGTTATTGTTAGGATAAGTACCAGTCACATCACTGCTTCGATGAGCCAGTTTCTGACACTAATGTGCAGTGAAATATACTCAAATTGAAAAATGACGATTAAAATTCCACTGGGCGTTAATGATGGTGTTCACATTAACTAAAGCTGACTGTCATTATTTCTGCTTGTTTGGTATTTACAGACTGTTTATCCGATCACTCCACTAATTAAAGGGATTTGATGGGTAGTCTTGCTAAATCATCATCCCTGCCTTTGTCAGCCGTGCCTCAGTGCTCAGCACTGTCTCCTCTCTGAATCAGCAGGTCTTGGCTTCAAGATCCATCCAGTGACACGAGCCCATAAACCAGGTTAACACACCCAGTGTCAGTACTGAGAGAGTGCCGCACTGTCAGAGGGGCAGTGCTGAGGGAGCGCCACACTGTTAGAGGGGCAGTACTGAGGGAGTGCTGCACTGTCAGAGGGGCAGTACTGAGGGAGCACCGCACTGTTCGGAGGGGCAGTACTGGGGGAGTGCTGCACTGTTCGGAGGGGCAGTACTGAGGGAGTGCTGCACTGTCGGAGGGCAGTACTGAGGGAGTGCTGCACTGTTCGGAGGGGCAGTACTGAGGGAGTGCTGCACTGTCGGAGGGGCAGTACTGAGGGGGTGCTGCACTGTTCGGAGGGGCAGTACTGAGGGAGTGCTGCACTGTCAGAGGGGCAGTACTGAGGGAGCGCCGCACTGTTGGGAGGGGCAGTACTGAGGGGGTGCTGCACTGTTCGGAGGGGCAGTACAGAGGGAGTGCTGCACTGTCGGAGGGGCAGTACTGAGGGAGCGCACACTGTTCGGAGGGGCACTACTGAGGGAGTGCTGCACTGTCGGAGGGGCAGTACTGAGGGAGTTCTGCACTGTCGGAGATGCAGTACTGAGGGAGTGCTGCACTGTCGGAGGGGCAGTACTGAGGGAGTGCTGCACTGTCGGAGGGGCAGTACTGAGGGATTGCTGCACTGTCGGAGGGGCAGTACTGAGGGAGTTCTGCACTGTCGGAGGGGCAGTACTGAGGGAGTGCTGCACTGTCGGAGGGGCAGTACTGGGGGAGTTCTGCACTGTCGGAGGGGCAATACTGAGGGAGTGCTGCACTGTCGGAGGGGCAGTACTGAGGGAGCGCTGCACTGTTCGGAGGGGCAGTACTGAGGGAGTGCTGCACTGTCGGAGGGGCAGTACTGAGGGAGTGCTGCACTGTCGGAGAGGCAGTACTGAGGGAGTGCTGCACTGTCGGAGGGGCAGTACTGAGGGAGTGCTGCACTGTCGGAGGGGCAGTACTGAGGGAGTTCTGTACTGTCGGAGGGGCAGTAATGAGGGAGTGTTGCACTGTTGGAGGGGCAATACTGAGGGAGTGCTGCACTTTCAGAGGTACCGTAATTTTGATGAGACATTAAACGAGACCCCGTTTACTCTCTCAGGTGGATGTTAGAGATCCCATGGCAGTATTTGGAGGAAGAGCGGGGGAGTTCTCCCCAGTGTCCTCGGCAAATATTTATCCATCAACCAATATCATTAAACAGGTTATCTGGACCATTATCACATTGCTGTGAGTACCATCTACAAGATGCACTGCAGCAACTCGCCAAGGCTTCTTCGGCAGCACCTCCCAAACCCACAACCTCTACCACCTGGAAGAACAAGGGCAGCAGGTGCATGGGAACACCATCACCTCCACGTTCCTCTCCCAGTCACACACCATCCCGACTTGGAAATATATCGGCCGTTCCTTCATCGTCACTGGGTCACAATCCTGGAACTCCCTCCTGAACAGCACTGTGGGAGCACCTTCACCACACGGACTGCAGCGGTTCAAGAAGGAGGCTCATTGTCACCTTCTCAAGGGGCAATTAGTGACGGGAAATAAATGCCGGCCTTGCCGGAGACGCCCACATCCCAGGAACAAATTATTTAAAAATTGCTGGTGTTGTTATTTTCTAACGGATTTCTTCCTCTGTTTTGTTCCCCTATCTCTCTGCTCCTTCGCAGTGTTCGCGCTTGGTCGCTGCAGTTATCAAGTCCGTGAGTATCTCACCTTCAGTTACGTTTCTACCGCCCCAAACTCTCTCAGAAAGTGGAGGGCTTGGACATCGCGCAGTAATGACTCATCGAAAACTTTCAGCCGGCACCAGACTGCTGCGAAGAATAAAGTTTGGCCGACCTGACCAACACCGCCTTTAATTGGAGTGGGATTAGACTGGATAACCTCTTGTTGGCCGGTGCAGATACGATGGTAAGTACTGCAGGGAATCGAATACGGCCAGGGTGATCTCTTGGAGTAGTTTCTATCGCCTGGATGGGTTGGAGAGGAATTTTCCCAGATTTTTTTCTCCCTAAATTGGCCTGGGTTGTTATCTGGTTTTTGCCTCTCCCAGGAGATCACATGGCTCCGGTTGGGGTGGAGTGTAGAATGTTTCAGTGTAAGGGATGTCGCGGTTGTGTGGGGTGGACTGGTTGGGCTGGGTGCACTTTGCCTTTCCGCCATTGTTCATGGGTTTACATGTAACCTTCAGGACTGCTGACCGAGGGCCGTGTGGCTCTTTGTCAGCCGGCACGGACACGATGGGCCAAGATGGCCTCCTTCTGCGCTGTAAATCTCTATGTTTCTATGTTTCCAATCAGCGCTCCCCAACCAACCGGTCGAGCTGACCATGCCTGCGCTTCCTGCCAATGTTAACGCCCGGTGATACTGCAGGGGGCGGGAGCCAATATTGCATCTGGGGCGGTAACGGGACACTGTGCACTTTGTGATGTCACAGAGGCCCAGGCGTTAAGTGTTAGCGCCAGCGCAAGACTGGCACTGAAGTTCGCGGGTGTCGATGAATTTGCCGCGCACGGTAGCTAACCCATTAGTGCCCATTACCGCCCCCCACAGGCGCAAACAGGAGGTGCAAAGCAGCCTAATTTCTCCCCCTCTGATTCTGTACAGACAGATATAGATACATACATCATTAGACATAGATTCAGTGAGTACCATCTACAAGATGCACTGCAGCAACTCGCCAAGGCTTCTTCGGCAGCACCTCCCAAACCCGCCACCTCTACCACCTGGAAGGACAAGGGCAGCAGGCCCATGGGAACACCATTACCTCCACAATCCCCTCCCAGTCACACACCATGCCGACTTGGAAATATATTGGCTGTTCCTTCATCGTCGCTGGGTCACAATCCTGGAACTCCCTCCCGAACAGCACTGTGGGAGCACCTTCACCACACGGACTGCAGCGGTTCAAGAAGGAGGCTCACCACCACCTTCTCCAGGGCGATTAGTGACGGGAAATAAATGCTGGGCATGCCAGAGACGCCCACATGCAAAGAATTAATGTTAAAATCAACTTAAGCTTATTTTCTTTGAAATGATGACATAAGACTGCGCATGGAAGGAGGGGGCTGTTGTTTCATCCTATATATTCCCTCGAGCTTAAACGATCAAGCGGTGATCTGATCGAGGTATTGAAGATGGTGAATTGAGTTGATAGGGTAGATAGAGAGTGAGACTATTTCCTCTGGTGGCGGGGACCCCAGAACAAGGGGCAGAAGCTTCAAACTAGAGCCCGGCCGTTCAGGGGTGATGTCAGGAAGCACTTCTTCACACAAAGGTCACTGGGAATCTGCAACTCTCTCCCACCAAAAAGCTGTCGAGGCCGGGGGTCAGTTGATACTTTAAAACTGAGATTGATTGATTTTTGTTGGGTAAGATTATGAAGGAATAGGGAGCCGAGGCGGGTAGATGGAGTCACGGTATGGATCAGTCATGATCTAATTGGAATGGGGAACAGGCCCGAGGGGCTGAATAGGCCTCCTGTTCCTGTTTAACAGGCTCAAGGGGTTGAATGGGCCTCCTCCTGTTCCTGTGTAACGGGCCCGAGGGGCTGAATGGGCCTCCTCCTGTTCCTGTGTAACAGGCTCGTGGGGCTGAATGGGCCTCCTCCTGTTCCTGTTTAACAGGCTCGAGGGGCTGAATGGGCCTCCTCCTGTTCCTGTTTAACAGGCTCGTGGGGCTGAATGGGCCTCCTCCTGTTCCTGTGTAACAGGCTTGAGGGGCTGAATGGGCCTCCTCCTGTTCCTGTGTAACAGGCTCGTGGGGCTGAATGGGCCTCCTCCTGTTCCTGTTTAACAGGCTCGTGGGGCTGAATGGGCCTCCTCCTGTTCCTGTATAACAGGCTCGTGGGGCTGAATGGGCCTCCTGTTCCTGTTTAACAGGCTCGAGGGGCTGAATGGGCCTCCTCCTGTTCCTGTGTAACAGGCTCGAGGGGCTGAATGGGCCTCCTCCTGTTCCTGTGTAACGGGCCCGAGGGGCTGAATGGGCCTCCTCCTGTTCCTGTGTAACAGGCTCGTGGGGCTGAATGAGCCTCCTCCTGTTCCTTTGTAACAGGCCCGAGGGGCTGAATGGGCCTCCTCCTGTTCCTGTGTAACAGGCTTGAGGGGCTGAATGGGCCTCCTCCTGTTCCTGTGTAACAGGCTCGAGGGGCTGAATGGGCCTCCTCCTGTTCCTGTGTAACAGGCTCGAGGGGCTGAATGGGCCTCCTCCTGTTCCTATGTAACAGGCTCGAGGGGCTGAATGGGCCTCCTCCTGTTCCTGTGTAACGGGCTCGAGGGGCTGAATGGGCCTCCTCCTGTTCCTGTGTAACAGGCTTGAGGGGCTGAATGGGCCTCCTCCTGTTCGTGTATAACAGGCTCGAGGGGCTGAATGGGCCTCCTCCTGTTCCTGTGTAACAGGCTCGAGGGGCTGAATGGGCCTCCTCCTGTTCCTGTGTAACAGGCTCGAGGGGCTGAATGGGCCTCCTCCTGTTCCTATGTAACAGGCTCGAGGGGCTGAATGGGCCTCCTCCTGTTCCTGTGTAACGGGCTCGAGGGGCTGAATGTGCCTCCTCCTGTTCCTGTGTATCAGGCTCAAGGGGCTGAATGGGCCTCCTCCTGTTCCTGTGTAACGGGCTCGAGGGGCTGAATGGGCCTCCTCCTGTTCCTGTGTAACAGGCTCGAGGGGCTGAATGGGCCTCCTCCTGTTCCTCGATATCAGGCTCAAGGGGCTGAATGGGCCTCCTACTGTTCCTGTCTAACAGGCTCGAGGGGCTGAATGGGCCTCCTCCTGTTCCTAATGTCACTGAATTGCAAGGGGTGTAAATAACATGGAACGCTTAAAATGCAAACTGTCGCACAAAACACGTCCTATTCTCTCAGAAACCTCACTCCTCCCTGGTGTAGCTGTGGGGCTCAGGTAATTGAGCAATGATTGTAAAAGTCCAGAGAAAGAGTGGGCGGTAATGTGAGCCGCAGTCCTGTTATAATCGTGTCAGCACCTGTGGAAACAGTGCCTGCACTCAATTCCCTTGGGTTCCTCATCGTGCACACTCTTTGCTCCCCCCCCCCAACCCCGCCCCTCCCCACCCACGCATCCTCATCTTAGTAGACATCAACACTCCTAGTTCCATCTCCTGCTCACAATCATTAAGTGTCAGCCGTGACTCAGTGGGTAGCACTCTGGCTTTTGAGTCAAAAGGTTGTGGGTTCAAGCCCCAGTTCAGAGATCTGAGCATGTAATCCAGGCCGACACTGTCGGAGGGGCAGTACTGAGGGAGTGCCGCACTGTCGGAGGGGCAGTACTGAGAGAGTGCCGCACTGTCGGAGGGGCAGTACTGAGGGAGTGCCGCACTGTCGGAGGGGCAGTACTGAGGGAGTGCCGCACTGTCGGAGGGGCAGTACTGAGGGAGTGCCGCACTGTCGGAGGGGCAGTACTGAGGGAGTGCCGCACTGTCGGAGGGGCAGTACTGAGGGAGCGCTGCACTGTCGAAGGGGCAGTACTGAGGGAGTGCCGCACTGTCTCCTTTCCCTTGCCTTGTCTGTCCTTCGCCCTGGTGTCTCCTTCAAAGACAAAGAGATGGGTGTGCAATGGACAGGCTCAGGGACAAGCCCTGGGCACAGTGCAGCCACTCTGGGCCACTGGGCCCTTGCAATGGGCTATGCTTGTGATCAGTTAGGATCAATAACTGGGTCAGCTTACTCCTGTAGTACAGGGGAACTCGCTGACAGGGTGGGCTCCCCAAAGGCAGGAGTGTGTGAGAGCAAATGGGAGAGAGAGACGGAGAGTGAAAGGGAGAGGGAGAGCGGTAGAGAGAGGGAGGGGCGAGAGTGAAAGGAAGATGGAGAGGGGGAGAGAGAGGGAGGGGCGAGAGAGGGAGAGAGGAGTCAGAGAGAGGGGAGAGAGCGGGAGAGAGGAGTCAGGGAGGGGGAGAGAGAGAGGGGGAGATGGAGTGAGGGGGAAGGGAGAGGGCAAGAGGAGTCAAGGAGGGGGAAGAGAGAGGGCAGGAGAGAGAAAGGGAGGGGAGAGAGGGAGATGGAGAGAGAGGGTTAGAGAGGGGGAGATGGAGAGAGAGGGGACGGAGGGCAGGAGCGAGAGGTAGAGAGGGAGGGAGAGAGAGAGGTAATGAGAGAGAGGAGGAGAGGGAGAGAATAGAGAGAGATAGGGGATGCGATTGGGAGAGGGAGATGGAGAGGGGCAGCGAGAGAGAGAGAGAGAGAGAGAAGGGAGAGATGGAGAGAGACGGAGAGACTGAGAGAGGGAGGGAGAGAGTGAGAGGTGGAGAGACAGAGGGAGAGAGAGACAGGTGGGACAGGACATACCCAGGGATAGTGATGGAGGAGTCGGGGACTTTGGTTGAGAGCTATGATGCTGTGAGTGTGACTATGTTAGGCTCTTGCTTGACCAGTCTGTAGGACTCTCCCAATGTGTTCACAAGTCCCGAGCAATGATCCCCTTTTAGGCTGCGTGTGCAACACTCCCAGGAACCTGTGCTTGCCGGCTTTGCAATGGTAAATCTGCACGTGCGCGCTATTTGAATGGGCTGCGGGGCCAAAATAAATGAGCATGGACATTGGACCCTGGGTGCCTGTGAGGAGGCCTTTGCCAGGCCGACTGGGCTGGGTGTTGTGTCCGAATCCGATGCCTAGTTTGATGCCGAGTGGTCCGCCCGACTCCAGTCTGACATCTTATTGTGT